>NC_060121.1:416375127-416678157 GCF_021461395.2 Schistocerca americana | reverse complement strand
TGGAGAAGCAAACTGGTCTTTTGAGAGAAGTAGTGTTAATATAAAGTATAATTAATGATGAAACAAAGGGAACAGACTCAATACAGACTCACTGCTGCAGGATGACCTTGATGTAGATGTTGTTCCTACTTTTCGATCTTGATAAAATCATTGTAGGAGGAGATAGAAAATGTTGTACCAAAGTGCTTTAGAAAATCAAGCGTGTATACCAGGACCTATGTCGTCGAAGCAAACCTGATCGTCAACTTGTTGTTGAACGACTTTCGAAATGGTATATGATGGACCTTCATACACTGATGGAAAAAAAAATCGCAGCACCAAGAAGAAGTTGTGTGACAAACGAAAGTTGGTAGGCGTGTTTCTAGTGTTTCTGTATCTGAAAGATGATTTCTATTCAAATTTCGCCTCACTCGCATTAGAGTGGCGCAAGTAACTTCACTAAGTGGACGAAAATCAGATTTGCTTTGAATACACGCTGTAACGGTCGTGAGCTTTAGTTACCTTTGAGATAAGACGTGGTGAGCTGATGTTAGCCAAGAATGCCTTTAAGGCGACAAAGACGCCACTGTCAACACCTCACAGAATTTGAACGAGACCGTGTAATAGCGCTAGGGAAGTTGGATGCTCCTTCTGCGATATTGCTGAAAGAATTGGCCGGAATCACGAGAATGTACGGTCGCAAGAAGATTGGGCTCCGGACGGCCACGTAACATTACCGAAAGGGAAGACCATCGTGTTCGGTGTATGGCTCTGGTGCAAAGTATTGCATCTGCAGCAGCAATCTGAGCAGCAGTTGCCACAACAGTGACACAACGAACTGTTACAAATCGGCTACTTCAAGGACAGTTCCGAGCCAGACGCACTGTAGTGTGCAATCTACGGACCCCAAATCACCGCCATTTGTGAATTTATTGGTGTCAAGTGAAAGCTGGTTCTGCGTCGCTGCCAGTGATGGCCGTGTGTTAACCATTGGACCTACATCTGGAGCTACAGTTTGAGGAATGATTACGCATGCTACTAGGAGCACTCTCGCGGTTATCTCACGCACTCTGCCTGTAAATTCGTACGCCAGTCTGGTGATTCGACCTACTGTGCTGCCAATCAGGAACAGCATTCCGGGGGTATTTTCCGCAGGATACCGCTCGCCCACATACCGCTGTTTTAACCCAACATGCTCTACAGAATGTCGACGTGTTGCCTTGGCCAGTTCGGTCACCAGATCAGTCTCAAGTAGAGCACACATGGACATCATCGGAAGACAACTCCAGCGTCATCCACAAACAGCATTAACCGTTCCTGTATTGACCGACGAAGTGCGATAGGCATGGAACTCCATCCCACAAACTGACATCCGGCACATGTACAACACAATGCATCCACGTTTACATGCTTGCATTCAACATCCTGGCAGTTACACCGGTTATTAATGAACCAGCATTTCTCATTTGCAATGACTAATCTCATGTTTACACTAACCTCTGATCTTGCAATGTTAATCATTAAAATATGTTACGTACTCACAAGGGAACATCCCCATCGCACCCCCCTCAGATTTAGTTGGCACAGTGGATAGGCCTTGAAAAACTGAACACAGATCAATCGAGAAAACAGGAAGAAATTGTGTGGAACTATGAAACAATAAGCAAAATATACAAACTGGGTCGTCCATGCGTAAGATAGGCAACATTAAGGGCAATATGGGCGAGGAGCGCCGTGGTCCCGTGGTTAGCGTGAACAGCTGCGGAATGAGAGGTCCTTGGTTTAAATCCGTCCTCAACCGAAAATTTTAACTTTTTATTTTCAGTTTAAGTGAAAAACTCATATGTTTTCATCACTTTTTTTGGAGTGATTATTACATCCACAAGAAAACCTAAATCGGGCAAGGTAGAAGAATCTTTTCACCCATTCGCCAAGTGTACTAGTTAGGTGGGTCGACGACATATTCCTGTCATGTGACGCACATGCTGTCACCAGTGTCGTATACAAAATATCAGACGTGTTTTCCTGTGGAGGAATCGGTTGACCTATGACCTTGCGATCAAATGTTTTCGGTTCCCATTGGAGAGGCACGTCCTTTCGTCAACTAATCACACGGTTTTGCGGTGCGGTCGCAAAACACAGACACTAAACTTATTACAGTGAACAGAGACGTCAATGAACGAACGGACAGATCATAACTTTGCGAAAATAAAGAAAGCAAAATTTTCAGTTGAGGGCAGATTTGAACCAAGGACCTCTCATTCCGCAGCTGTTCACGCTAACCACGGGACCACAGCACTCCTCGCCTGACATTGCCCTTAATGTTGCCTATCTTACGCATGGACGACCCAGTTTGTATATTTTGCTTATTTTTTCATAGTTCCACACAACGTCTTCCTGTTTTCACGATTGATCTGTGTTCAGTTTTTCAAGGCCTATCCACTGTGCCAACTTATAACTAAATCTGAGGGGGGGGTGCGATGGGGATGTTCCCTTGTCAGATGTATTCTCAAAATTGCTCTGTATTAATTATTTTTGCTGTTGCGATTTTTTCCTGTCATTGTATTATTCGCTCGTTCATTACCAAATGTGTGTGCCGAGTCGAGATGGCCGTAAGAAACGCGATTTAGCTACCGCTGTGGAGTAAGATTTTCTGTACGGCTCCACATGTCCGACGGCTCAAAGTATTTGACGATGGAACCATGCTCAAGACAGAGCGCAACAGAGTTTTGCACGTATTGCACGAAAACATAGTCACCATGCCAGGCGAGGGTCAGTCATTCCTCATGTGCCTGTCCAGCGTGTTTTTCAACGACGTTTTTGTTTCAAACCATACAGGATTCAACTGCTACAGCCCCTTAATAACGGTGATAAACAAAATGTGGTCTCCGCCCCCGGTAGCTGAGTGGCCAGCGCGACAGAATGTCCATCCTAAAGGCCCGGGTTCGATTCTCGGCTTGGTAGGAGATTTTCTCCGCTCAGGGACTGGGTGTTGTGTTGTCCTAATCATCATCATTTTCATCCTCATCGACACGCAAGTCGCCTAAGTGGCGTCAAATCGAAAGACTTCCACGCGGAGAACGGTCTGCCCGACGGGAGGCCCTAGTCACACGACATTTATTTATTTAACAAAGTGTGGAGTTTTATGAAACCAGTCCTTAACTCTCAGTGCCCAGAGATGAGCCTACTTTCCATTTAAACAGAGAACTGAACCGCAGATTGTAAGAATATAACATGCCACAGGCGGTCAGGAGAGAGATTCTCCAAAGTTTCTGTATCGAGCTTCGTTTCCGAAACACGATTTACGTTCCTTTCTTAACTGTGGGAAAGACATTCACAGGAATAACGTACCTGTACAAATGGGACATTTCGCTTTAGCTACAACTGCAAGAGCATACAGAAACATCATTTTTCAATAAGACCGATAACACCGCGCTGACACCTCTATTAAGGATTATTTCTTAACACCGAGCTGCCTCAACAACGGATCGAGTCGTAGGATTCTCTTATTACACCACTGGCCTCTAAGGTCGCCTCGTCTCAGGGTATGTTGTTACTTTTTGTGGGAGTTTAACTTAGGTTCCCTTTATGTGCCTCGTGTTCCAATTACTTTGGATGAAATCTGACATTGTTATCCGTCTTCCTGCTTTTCTTCTATTTAGGTGAACTACGACACCACATAGAAACTCCAGACGTACTCAAAACAGCAGTGTCTGGAAGTTTGTCATGTGTACTATGAACATTTGTGAAAGGTAAGTGAAAACCTTGATCCTAAACTTAATTGTAAAAAGTACATGGACGTAAAGGATACACTAACTGTGAATTAATGGAACGTGTCGCGTTGTCGGAAGAATCACCAGGTCGATGGTCGTTCGGAATACGGCGTCATCCAGAAGAACGATAGCTTGAAACTCGCTCTGTGCTACGGACGCAGCCAATGGGGGCAGTATTATGCTACGCAGGACACTTACGTGGACTTCCCTTGTGGTAGTAGTCGAAGTAACATGACAGCTATGGACTTTTTGAGTCACCAGTCTTCTGACTGGTTTCACACGGCCCGACACGAATTCCTCTGCTGTGCCTATTTCAATTACAGGCCACATGTCTTGTAGATACACATTACATGCAGCGGGTTCCATTGCGTCCTGAATCCTCTGAGCGTTGAGCATTGCTGATTCTTCAGCCTTTTAGGCCGACATCACCCGACAGCATTTGTGTAATTTATTTGAACATTGTACTCGCCTCGAGAAACTCAGGTCTCACAACAATGAAGCACTCTTAGCTAATCTGACCTATCGCAAGTTCCGTTGTTATGCTAGAAGTTTTGCACCAAAACCCGAACCTTGGACCCTCTTCATTACCTTGGCGAGCCACGCCCTGCTTTCTTCAAGGTCAGCTTATCGCAGTTCCCATTGGTCTAGTATAGCTGTCGGACATTGCGTATTCAACCGCTGTTGCAACCAAAGATAAGACACATTCCTGTAAACGGGAATTAGCTGAGTTGGGGAAAGACGGGAGAAAGGAGGGGACATTTCAATGAAGTGTCGCAATATCTGTGGGAAGGTTTCGTTTTAACCATGAGTTCCAAACCGTAATGGGATTAGAGAAGTCGTAAACCCACTCCACTCGAGTATAGGTTCCGTGTTGTTAGAAATGCTCCACATCTCTCGATTTCATTACTCAAGTATTCGTTTTGCCAATTCTCTATTAGGAACGAAAACAAAATATGAACTCTCTTTGCAGTGTAATACCGAAAAACTTCCATTTCCATGCATTCGTGGAAACACCTCTGAAATTATGAAACAGCAGTACAAAGAACTATGCATAAGTCGAAATGTTTAAGTACAGTATCCAAAGTAAGAAATGTAGTATAGAGAATTCAAATTGTCAGTGTTTACGACAGCGTATATCTAAAATTGTGTATCGTACAATGATATATTTATGTAGGTACAGTCAGCGGCTTATATGGATACTGTCTGTGAAATACGAGTATATTGCGAATAGAGATAGTAGCAAAGATGTAATAAATTTAAATGTCATGCACAATGTGGCAATTTTTCACACATCTCAGTGTTAATGACGTCTTATCTCCTGAACTATATGTGGCACCATGAAAATTTTGAAGATGCATTTAGTAGAATATGTGGACACTGTGTGCGAAATTTATTGCGAATGGAGTCAGTATCACAGAAGCAATAAATTTAAATGTCATGCATGATGCGACAGTTTTTCACGCGTCTCAGTGTTTATGATAATCATATCTGTTGAACTATATATATATATATATATATATATATATATATATATATATATATATATATATATATGCAATCATTTTTATAATACGTTTGGATTGATAAATATGCAAATGAGAGCTTTCTGGCGAGACACTTTATGAAAGACTTCTCGGTTTTATAATGGATGCGTTCTAATTTACACTAATGTTAGCGGTAACGGCAGCGGGCAGAGAAAGAGTCGGGATGAATAAGACTGGAAGCGTCAATGTCATACCACCCTCATACAATAAAGAGCCGCCAAGTGACGTCGAAACGTGATGTCAGGTGCCAGTATAGTTGCAAACTTCGGAGTGTTAAATATTACCACTTGAGTCAGTTCTAACGGCACAGAATGCACAGTCTTCGGGAAATGAATTCGTCATACTGTGATGTCGACAGGGTACGCCGCTACGGCAGTTGATACGTTGATCCAAGCATTTGATAAAAAAGACTCGCATGCATCGACGGGCGAGTTCTTGACCAAACAATAAGACCACAGCGCTGAACAGACACACTTGTACCGTACAGTTTAAACGGATTATACGTGTTGGTCGACAATGCTGGCGTAACGCTGGAGGTTACAGAGGCCGTGCACCGGTCTGCGAGCTGAGTCGGTGCCATGTATCAGCTTCCCATCTTCAAAAACCTCACACTTCTATGGCAACCTGAACACTGTTGCTAGCACACCGAATGGGAAAATTTAGTGTTAACGTATGTGTCACGCTTAAAACTGCTCTTCAGTAATGGCTTCATAGGTTTTATTTCATTATTTACTCAACTGTACATTGACCTCAGTCAATTGAGCTATACAGCGTACATCAATAATTATTGAAGCAACGAACAAACACATATAGCAATGGTTGAATACTAGACGCTAAAATACAAGCATTCACAGACAGACCCTGCAGCGGTGACTGAAATCTTGAACTTGAATTGTTTAGTGCATACCGGACGAACGGCAACTGTGATGACTTTGGCTGCCATGGGTAACAACATACGATTGCGACACATAAGTTTTGACGGAAATTTGGAAAACAGTCGCTGTATAAGGCATGTCTTAAAGCGAGAAGTACTGTCTTTTCATGTGTCATGTGTCATGAATCAGTGGGACCAACATGAACCGATAAATGGGCAGCTCTTCTGAATCAACGTCATGTAGTTGCCGCTGCTTCCCTGCTCTGTCCATTCGTCTTACAAAACCAAATTTTACCAATTTGTCGGTGGAGGATCCCAACTCTCCTTTTGTCAAGTGACGTTCCTTTTCCCCCAACCCCCTCACGTCCCCCCCCCCCCCCTTTTCCTTGACCGCCTTCTGGAATTGCCATTTCTGGCATACGGTTACTCAGAGCCTTATACGCCACGTACTTGGAAAGACAAGTGTAGATGCTCTCTCGACCTGTATACATATCCAGGTGCTCTTTGATTCCATGCCACGACGTTTGGAGTACTGGTTGCAGAACATGGGAGGCCTCTCTGAAATCATGTATGTTTCTGTAAACTTAAGCATTCATATATTGCTATATACTACCATAAAAAATATATTTCAGTGTTGATATCTATCCAGCTTATTTTTGAATTATAGTGGACGTTTACGTGCTTCCTCTTCGCTTTTCGTTGTTATTGTTTCAGATTGTAAGACTTTGCACGATAAGTAAACACTCATGGTACCGCTTTCATCCCCTCTCTTTGTTATGGTCCTGTTTTATTACCTTGTATTACTTAGTAAAAAGGGATAATGGACTTTCAGCAGTCCGCTCGATCGTATATATCGAGGACATGATTAGCTCTCTTCAAATCGATGTCACTGAAACAGAATACATTTTTCACATGCTCGAGCGGCAAAAAAAGCACTTCACGAGAAAGGCGAATTAATAGAGTTATTACGAGTATTCGCTTAATTATGTTTTCAATGAAACAGCGAAACAGCGAATAAATGGACAAAAATTCAATTTCGGTTGTTTCATTAATTTCAGGAGACAGACAGCCGAACGAGGAACCCCTTCTTCCACACCCCAGTTCCTGGCCTCCTCTCTAACCCCCTCTCACTTTTCTGCCTCCCTTCTCTCTCTCTCTCTCTGACTCTCTCTCTCTCTCTCCCGCAACCGCAGCCACGCGACGACGCCGTGGACGTAGCGTCTTTAATTAGAGGAGGGCAGCAGAACTCGTGGAATTTTCGCGGTTCAGAGACAAGCGTTTTGCCAGTGGAGCAAACCCGGCATACCGAGCCAATTACGGACGTGAAAATCCTGCGCACGTTGTACTTCTGCATTTTTTATTTTATTTTGTGTTGGCTCACTCGCACCAACAAGGAAAGTTATAATTGGCAATATCGAAAAAATTCTGTTAGTTTATTTTGTGGCATGATCGTTATAACTTGCAGTTTGGTGGCATGGACGACTTGACTGACAGATAACGGAATGAGAACTGCGCACTCTGCTGATGCCCGGTCTTGCAACTGAATCAAAATATCGTTAGTGTCCACTCGCTATCACTGACAGACACATCGTTGTCAAACAATCGTACAGACGACTGTGACTGGATGTTCCAGTTTATTAGTTATAATTAAACCTGCTCAAACATGGTTGTAAAATATGCTCATTTGCCAGAGCTCTGTCTCTGAATTTGGTTTGTAAGGAACAGCATCCACATTGCTGTATTAATCGAATTAAAAAGGTACATGAATAAAGAAAAGTAGCGCGGTTAACAGAAAATGTGTTCTTCTTCTTCTTCTTCTTCTTCTCAGCGATCACAGGTCTGTAGACCACGCGCTGCATCAACGATCTGCTTCCACCGCCTTCTATCTCTCGCAGCCTCTCTCCACCCTGCGGAAATTCCTAATGCTGCGATGTCCTACTCTAGGTCATCTTTCTGCCTTGTACGGGGTCAGCCCAATGGTCTTGTTGCCTGGAGAGTTCCTTCAAATGCTTTCTTGGTCATTCTGTTGATCTCCATTCTAGCCACATGTCCAGCCCATTGCAGTCTCCTACTTTTTAATTTTTGGATGATAGTGGGTTGCTCCATTAACTGATAAATTTCATTGTTCTTTCGACTTCTCCATACGCCATTCTCCAACACAGGTCCCCAGATTTTTCTCATTACTTTTCTTTCGAAAGCATTCAGTTTTTCTCTTTCATTCTTTGTAAGCGTCCAGCTTTCTGAACCGTACAGTACTATGGGGCAGATGGTTCAAATGGTTCAAATGGCTCTGAGCACTATGGGACTTAACATCTGAGGTCATCAGTTCCCTAGAACTTAGAACTACGTAAACCTAACTAACCTAAGTACATCACACACATCCATGCCCGAGGCAGGATTCGAACCTGCGACCGGAGCAGTCGCACGGTTCCGGACTGAAGCGCCTAGAGCCGCTCGGCCACAGCGGCCGGCCTATGGGGCACATGATAGTGTTGTATATCCTCATCTTTGTGGTGATTGACAAAGCTTTACTTTTGAGTGGGTTGCTTAGTCAGTACAGACATCTTGACCCTGAGGCTATTCTTTCATTTATGTCCATTGTTATGATATTTTTACTGTTGAAACGTGATCCAAGGTATTTAAACTGGAGAACTTTTTTGAATTTAGAATGTTTGTCAATTTCAAAGTAAGAATTTGGGTTTATGACTCGACCTATTTCCATATATTCGGTTTTCTCTTGGTTAATCAAAAGCACCATTTTGCTGCCACGGTGTTAAAATGGAATAAAGCTCTTGCACACGACACCTGAGTGGATCGGAAAAGGTCGGAAGGTCTACATATCCAGTTATGTTTACTTCGATGCCGTTCAAAACCATTGTGAAACGCATGGCAGAAGGTACGTCCCTCTGTGCCAACTTTTAGGGTTTCTTTCCAGTCTATTCGAGTGTGGAGTGCGGAAAGAATGAAGGCAGCGATACATAGGAGACAATAGTATGTTCCTAGGTTTCTTGCGCAATCCTCGGGTTTGTTTTTGGTAAATCGTGTAGAATTTTTAAAACACTACTTTCGAAACGATTGAAATAGGGAGTTTACAATATGTATGTATTACCAATTTTGACTCCTTGCGTTGAGACATGGACTGTTAATGGTGTGACATTAGGAGTGGCGACACCGCTATGTATTTTACGTGTGTGCAAAGTATTTGGTTAAGCGTTTGTGGGTGGCAAGTTGCTGTAGTGTGGCCGAGCAAGGTGAGTCAGCCTGGACGCTGGGTGTAGCCTCCAGATGCTGGTGGGGCACGCCCGGTGCCAGGTGGCAATTAACAGCGATCCGGCAACTTAGGAAGCCCAAAGAAAGGGTAACCCAAGCGACGTGACCGCTGAGAGCAAGATGGCGAAGTGACTGAATGAATCAAATTAAAAGCCCATATATTTACTACAAACACCACAACTGCTCACAGACGAGCTACATAAAATCTGAAGACAGTGTCTGATTCGCGATAGTGAGATCATCTCACTAAAATTATTTCGGTGTATATAAGGTTATTATTAATGTGACGGTCAGTTCCATCACGTCAGAGAGCTACTCTGAATACCTATATGGTATCTGTTCTTTCGCACACATGTTCGAAAGAACAGATACCATTGGTGACCGTACAGCTGGTTAGAATGAAATTACAATTAAATCAATACAATAAAATGAATAACCTTCGCTGCATACAGGCGTTGATTACGTCAGTGGGGACAGTTGAAAATGTGTGCCCCGACCGGGACTCGAACCCGGTATCTCCTGCTTACATGGCAGTCGCTCTGTCCATCTGACCCACCGAGGATAGAGAGGAAATTGCGACTGCAGGGACTTATCTCTGGCACGCCTCCCTTGAGACCCACATGCCCAGCTTATTGTCCCGCACTATATTCATAGTGCCTCTGCCCATTACACTCATTACTCGCGGCTTTACCGATTCTCGTAAGAGTTCGGGCAATGTTTGTGCATCCGCACAGGAGATGTTCAAATGGCCGGTGAGCCTTAACTCCGAAAGAACAGATACCATCTTCGTACATATAATTAAGGCTTACCGGCCATTTGACAATCTTCTGTGCGGATGGACAAACATTGCCCGAACTCTTACGAGAATCGATAAAGCTGCGAGTAATGAGTGTAATGGGCAGCGGCACTATGAATATAGTGCGGGACAATAATCTGGGCCTGTGGGTCTCAAGGGAGGCGTGCCAGAGATAAGTCTCTGCAGTCGCACTATCTCTGTGTCCTCGGTGGATCAGATGGACAGAGCGTCTGCCATGTAAGCAGGAGATACCGGGTTCGAGTCCCAGTCGGGGCACACAGTTTCAACTATCCCCACTGACGTATATCAATGCCTGTAGCAGCTAAGGGTATTCATTTCATTGTATTGATTAAGTTGTAATTTCACTCTGAATACCACCTAACGGTGCCGGCGCACCGCAGGAGAAGTGTTCGTCAGCTAGAGTTGGTGAGACGGCGCTCTGTGGCCCACTTCGGCGGTGCCGCTTTCGGGGCGGTCTCAGTTCCTTTCGAGCGGCCAACGAACAAAAGACTTGTAAACAGCCCACTCCGTACGGACACAGTCTGCTACGTGACTCTATACCACGACAAGTGGAACCAATCAACGTATTTTCCAGCTGGCATATGATTTTCAGTTATAGTCTGACCTGTTCGTCTTTTAAGTACACTGAGGTGATCAAAGTCTTGGGATACCTCCTAATTTCGTGTCGGACCCCCTTTTGCTCGGCGTAGTGCCACAACTCAACTTTACATGAACTCAGCAAGTCATTGGAAGGCCTCTGCAGAAACACTGAGCCATGCTGCCTCCATAATTGCGAAATTGTTGCCACTGCAGGATTTTATGCACGAACTGACCTCACAATTATATCTCATAAGTGTTCGAGGAGATTCATGTCGGTGAAGTGGGTGGCCGAACCATTCGCTCGAATTACCCAGAGTGTTCTTCAAATTAATCGCGAACCATTGTGGCCTATTGTCATCCATCAAAATATCACTGTTGTTTGGGAACATGAAGTCCATGAATGGCTGCAATGGTTTACAAATACCCTAACCTAACCATTTCCAGTCAATGATTGGTTCATTCCATGTATACACGGGCCACTCCACAATGGAGCCACCACCAGCACGTATGGTGCCTTGTTGACAGCTTGGGTCCACGGCTTCGTGTGGTCTGCGCCACACTCTAACCCTGCCATTATGTCTTACCCACTGAAATTGGGGCTCGTCTGACATTGTCACGAGCTCAAGAGAGCCACTGCAGGCGATGTGCTGTTGGCAAAGGCTGTAGCCGTAGCCCATTAACGCCTAATTTCGCCACACTGTCCTAACGGATACGTTCATCGTATGTCCCACATTGATTTCTGCAGTTATTTCACGCGCCGTTCCTTGTCTGTTAGCACTAACAACTCTAAGCAAATGCAGCTGCCCTCGGTCGTTAAGTGAAGACTGTCGGCCACTGCGTTGTCCGTGACGAGAGGTAATGCCTGAAATCAGATGCTCTCGACACAGTTTTGATACTGTGGGTCTCGGAATATTGAAATCTCTAACGATTTCCGAAATGGAATGTCCCACGCTTCTAGTTCCAACTACCATTCCGTGTTCAAAGTCTGTTTATTCCCGTCGTGCGGCCATAATCACGTCGGAAACCTTTTCATATGAATCACCTGAGTACAAACGACAGCTCCGCCAATGCACTACACTTCTATATCACGTGTACGCGATGCTACCGCCACTGTAAATGTGCACACTGCTATACCATGGCTTTGGTCACCTCCGTGCATGTTGGACCTCTGGCGCGCTAGGAACCTGTTGCTGGTACAAACTGCCGTGAATCGTAGGTGGTTGGTGAACTTCACTTTCGCTAACTTTAAAGGCGTTGTGTTTGGTAAAAATACTTCCCATTTATCACTATTTGATAGTGAGATTCTGCTTTTACTTCCATGGCCAATAGAATGGGCGTTGAGGGTTCTTTCGAGAGCCATTGTGATTGTTGGTTACTGTTTTCATGTCTCTTGTTTTGATTATAATATATTACGTCCACCTCCATTCAAACTAAAGAATATCACTACACACATATGGTAGCTAGAATTTGAAGTTGATTTTATGCAACTGCCAGCCTGAATTTGATGCCATATGTGATAGCGTTTAATAGTGATGTTGGTTTAAAAGACTGTAGAAAATGTTATAAAACTATAATCCCCAGGCTAATTCTTTAACTTTGGTCTTACCAACTAACCATTGTGAGAGTTGAAATTTTTGACATTCTATTTAATTTTATCCTTATTTTGGAGCTTCAAACGTGACTGTACTCAGTACACTAGAGGTATGAATTTAAAAACTCCTTCCGTCACAAGTTTTCGTCTTTTATTCAGTAAACGATGCATTTCGGACCCTGTGGGTCCAGCTTCAGGTGTAATTCGTCTTAATACATGATTTGTTTGTTCTCTTGAATTATTAAGGCGAATTCCACCTGAAGATGGATCCACAGTGCCCGAAATGCATCGTATACTGAATAAAACAGGAAAAATTGTAAGTGAAGACGTATTTTTAAATTCATACCTCGAGTTTATTTTGTACATTCTTTAACAACCCATATAAATGGCGCTGCCTTGTGTTTTTTAATAATTATGCATTGGGATTTATATTATGGTAATAAAATTGCCGAGCCAAGAGACAGTTCCTTCCTTGATTGGCTTTTGCTTTAAATGAATACTTTTGTGCTGATAATATTCTTTTTTTATGTTGTGCACTCCTCTCAACCCAGCATCACCACTGTCACCTATTGTCACATTTTCAAACCTGAGCGTAGTTACAAGTTTGGTGAGCAGTGTGCATAACTATAATTTCATAGAGATCGGAATACTGAGTTCCAAAATTTGCAATTTTCTGAATTTTAATAAGTAGTATTCCTATGTTTATTTTGCTTGGCCTCTCAGTTACTACTTATCGGCAATTGTGTTTCAGAATATCTGTGATGGATATGCCTGTCATTACAGAGGAGGAGATTATTTATTATCAGAGGTTGCGACGTTTCTGGGAATGTGGCCGAGCTGAGGCACCGGCTGAGGGAGGCGTCTGACCATGCTGTGACACCACCTAACTTGAAACCAACTGAGGTGAATGACGTCATCGCCAGCACTCAATGTTCACCAGGGGAGCTTGTTTCTTTAGCGTCTTTTTTCAATACAGTCGTGCCATCAAGCTCACAAAGTAGCAGATTTATGGTATGTGTGGTGCATTATGCTAACAGGGTTCAAGATTTTCTTAGCATAAACATAGTGGATACATTCTGTAAACAGTTACAGAAGCTAGTTGATGTGTTAGTCACGAGAATGCATAGGATAATCAGTTGTACGCGTGACTTTTCCGCGGAGGGGATAGCATTATCGCAGAACTGAGATGGAGGGAGCGAATTAGCCAAGAACTGCATGCGCATTTCTCCGGGTTATTTGCTAAATTGCCTAACTTGTAGCAGGATTGCTGCAGGAAGGGGAAGTATTGTCAGTGACGTGCAGTAAGGAGGTTGAATAATCACTTTATTTTCTCTGATTTTCTGGGTCTTGGTGAAATGTTCGGTTTCAGTGACGAGAAGTTTTACCAAATTTTGTGTGATACAGTCATGGGGTGTTAGGAACAGCCTTTAAGGAGTTGATGCGGAACAATTTGTGGTTTTCTGAATTTAGGTGCACAGTGTGTAGGAACTATTTGTCTGTTCAACGAAAAACCAGCCACAGTTGCAAATTTCACTTTTATGCTCTATGACTAGTTTTGGGACGGAGCCATTTTCAAATCATCGTAACATAGTCAAAAATGGTACTTCCGAAAACCATGTCAAAAATGTGCAAACGAACAGTTACAGCGCATACAGAAAACTGGTCATCGTGCGAACGAAAAAAGTGAAATTTGCAACATTGGTTGGTTTTTTGTCGTGCTGATTAACAGAAGTTGTCGATGTACAATTATTCCAACATGCTGGTAGTTCGTAACTATTTGTCTGCACTGAGACAACAGTGGATGGAGAAGAATTACTTTGGTGTTCAAGAGCAAGATGAGTTTTTGGAGAAGTGCTTAAAGAGAGTCAATGACACTGTTAGAAGTATGTGTTTGGCTTTACAGGAACATTAGATTATTTATACAATTTTGGACGGAATGCGTCCCCGTAACAGGTCTATAGTCGCTTTTATTGAGTAACAGAGGAGCTTTCAACAACTGGAAAGATTAATTTCGAAGGTGGAGGCCATGAGCCTTGTTGACTGCACAAGGCACGGAGCGTGATAAGGACCCAGCAGCCTTATGAGAGCCGCGAGTCAGTTAATAGATCATGCATAACTGATATCAGATGTTGCAGGTGCCCCGTCACCTGACGGGGGACTTCCCGCTGCTGAGGAACCAGTGATATACTGCGTGACAAGAACAGAAGGAAGCCTCGCCTTGGGTGCAAAAGGATCGTCGCGACAGAGCTCAAAGGCGTCTTTCCTGTGCAGGAGTCTTAACAAAGAGTTCATGTGTGCAGTTTCGGTTCCAGTTCTCTGAGCTTGGTTAACGAATCTGTCACGACATGCCGGCCGCGGTGGTCTAGCGGTTCTAGGCGCGCAGTTCGGAACTGCGCGACTGCTACGGTCGCAGGTTCGAATCCTGCCTCGGGCATGGATGTGTGTGATGTCCTTAGGTTAGTTAGGTTTAAGTAGTTCTAAGTTCTAGGGGACTGATGACCACAGATGTTAAGTCCCATAGTGCTCAGAGCCATTTTTTTTTTTTTGTCACGCCATGCAGTATGCAAGCTTACTGAGTTCCTTGGTGAGAAATCGGTAGAGTAGCAAATTCCGTGTAAATGCAATTGTTGGAGAAGTTCCCATTAAGGTGCGGATTCAAAATTTTACCTGGGTGATTACAGTCAAGGTGGCTCGGAATTTGTTGGTTCCAGCAATTCTGGGGCGGATATTACCCTACATGTGGGCGTAATATCGGACTGGTGGAGAGGCAAGCTTTTTTTATCAGCTTCTGTCTGGCGCATGCCTAACATTTTTGTAAGCTCTAGTCGGGAAGAGGCGTCGACAGTGATTACAATACATGCAGTTAAAGAAGACAAATATGATTTTAGTCATTTATCTCCTGAACAGAGTCGTCGGCTCTGCTAGCTAGCTATATGGTCAGTTTAGTGATGTCTTGTGGAGATGCCTAGATGAGAAATGAGAAGAACATAAAATACAGCTTACACACGATGTCCCTATAAGACATCCGCCCTATCGCCTCCCTCAGCTCGAATTAAGCAGCTGAAGATCGCTATGACACACTGAAAGAGATAGTTATTAGGCCATGTGGTTAAGGAAGATAAATATGAAATTAGTCATACGTATGTAGCAGAACACAATTTTGTTTTTGAACCCAAACATATTTCACTGCAGTTGCAGCATCTTCAATGGGCTTTTATTTTATGCTGTTAAAGATAAAAAATGTTCTATTAGTTTTTAAATCATAATTACAGATATTTGAAAAAACACCTAAAATTATGAATTCATACCTTTTTACCTTTTACCAGATGGTGTGGTTTTTCTGATGTGTTGTGTTTCTACAGAGCCTGTTTTGTTCCACAGTTTGTCATCTGCAACCACTTACACCTTAGAATAGATAAATTGTTTAAGCCAAAACTACGATTTGAAAATTGTTATTTCTGTGCCTGAAATTAATTAATTCTGTTTGTGTGTGTGTGTGTGTGTGTGTGTGTGTGTGTGTGTGTGCCCATTTACATTATGTTTCACTTACATATTCTTTTTCCTCATCTTCATCACTGTCATTGATGTATTGAGTTGCTACTGTCACTGTTTCACTGTCTACCAGCTGTAAAAACAAACATGGCTGACAGTGGAACAGTTGAAGGTGTTTGTGGTGGTTGTTCTGAATCTTTCAGAGGTGTCTGTGAATTTGTGTGTGTTTGCGTGTGCGTGAGGGAGGGAGAGAGGGAGAGAGGGAGAGAGGGAGAGAGAGAGAGAGAGAGAGAGAGGCAGTAGGTTTTAGGATTTTGTGTGTGTGTGGGGGGGGGGGGGGGTGGCTGGGGTTGGGGGGGGGGTGAGAACTCAGTAGGTTGGTCTTGTCTAGTAACACACACACACACAAAGGCGTACCCTATCAAAAAACGGACGTATTGTTAAAACAAACACGAAAAAAAGACCTTCAACCCCAAGATGATGAAATTAGTCATTTATTTCCTTTATCATCACCAACAGGAATCTTTATGAGTACAACTGATTTCCGTCTGGAGTATCTATGGGGGCCCTGATCATTTCTAGAATTTTAGACAAGGTTTTTTTTTCGAATCTGAAGTTTCGTTGTATTTACCATTACTTCTAAGATCTAGTATCTGTCAGGAAAATTTTGACTAGCGACTAGAGCATGTCAGAGAAGTCCTTCAGCACCCTCGAATGCAAAGATGAGGTTTGCACAACACCAGATCTCCCTTGTAGGGCACCCAGTCTCCACCCATGGAGTCAGAGTACACCAGAGCTGCACTGAGACGACCCATTTGTGCCCACCCCTAACAACACGCAAGAGGTAGTGTTTTATTAGCACGATTTTTTATTTAAATTTAGTCCCAACTTCCCTCAGCTCGCGGCATCCCTTAACGAACTCAGTTAATTCGAGTGGGGCCCGACCCAGGAAAGCAGCATTTGAAGCCTCGAAGGAAGTGGGCTTGGGAAGTGCCCCAATGTTGGATATGCCCAACTTTAATAAGGAGTTTATATTCTAGACATGCATCGATGGCAGGTGTTGTGGCCATCCTTCTACTGGTGGATGACAGTGAGTGGTGACCTACTGCACATGCCTCGTGTGCACTCTCTTTCGTCGAAGCCAGAGACCCTTACCATTTATTCGCGGTTGATAACTTCAAAATTTCTCTTGAGCACTACCAGTTCTTGTCAGAAACGGGCAAACCTGTGTTTTGCCAAGACCGAGAAACCGGATGTGCCGCGACGTAGGTTGTGAGAATAGCTGCATTGCAGTCCCGAGTTAAGCACATACGCGATACTAAGAATACTGTCGCAGACGGCCTGTTCTGGGAGCAAGAAGATAAACCTCTTCAGAAGAAGAGGCTTGTGAATACAATTACACAGCAAGTGGGAAATGCCTCACAAAATCAACGTTGTGGAGGGTGATTGTAAAAATGGCATGCAATCAACAGAAGGAATCACTCGTGAGTTTCAAAGTGCTACCAACAGTCCATCTAACACAACGCGTAGGAAGCTGAAAAGCATGGGGTACATTGTTCGAACTGTTCCTCATGAGCCACATATTCCTGCGATCAGTACTAAGTGATGCTTGAAGTGGTGAGAAGTGTATGACTGGAAACTAATGATTTTGAGTGATGAATCACGCTGTACCTCGTGGCAACAGATAAAAGGGTTTGGATTTGGTGAAAGCGTGGAAAACGTTACCTGCTGTCATGCTTACTGCCAGCAGGGAAGTAGGAGGGGGGGGGGGGGGAGGATATGTTGTTACGGTATGGGAGTGCTTTTGTTGTTAGGGTGTTGTCCCCTTATTGTGCTTAAGAAAACACTAAATACAGAAGGATATGAACAGATTTTATAGCATTGTGTATTGCGTAAAATAGAGCAACTGTTCAGAGATGATTGTTTGTACCAATACGACAATGCACCCTGTCATAAAGCAGCGTTCCACATCACTATCGTCTAGTTTCAGCTCTTGATAAAGAATGTGCTGCCTTTCCCCCACATTCAGACACCTCACCAGAACCTGTCATAAGGGAGAAATGTGGACACATCTAATATTAATGTCCCCTGATAGGTGTCTGGATATTTTTGCTCAGATCAAGGCTGTGGGAATATTATCTCGTTCACCTACTTTCATTTCTACAACTTAACTATTTATTGAACTGGTTGACATACTAGAATTGTTTGCCAGAACACGACTCGAGCCTGGAAATTCGCGTTTCACTAACAATGTCCTTAAAGGCTGAGCTTTCCCGGCGTGACCCAGAGGAACAGCCCTCACAGCTTCAGTTCTGCCAATACCTCTCTCCTACCTTCTAAACTTCACAGAAGCTCTCCTGCATCCCTAGCTGCACCTTTTCCTTTCGGTCATGAGTCCTCTGACTGGTTCCATATGGGCCACCACCACTTCTTCTGCGCCAACCTCTTTTTCTCATACTAGCACTGACGTACAACGCTCTGCAGGACGCATTCGTGAAAGAAAGTACAGGGCTATTACAAATGATTGAAGCGATTTCATAAATTCACTGTAGCTCCATTCATTGACACATGGTCACGACACACTACAGATACGTAGAAAAACTCATAAAGTTTTGTTCGGCTGAAGCCGCACTTCAGGTTTCTGCCACCAGAGCGCTCGAGAGCGCAGTGAGACAAAATCGCGATAGGAGCCGAGAAAGCGTATGTCGTGCTTGAAATGCACTCACATCAGTCAGTCATAACAGTGCAACGACACTTCAGGACGAAGTTCAACAAAGATCCACCAACTGCTAACTCCATTCGGCGATGGTATGCGCAGTTTAAAGCTTCTGGATGCCTCTGTAAGGGGAAATCAACGGGTCGGCCTGCAGTGAGCGAAGAAACGGTTGTACGCGTGCGGGCAAGTTTCACGCGTAGCCCGCGGAAGTCGACGAATAAAGCAAGCAGGGAGCTAAACGTACCACAGCCGACGGTTTGGAAAATCTTACGGAAAAGGCTAAAGCAGAAGCCTTACCGTTTACAATTGCTACAAGCCCTGACACCCGATGACAAAGTCAAACGCTTTGAATTTTCGGCGCGGTTGCAAAAGCTCATGGAAGAGGATGCGTTCAGTGCGAAACTTGTTTTCAGTGATGAAGCAACATTTTTTCTTAATGGTGAAGTGAACAGACACAATGTGCGAATCTGGGCGGTAGAGAATCCTCACGCATTCGTGCAGTAAATTCGCAATTCACCAAAAGTTAGCGTGTTTTGTGCAATCTCACGGTTGAAAGTTTACGGCCCCTTTTTCTTCTGCGAAAAAAACGTTACAGGACACGTGTATGTGGACATGCTGGAAAATTGGCTCATGCCAGAACTGGAGACCGACAGCGCCGACTTCATCTTTCAACAGGATGGTGCTCCACCGCACTTCCATCATGATGTTCGGCATTTCTTAAACAGGAGATTGGAAAACCGATGGATCGGTCGTGGTGGAGATCATGATCAGCAATTCATGTCATGGCCTCCACCCTCTCCCGACTGAACCCCATGCGATTTCTTTCTGTGGGGTTATGTGAAAGATTCAGTGTTTAAACCTCCTCTACCAAGAGACGTGCCAGAACTGCGAGCTCGCATCAACGATGCTTTCGAACTCATTGATGGGGACATGCTGCGCCGAGTGTGGGAGGAAGTTCATTATCGGCTTGATGTCTGCCTAATCACTAAAGGGGCACATATCGAACATTTGTGAATGCCTAAAAAAACTTTTTGAGTTTTTGTATGTGTGTGCAAAGCATTGTGAAAATATCTCAAATAATAAAGTTATTGTAGAGCTGTGAAATCGCTTCAATCATTTGTAATAACCCTGTATATTGCGGATAAACTGCTTAGTTATAGCCTAAAGATGATACAGTAGCTGTAAAAGGAAAGGTGGTGTATTTTACGGTTGTAAAAATGTTGATGGAAGAGTTCAGCGTCCATCCTGGCGGTGTGACAACTGGACTAATTTGGAAGAACAAAAGGTAATAATCGAAACGAGAGAAAAGGTGTATGAGGTTGCAGATGTAAAAAGGTGTATATCTGATCACGGTGACTATGGCTAAGAGACATAGTTGTGAATAACAATACAGCGACTAGGGACAGCTAAGGTAACCGAGTAGGACACTAGCGAAGATGGCAAACACTCCGTGTCGAATGAAGACAGAGGGCTGAAGATGAGAGGCAACAAAGTTGGCCGCAACAATGAATATGGTGCAGACAGTAAAAACACGACGGACTCGGCAACAGTCATAATGAAACTCAGAATTATGAGGAAAATATTATTTAATATCGACTGAACTGTGTGGAGTTTTCCTTCAAAATGGCTCGGTATAAATTCTACAGTGAAAGCATAGTGTATAAAACTGGCAATTCGTCTCGCTGCAAAACATTTTACGGCTTAAATGTTTCATACAACTCGAGCGCAGCACTGCTGATCCCGGGAATTTTGGACAAATCCGACGCATCTCTAGGGAAAGCAAGTTCCATTTCTGAAATGTAGATGGTGTGTTAAACATGTAACTGTATCATATGCTTGTGGGAGATAAGTAAATACATGCTAAGTCTGTCTTGCGGCGACAAATATGGAAATATAAGTTCGGAACATGGGAAACCTATGACTAGTATGTAGCTTACATCTGTTACAACAGGGGGCAGGCAGATTTAACGCCCCCATCTGATAGTCGGCTCACCATCAACACCAGACCTAGACAATCTTAGTGTTTCCTGATAATTAGGAACTGCTCGCAGAAAATTGAACTTGCGTCCTCCAAGTGATTGTCAGAAAATTTCGGACTTATATAGAATACAACTCTTTTCCTCTTTGGGAGAAGCCTCACTGGGTAACTCCTAACTTCAACAATAACGAAATGTTTTTCAAAGGAGCTATCTGTCGGTTCACCAAATATATATTTATTTTATGACTTTTTAATTCATGTGATACTTTTGTGGTGCTCTTTCGTTGTGTAAGTCATCAGTCTTTTGGTTGATTTGTGTTTGATTCCAATCTGTTTGCTATCGTTTGCTTGTCATCTCTCTGAGCTACACCGTTTTCTAGTGTCTCATTCGTTTGTCGTTGTTGTTTTCATTCCGAAGACTATCTGTTGAGCTTACCGCGTCAGTCTGTCTATGCAAGTATCTTCATCTCTGCAAAGCTAGTGAGACCTAAATCTTCTGAACTTGCTTGCTGTAGTAAAACTTTGTCTCCCCGTACAGTTTTTAAGTTCCATTACTAAATCAGATTTCTTGATGCTTAAGGCTCTGTCCAATCAACTGATCTGTGTTCTCACCGATTCAATTAGTTCCTCATTAGTTACTTGATGTACCCATCAAATCCTCAGCATTCTTTCTTTAGCACCAAATTTCAAAAGTTTATATTTTCTTCTTGTATGAACTGTTTATCATCCACCTTTTACTTCTATAAAAGGGTATGCTCCAAAGAAATGTCTTCATCAAAGTCTTCCTGAGACTGAAATTTATATTCATTTTTAGTAAATTTCTATTTTTCAGAAATGTTTTCCCTTCCAGTCTGCATTTTATATTCTCTCTACTTCAGAAATCATCACTTACTTTGTTGCTCAAACTGGAAAACGCTTCTAACTTTCTGATCTAATTCTTTCAACATCACCAGATTTAGATTCTCTACATTGCATTATTGTCTATGTTCATCTTATAATGTCTTTTCAAGAGACGATTCATTCCTTCCAACCGAGCCTCGAGGTCCTTTACCGCCTCTAACTGAATTAGAATGTCATAGGCAAAACTGAATTTTTTTATTTCTTCTTCGAAAAATTTAATTCCTTCCCCCAGTTTCTCTTTGGTTTCCTTCACAGGCCGATCAATGTTCAGATTTTATAAACTCAAAGATACGTTACGATTCTGTCTGACTCCCTTCTTTACTATCGCTCCCCTATCATCTCATTAGAGTCACATAACTGCAACTGCAGTCTGGTTTCGGTACAAGTTGTAGGTAACCTTTAGCTCACTGCATTTTATTCCCGAAACTTTCAGAATTTTAAGGGGTGCATTTTAGTCAACATCCAGTCACCCATTTATTTGCGAATATTAGTGCACTTGTCAGATTTCATCAAAATTGTGAGCAGAAAACTAATATTTGAGGCCCAAGTTGCATCGATTGTTTTTCATTCACTTTCTTGTGCGTGGAACCTGTTTATCGAATGTGAAGCAAATGTAGGCCGCTTCATTTTTCAGCAAGCGTCCAAGTGTGAAGAAAGGGAGGAATGTTTGTGTTAAACGTAATATCTCAGCGTCGACGATCTCATAACTGTTGCCAGTTTTGAATGCAGTTTCAGTGCACGGAATAGCTCGTTGCCGAGTCTCTTATCATCGTATACCTTGCTAATAAGTAACATGTTTCTTCTGAGTCGTGAAAAAGTAATTGCATATTTCATCTTCTGTCTTCATCTAGACACAAAAAAATTGTCCTTTACCGCTCAGAATCGCCACGAGAACTCTGTTTCCT
Source organism: Schistocerca americana (assembly GCF_021461395.2). Taxonomy (NCBI): domain Eukaryota; kingdom Metazoa; phylum Arthropoda; class Insecta; order Orthoptera; family Acrididae; genus Schistocerca; species Schistocerca americana. Next base: position 416,655,739 of record NC_060121.1, on the reverse strand, counting down.
TTCCGTGTTAACGACGCTAACATAACGGCATCAAGTAATTGCATTCTGTCCTGACGACGTGTAACGAGTAGAGACAGGGGCTTGATTCATATCGTTTTCCGGCTCTTTTAAAAGATAGTTGTTAATTATACTCATTGCTGGTGTCGTATGTTGGACAATAAAAATGGGTGCGTTCATTAGTAACGTCTCACGAAATGCAACGGGGTTACGAGCCTAATCACTTTCGTATGTCAGTAATTTAGATTGCCACTTCTTTGAAAGAGGGCTGCCTTCGTTGAAGTTAAACTGTGTCGTTTCTTGCCAACTGCAGGGTCAGTGCTCTTGATCTAAGAATCCTATGGCAGGGCAGCAAGCCAAGCGTATGTTTGGGAACAGAGGAACGAGAAGAAAATATATGGATTCAGCAGAACTTTCAACCTTCCCAGATTCCATACCTCACTCAGGCGTCTGTACGATATCTTCTCGTGATGACAAAAGATTAAAACATTAAAAATATATGCCGCACAGAATGTGTGCAGCTGCTGTTATGACATCACGCTTTTGTACAGCCTGTGTGGTCGAGTGTTTACCGTCTTTTATTCTTGGGCGTGAAGATCGTGGGATCGATTTCCTCTGGCCACGTCAGGTTTTTAGGTGGTGAAAAGAGATGCACAGAGGTCTGTCGGCCTTAAGAGAGCAACTGAGCAGTTATTTTGAACATATAAGCGATGAGATCCGATACGTAAGCCAAACATCAGACGACAAGTGTAAAAGTTGCTCGTCGGTGTTGAAGTATAGAGGTCGGAAAAAAATATGGAAACACTACGAGAAATGCAAATTTGGACGTAGATACAGATGCTAGCCAAGCCATCTGAATGCGCTATTATATTTTCTCACGAATGGCACCTGTGCAGTGTCATCAATACGTTGAAATTGTCACTAGTGTTCGGAATAGTACTCTGTCTAGTTGTGAGTGCATTATGTCGATGTTAAGTGAATCCGAAAGTGGACAAATTGTTGGCGCTCGTACGGTGGGTGCTTCTGTAACCGAGAGTCACAGTCTTTGGTGTTTCAAGAGGCACCACCTGGAAGGTTTATATCGCATACAGGGAAAGCGAAGAAACGTCATCCGATAAGTTACTACGTGGACCAGATTGTGTGTTGAGTGACTGTGACGGATGGCCATTAAAGAGCATTGTGACAAAAAAATGAAAGGACGACAGCTGCCAGAGTCACTGCAGGACTGAATGTCTAATTCGCGAATCCTGTCAGCACCAAAACAACATGAAGTGAGCTCCAGAACAAGAGAATTGCAGGGCGAACTAGAATCCCGAAACCAATTATCAGCGATGCAAATGTCTTAACAGGAAAACGTGATGCCGAAGCGATTAAACCTGGAGTATGGAGCCACGGAAGAATGTCATTTGGTCGGATGAGTCGTGTTTCATGCTATTCCCAACTTCTGGCCGAATTTAGTTCTCTAGAGTGAAACATAAATGGTGTTCGGTAATGATTTTTGCAGTCAGTTCGTGGTATTCCGTGGGCCCCACGGTTACTCCTCAAGATTGCGTAGCAGCCAAGGATTACGCGACCATTTCGTCTGATCAAGCCCATCCCACGGCAGAGTGTTTTTTCCAATGGCACAGCTGTCCCCTGTTCACACAGGCCGCATTGTCCAGGGCTGGTTTATTGAGCACGAAGATGATTGTACCATGTGCCCTGATCGCCACAGTGACCAGATCTCAGTACCATTGAGCCTGCGTAGTCTAATTTCGAAAGAAGAATACCTGAGCTTGCCACGATTAAGCAGGAGGAATTTTCTCTTGAAAACCATGCAGAACCTGTATTCATCCCTTCCCCGTCGACTGGAAGGTGTTGTAAATGCCAACTCTTTTCTTGCACATATTAGGCATGGTAATGTGTTGTGTCTGGTGATTCCATATTTTTGTGTACCCCCCCCCCCCTCTTATTGCCTGCCTCGGTGCCCTCCAAAAAACCCTACTTTCCAAGTCAATGACGAAACTTAGATGTGAGAACCCATACAAAGAATTGCGACTACTTATTAATTGTGCAAAAGGAGCAGTTCCCGCCCATCTTTTCCGTAAATGGCGACATATGTCTTTTTCCTTTGTACACTGTGCGTCTCTGTGACTGCTCAATAGGTCCTATTCGCAAGCGGCCTTTAGGGCCAAGAATTAAGCACTACCAGAAGCCCTGTAATTGGTTGTAAAGGAGAAGTAGCAGGTTCGTCTTAATCAATCGGCAACTCATGCCTCCGTGCTGACGTCAAATGATGACTAACATGTAGAATATAGTGATGAATTCTTCTCAGGTTATCAGCCGAGTGGTGACGTCGTCTTATCGCAACGTTTCAATCAGTTTCGTACCCATCATCTTCTGACTTCGCCAGAAGATGATGGGTACGAAACTCATTGAAACATTGCGACAAGACGACGCCACCTCTCGGCTGATAACCCGAGAAGAATTCATCAGTGGAATACGCCGAGAAAGACTGCAATCGCATATAGCATCAGCAGAAGTCTCCCGTTCAACCATCCTTCCGTATGCCTCTTGCTTTTGGACAGCCCAATGACGTCCTCGCACAGTAACACTGTTTGTTGCATGACATTATTCATTGAAATAATGTAAAAACTAAATCGTCTTCTTTTGTCTTCTCCACTTAGGAGTCTGGAATAGAGAAGTAACTGCATGGCGAAATCGTGAGATGATTAAGTTTCCCGCTGTCCTCATTTCTGCTGCTTCTCGTTACATTCGTCTTTCTCCGAGTTACTTTCAATCCATATTCTGTACTCATTAGACCATTCTATTTAATAGGTCGTGTAGTTCTTCTTCACTTTCAATGAGGATAGCATTATCATCAGCGACTCTTAACAATGATATCCTTTCACTTTGAAGTTTAATCCCACTCTTAAACCTTTCCGTTATTTCTGTCATTTCTTCTTCAATGTATAGGCTGAACAGTAGGGGTGAAAGACTGCATTCCTGTCTTCCACCCTTTGTAATCCGTGCACTTCGTTCTTGGTCTTCCACTCTTATTGTTCCTCCTTGGTTCTTTAAATACTGTAAGTTACCCGTATTTCCCTAAAGCTTACCCGTATTTTTCTCAGAATTTTACATTGTCGTTTTCCAGGTCGACAAATCCTATGTGTCACTGTTGGTCCATCATGGCCAGGGGACATCGGCTGGTAAGTAACTCATACGAAGCAATTGTATAACGATTGGAATTCACGATATCCAGTGATTTATGGCGCTATAAGAAAAGTTAGTTTATTTGGATAAAAGAGTATGGGGCCTGAAGATAGTGAAATGAAATGCCGGAACTTATTGCTTTCAGAATAAAATAAAATATCTTAAAGTATACGGATGTTGGTGTGGTTTATTGACATTGAAAATCTTATGTGTGTCCTGATTTTTCTTTAGTAGTGCATCCTGTATCAGCCGCAACTACAGAATCGCCTCTCTGGTGCCTTTACCTTTTTTCTAAAGCCAAACTGATCGTCATCCGACAGATTCCTCAATTTTCGTTTCCATTCTTCCGTATATTATTCTCGTCAGCAACTCGGATACATGAGCTGCCAAGCCGATAGTGCGATAATTTTTGCACTTAACGGCACTTGTATTCTTGGGAACTTGTGGATGATGTTTTTCCGAAAGTCTGGTGGTGTATCGTCTGTCTCATACATTCTACACAGGAACGTGATTAGTCGTTTTGTTACCAATTGGCCCAATGCTTTTAGAAATTCTTACGGAATGTTATTTACCCCTTCTTTCTCATTTGATTTAAAGTCTTCCAAAGCTCTTGCATATTCTGATTCTAATACTGGATCACCTATCTCTTCCCTATTGACTCACGTTTCTTCTTCCGTCACGTAATCAGGTAAGTCCTCCCCCTCATAGAGGCCGCCAATGTACTCTTTCCACCTATCCGTTCTCTTTCCTACATTTAACCATTTAACAGTGGAATTTCCATTGCACTTGCTTTTAATTTCACCAAAGATTGCTTTGACTTTTCTACATGCAAAGTCATTCAATCCGAGAATAATTTCTTTTTCGATCTCTTCACATTTTTCATGTAGCCATTTCGCCTTAGCTTCCCTGCACTTCTTATTTATTTCATTCCTGAGTGTCATGTATTTCTGTATTCCTGAATTTCCCTGAGCATTTTTGTTCTTCCTTCTTTCAATGATCAACTGAAGCATTTCTTCTGTTACCCACGGTTTCTTCACAGCCACGCTCCTTGTACTTATGTTTTTCTCTCCTACTTCTGTGATTACCCTTTTTAGAGATGTTAATACCTCTTCATGTGAACTGCCTTCTGAGCTATTCATTGTCGCAGTACCTATAGCCTCAGAGAGCTGCAAGCATATCTCTTCATTCTTTAGTACTTCCGTTTCCCACTTTTTCCCACATTGATTCTTACTGACTGGTCTCTTCAGCCCGGTTTTCATCATTACCAAATTGTGTTCTAAGTCTCCATCTGTCCCTGGGCACAGCTTACTATCCAATATCTGATTTCGGAATCTCTGCCTGACCATGACGTAATGTAAATGGAATCTTGCCGTATCTTCTGGCCTTTTCCAAGTATACTTCCTCCTCTTGCGATTCTTGAACAGAGTATTCGCTATTGCCATCTGAAATTTATCGCAGAAGTCATTTAGTCTCTCTCCTCTCTCATTCCTACTACAAAGTCTATATTCTCCTGTAACCCCTTCTTCTGCTCCTTCCCCTACAGGCGCATTCCAGTGCCCCATGATTATTTGATCTTCACCTCCCTTTACGTACTGAATTACCCGTTCAGTACCTTCATTTGCTTTGTTTACCTCTTCATCTTCTAGCAACGTCGGCGTGTATACTTGAACTAGTGTTGTCGGTGTTGGTTTGTTGTCGATTCTGATGAGAACAACCCTATTACTGAACTGTTCACAGTAAAATTGAAAAAAAAAGTGGTTGTCGGAAGGACTGATTCAGCATATAGAAACGTGAAAACAACGCTCGGTAAAATTGCTATTCATAACGAATCTACTCAATTTATTCCATCTTCTGCTGCTGTTGATATATCCTACACTCATCTGACCAGAAATCCTTGTCTTCTATCCATTTAACTTCACTGACGCCCACTTTGTGTAGATTGAGCCCTAGGATTTCCATTTTCAGATTTTCTAGTCTCCCTCCCACGTTCAAACTTCCAACATTCTATTCCCCGATTCGTAGAACGTTACCCTTCCGTTGGTAATTCTGTCTTTTGCTCATGGTCACCTCCCCCTTGGCAGTCTCTTCTCGGAGACCGCAATGGAGGACTATTTCCGAACCTTTCGCCAATGGAGAGATCATCATGTCACTTTTTCAATTACAGGCTCCACGCGCTGTGGATATGCGTTATGTGTCTTCACTGCAGTGGTTTCCATTGCCTTCTGCATCCTCATGCTGTTAATCACTGCTGACTCTTCCGCCTTAGGGGGCAGTTTCCCACTTCAAGGGCAAGAGAGTGCTCTGAACCTCTGTCCGCTGCTCTGCGCTCTTTGACAGGACCGTTGACAGAATGAGGGTGACTTCTTATGCCGGAACTCTTCGGCCGCCGTTGCTGACAATTTTTATTCAAAATTTAAGCAGTGGCGGTGTTCAAACCTTCGACCGAGGACGTTTTGATAGCTAACCAAAGACGCTACCCTACCTCACCGGCACCCACTCACAAATTACTTAGGAATAAAATAAATAGGAAGTGCAGAGAAGCCAAGTCGAGATGGCTGCAGGAAAATTATGAAAAAATTGAAAAAGAAATGGTTGTTGGAAGCACTGATTCAGCATGTAGAAACGTGAAAACAACATTCGGTAAAACTGAAGCCAATGTCATCAACGGTAAGAATAAAATGGGATTTCAACTCTTAAGCGCAGAGGAGAAAGAGGAGAACTGGAAAGGTTACACTGAAGACCTCTACGAGGGGAATGACTTATCTGTTGACGTGGTTGGTGAAGAAATGGGAGTCCATGTAGTAGACATGGGGGAACTACGCACAGTTAGTATAACGACGCATGCATCTAAGCTGCTAACAAGTATAATATATAGAAGAATGGGAAACAGTTGTGGATGTGTTAGATTACGATCAGGTTGGCTTTCCGAATGGTTGGGACACCGGAGAGGCTGTACTGACGTCGCGACAGGTAATGGAAAAATGAACCCCTACAAGGACTGACGACCTGAAAAAAGTGTTCGACAGCGTAAAATTGTGCAAAATGTTCGAAGTTCAGAGAAAAAAAGAGTAATATTTGGGCGAAAATGGATAATATTCAATGCGTATAAGAACCAACACGCAACAATAAGAATGAAAGACCAAGAACGAGGAGCTTGGATTCAAGTGTGTAAGATGGGCATGCAGACTTTCACCCCTACTCTTCAATCTCTACATCGAAGAAGCAATGACGGAAATAAAGAAAAAGCTTAGAGAGTAGGATTAAAATTCAGGCTGAAAGAATGTCAGTGACAAGATTTGCTGGTGATATTGTTGCCCTCAATGAATGTAAAGAATTAAAGGACTTACTGACTGGAATGAACAGTCTAACGAATGCAGAATACCGGTTAAGAGTAAACCGAAGAAGACGGAAGTAGTGAAGAGTATCAGAAATGAAATTAGCGATAGACTTAATAGCAACACTGGGGACTGCGAACTAGACAAATTTACGGAATTCTGCTGCCTTGGAAGGAAAATATCATATTAATACACGAAGCAATAAGGACATACACAGACAAATTTACAGAAATCTGCTACCTTGGAAGCAAAATATCACATGAATAGACGAAGTAACGAGATACATACAGCAGATTTTCACTGGCGGAAAGAGCATTCCTGTCCACGAGAAGTCTGCTAGCATCAAACATAGGCCTTAATCTGAGGAAGAAATTTCTGAGAATGTAGGTTTGGCGCACAAGAGTGCGTAGTAGTGAATAGTTAACTGTGGGTAAGCCGGAGGACAATCGAAAGATTTGAGATGTGGTGCTACAAAAAGATGTTAAAAATCATGTAGACTGAAAAGGCAAATAATGAGGAGGTTCTCCGCAGAATCGACGCGGAAAGGAACATATGGGAAATTCATTGGTACTAGAGGAAGCTATGACGGATAAAAACTGTGGAGGAAGACGTAGATTGGAAACATCCGACAAATAATTAAGCACGTATGGTACAAGTACTGGTATGAAACAAAGAGTTTGGCACAGGAAAGGAATTCGTGGCGGGCCGCATCGAACCAGTCACAAGACTGACGACTTTAAAAAATCGTCTTAACAGAAACGTGTTTGCGATTCATTTCATTACAAAGCATTTCAAGTGAAAGTCGTTTCCTGCTCTAGGAACTAGTGGTTTGATAACTTGCTGCCGCCTGCCGCCGTTAATATAGTTAACAGGCGCAGGTGCTTTGAACAGGTTCGACTATTCCTTTGATGCGCGCGTCTAGTCCTTTGCATATGCTAATGCCTAGTCTCGCCGCTGATCTATGAATAGCCACTTGGGTGTATGCATCAACCGTACATGCACCATGCTTGAATGAACACCTGCAGACAGTCTTTCACGCAACAAAGTCCTAAAGCAATGGTCTGCAAAGAAACCTATTTCTCCCCAACGACGGTAGTTTGTATCCATGAAAGACCAAGTAAATGCGTGACATTCTTTTCCATCTTTCCTTGTTGATTGATTTGGTCACAACTAAGCTACTGTCGCCAGTAGAATGAATCAGGTCCAAGTGAATAAATGGAACCTGTTATAAAAGACACGGATCTCGAAAGAAAAACAGTCTTGGTTGCAGGGGCCAGTTTCGCCCTTCTGTAGCATCAGCAGGATATTGCAAAATTTGCAATCATCGCATCTGTGGGGACCGTTGTGTATAGCTTAAACACACCAGAGTCAGTAAACGTTCCACTTTAGAACTCTTACAGCTCCTAAATATTTTTCGCCTGTTGTTGTTTCCACTGACTGAACGACAGTTGCGTATTGGAACAACAATATTTGTGCCTGTTTTCGGGCTATGGCTTACATTTATGTTGAGGGTCCCTGCAGTACACACTGAACCTCTGTAGGTCTTCCAACATCTTGCTGCAATTTTTTGCCGTTGCCACTTTCTTATACACAACAGCGGCATCCGTAAACAGCTGAAGTCGTCCTCCGATCATTCATGTATGTCGTAAACAGTGAGCATTCTATAGCACACGCTTGTGATGCATCCGAAATTACTGTTACATCTAACAGTGTGTTGTTGCTGATATAGTGTTCTGTGTCTCCTTCCTTCTATTTTTAGGGCAAGGAATTGTTACATTTAATCACTTTTTTTGGCATTTGGGCAGATTAATCATACAACCATCTAAGTATTACGTATTCTTTTCATGCTTGCTCTACAGTTTTGTTTAAATAAACAGATTGACACAAAAGTGTAGCAAATATTTTGAACACTATCGTATCGTCATTTTTCCCTTTCCCTTTATTCCTTAGCTGTTTCAAAGTTCGTGGAGGTATGTTCCGTTTTTGTAAAGAAATGAAAGGAAGTTTGTTTTTTGCCATACGCGTTTCGCTTCATTTAATTGTTGAAGCATCTTCAGTAGTCTATAATACATGTTTGCTCTTATATATACATATATAATACATGCATTATGTAATAATTACAACTATGCGGCCGGCCGAAGTGGCCGTGCGGATAAAGGCGCTGTAGTCTGGAACCGCAGGACCGCTAGGGTCGCAGGTTCGAATCCTGCCTCGGGCATGGATGTTTGTGATGTCCTTAGGTTAGTTAGGTTTAACTAGTTCTAAGTTATAGGGTACTAATGACCTCAGCAGTTGAGTCCCATAGTGCTCAGAGTCATTTGAACCATTTTGAACAACTATGTCAATATATTGCGTTTTCTCATATCACTCTCCTTTTTTCAGGTACGAAACAATTTTTGCAGCAGAAGTTTCGTTAGGTTAAATTATTGTTTGGTGTTACTTACGGTTTCCAATGTTGTTAGGTGATGTGTGTCATCCTGAAGATGTGTTTACTCGGTCTTCTCACTCCAGATGAGCGGTTTTCGGCCTTTTCTCTTCTACATTTATTACAACGCTTTATTTGATTTTTCACTAAGTGTTGAACGTGTGTGTGTTTACCGTGTGTAGTGTTGGCAGCTGTCGCTGTTTGTTTATCTTTCGTCCTTTGTTTATGTAGTTTTCGCGTGGTTTTAAAATGGTTCAAATGGCTCTGAGCACTATGGGACTTAACATCTGAGGTCATCAGTCCCCTAGAACTTAGAACTATTTGAACCTAACTAACCTAAGGACATCACAAACATCCATGCCCGGGGCAGGATTCGAACCTGCGACCGTAGCGGTCGCGCGGTTCCAGACTGAAGCGCCTAGAAAAGCTCGGCCACTCCTGCCGGCGCGTGGTTTTATATTCGTTCATTTGTAGTGTGTGTGTGTGTGTGTGTGTGTGTGTGTGTGTGTGTGTGTGTGTGTCTGGGAGAGATGGGGGAGTTTAATTAATTATTTAGTCTCATTATGTTCTACGTTTCTGTTTCTTATTGTTTTAGTGGCTAACGTGAACAGTAAGTTATTGTTTATGTTGATTTGGTCGTTAATTACTTTCTTTTTCATTGCGAGTTTTCTGGTAGTTCAGGAGTTTTCTTTTTTTTTATTGATCAGTATTAATTATCGTGTCCTGTTCTACGTTGGAAGGTTCAAGTTCATGTTTTATCATGTAGTCAGCAAAGGTAGAATCGTCATTTTCATACTTCCTCCTTCTTGTATTTTTTTTATATCCTGTTTTGGAATTCCAGCCTGTAACACCAAAGGATAAATCAACCTCACGAAGCTTGTCCTGCAAAAGTTATTTTTAATCTGGAAAACAAGGGAGTGACATGATAAAACATAACGTATTAGCATGTTGGTAACTACTGCATAATGCAGTTATTATAGATACAGCGCGTAACGGGTTTAGGTACAGATATTTTTATATGTGGTTCCTTCATATGTAGATACGTCAGTATGTTGAAGTATTTTTCTCTGCGTCTAACGGTGCTCCCATAAACACGTCACAAACTTTATTACCTGATGTTTCCTGCAACGTCTTAACTGCGCCTCTAAGGCGACTACCCATGTCTACATCTACATGCTACATCTACATCTACATTTCTACTCCGCAAGCCACTCAACGGTGTGTGGCGGAGGGCACTTTACGTGGCACTGTCATTATCTCCCTTTCCTGTTCCAGTCGCATATGGTTCGCGGGAAGAATATTCGTTTTGCGTCGATGCGCCTACGCTGCAACACCCGGCTTGCTACCCAGGGGAAAATAAGCATTAATGGCTTGATCTTGCCACATATACTTGGAGATACTAACGAATCTAGGAACATGCGACTTATAATGGCTATAATATTATTAGTCTGCAAATGAAGTAAATACTGATGTAATGTTCAGAACACTGCCCTCATTCACCGATAAAAGTATCTGTACTTTTACCCGATAGATCCTGTACAAAATCAAACATGTATTACAGGCCACTCAATACGATTCATAAATAAAAGAAGAAAAATGTGTATGAAAAAAAAAGAAAAACCGCCTTTCATTTATTTGCAAGAACGGAACATACATTCATTACTATCGCATCGTTTGTGGATGGCATATAGACAGCAGCAGCTGGTATCTCTTGGCCAGATATTACTAAAAGGGTGAGTAAATACTTTTGGGGATTGTCTTAACCGACTACGGGAATAAAAAATCATGGTTCAGATCTTCAACTAATGTTCCATCAGAGTCATAATATTGGTACTCAGTGATCTTGTATCCACACAAATGGGAAAAAAAGGTGAACCGTGCTAGACAACATTCTTATTAGCGATGTCACTTGTCTTCTCTTTCCTTTACACAAAGTAAATCAAGATTTACGGGTAATGTCTGTGTGTAGCATTGCATAATTTTGCGTGTTATAATTTTACACGGACTGATTCCACCTGCTTTCTCTTCCTTGAAAGGCTCGTTTTTCAACGGTACTATTAATTTCGTTGCCTAACTCTCTGACATCCTGTGTTAGTGCCACGTTCAGTGCTTCTTTTGCTAGTCTGTTAGAGCTCAGTTATGACGCACCATTTACTGGAGCGAGATTACCATTATTGGAAGCGGGTCACGTTGCCATGGAATGGCATTTCACCTTTAAGCGCAGTTCCCACTCGCCGTTGCAGCTCGTCTGGTGAATGAATTTTGACGTGCCCTGGTACAGCGCCAAAAACGAACCACGTGCCACTGGCCATTCAGCCAGGCGGTGTGTGAGCGTTCGGCGCTCCGGCAATAGTAGGCTACGCGGCGGAATCAGAGAGCACACACGCGGACACCTTGGCGTCTCACAATGGTCCACTACACACTCAGTCGCCTATACAATTCACTTGATCGACTATACAATTCACTTGATCGACATCAGTTTTTTACACTCTATTTGCCGTTTCAATTGTATCTAACAATAAATATTACCTCCTATGGGTGCCCACGTTACTAATGTGACAGAGCAGAGGAGTTCGAAGTGAAGATAGCGAGATCGAATCCCGAGCACTGGCGCAAGTTTCACAGGCGCTGCTCAGTTAGCTAGAAGGTGAGATGATACTCTGTACAGTAACTAATACCCTGACTGCTTGTCAGTAAACTAGTCTGCGTTGTCTTGAAACAATAATTCGGTCACTGACGTCCGACATGTACGTAGTGCCTTATAAGTGTGGGCATTAGTTGCTGTAGATATCAAATGGCTCTGAGCACTATGGGACTTAACTGCTGAGGTCATCAGTCCCCTAAACTTAGAACTACTTAAACCTAACTAACCTAAGGACATCACACACATCCACGCCCGAGGCAGGATTCGAACCTGCGACCGTAGCGGTCGCGCGGTTCCAGACTGTAGCGCCTGGAGCCGCTCGGCCACTCCGGCCGGCTGTAGATATCAGATGATACATTTTTAGTATTTAACGAAGTACGCTCTGCCATGAACATTGTGTGTTAACAGAATGGGGTTTTCACTCTGCAGCGGAGCGTGCGCTTATATGAAACTTCCTGGCAGATTAATACTGTGTGCCGGACCGAGACTCGAACTCGGGACCTTTGCCTTTCGAGGGCAAGTGCTCTTCGAGTCTCAGTCCGGCACACAGTTTTAATCTGCCAGGAAGTTTCATTGTGTGTTAAGTTTTGAAGTAGTTCATTAAAATGTCAACAGTAAGTAATTCGTTCTTATGTGAGTTCTAAGTCGTAAGCTTGTTGCCAAGACGTTCCGCAGCAGGTTATCGATTTATTAATGCGTTTTAGTCTTCGACTTGTCGAGTGAAAGCTTACTTGACGACCTGTACACTAAATGCGGCTCAATCACAGGCCTGCACTGGCTGTCGCGTGCGTGTGAGCCCTGTTGTTCAGTGGACAAATGAGCTAGGAGGATTATGGTAACGTGGTAGCTTGCACTTGCAGCTAGGCATAACACTTTGTCTGCAGCATTTTCACGTCTCCAAATGTGCCTTGACTCGTTAGATCGTAGAGCATTATCCATGCACGCAGTACAGTATCGGTTTTACACTCATTCATCCATATGGTAGGCATACTAGCTACATCATATTCTCGTTAATTTAAATGTCTTCAGGGTGTTCGAACGTGTCTAGAACTTTCATTTGTTTAATCTTTAATATGTCTTGGCTCTGTACAGTGCGGTCCATCACAGCTCTTTCATTTACTATCGCTTTTAAAATGAGTCTCAATAATCAGGAATTTAACAAAAATATCTAGAATCACTAATGAAACTCATGTTAAAATTTTGATTGTACACATGCTTTAGTATTCACTCTCGGACTTTATTTAATTTGACCACGAAGCTCCCTTCAACAGAAATATTTTTCAAGGCGAAGCCAAACTACAATTAGGAGAAGCCTTTGCCAAGTCTGTAGACGCTTTTACATCTCAGAAGCCGAGTGGTGCTACAGAGACTCCGAGACTACTTGCTGTTTAGCAATTACGTTCGATGTGATAATTATATTTAATATTCTTCTGTCCAAATGGTTCAAATGGCTCTTAGCACTACGGGACTTAACATCTGAGGTCATCAGTCCCCTAGACTTAGAACTACTTGAACCTAACTAACCTAAGGACATCACACACACCCATGCCCGAGGCAGGATTCGAACCTGCGACCTTAGCAGTTACGCGGTTCCGGACTGAAGCGCCTAGAACCGCTCGGTCACAGCGGCGGGCTGTTCTTCTGTGAAAAATTGTTATGCTATCAGATCTAGGCTCACAAGTACATTATACTTTGGTCTGTCAACAAGGATGATAATTACACGTCCGCCGAATAATGCCAGGAAACTTCAAGAAGTAATTATCTTAATTTCATTCAGATTTTCATCCGTTCATTCAAATTCTAGTGGTGGCAGAGGTAAAATACAGGGAGCGAAAGGCTATTTACAATTTGTACAGAAACCAGATGGCAGTTATAAGACTCGAGGGGCACGAAAGGGAAGCAGTGGTTGGGAAGGGAGTGAGACAGGGTTGTAGCCTCTCCCCGATGTTATTCAATCTGTATATTGAGCAAGCAGTAAAGGAAACGAAAGAAAAATTCGGAGTAGTCCATGGAGAAGAAATAAAAACTTTGAGGTTCGCCGATGACATTGTAATTCTGTCAGAGACAGCAAAGGACTTGGAAGAGCAGTTGAACGGAATGGAAAGTGTCTTGAAAGGAGGATTTAAGATGAACATCAACAAAAGCAAAACGAGGATCATGGAATGTAGTCGAATTAAGTCGGGTGATGCTGAGGGAATTAGATTAGGAAATGAGACACTTAAAGTAGTAAAGGAGTTTTGCTATTTGGGGAGCAAAATAACTGATGATGGCTGAAGTAGAGAAGATATAAAATGTAGACTGGCAATGGCAAGGAAAGCGTTTCTTAGGAAGAGAAATTTGTTAACATCGAGTATAGATTTAAGTGTAAGGAAGTCATTTCTGAAAGTATTTGTATGGAGTGTAGCCATGTATGGAAGTGAAACATGGACGATAAATAGTTTGGACAAGAAGAGAATAGAAGCTTTCGAAATGTGGTGCTACAGAAGAATGCTGAAGATTAGATGGGTAGATCACATAACTAATGAGGAGGTATTGAATAGAATTGGGGAGAAAAGGAGTTTGTGGCACAACTTGACTAGGAGAAGGAATCGGTTGGTAGGACACGTTCTGAGGCATCAAGGGATCACAAATTTAGTACTGGAGGGCAGCGTGGAGGGTAAAAATCGTAGAGTGAGACCAAGAGATGAATACACTAAGCAGATTCAGTGTCAAACTTTGGTATAAAAAGGGACACTGTCCAGAGAATTCAACTGCGCTCACATGTTCTCATGCGTGGTGTCGTCTAAAGAACTAGGTCTGAAGGCAACGTTATTACATGCATGTATGTCCAAAGGAACAAGCGTTGCAGGAAGTACCGGGAGATGAAGAAACTTGCATTGGATAGGGTAGCATGGAGAGCAGCATCAAACCAGTCTAAGGACTGAAGACCACAATAAAAACAACAACAACAACAACAATTCATCCGTTCACCATTTCTTCCCATTGTGCAATATAACCCACTACTCTTAAGTATGTGTTTGAAATCGTGACCAGATGCCGTTATAAATTGTTTGTTGGGTCGAACTTTGGTATAAAAAGGGACACTGTCCAGAGAATTCAACTGCGCTCACATGTTCTCATGCGTGGTGTCGTCTAAAGAACTAGGTCTGAAGACAACGTTATTACATGCATGTATGTCCAAAGGAACATAGCAACGTTCTTCTTAACAACACAGGCATTGCAATATGGTATTTAGCCGCCGATATAAGGCAGCGACTTCCCATTAAAATATCACCATCAGTACGGGAGTTACATAATGTTTGTACGAGTACAGGTTGTGAGGCAGGAACGACGACATTTGGAAGCTTGGGTCCGGCCGTGACTTGTGCATGAACAGCCAAAGCGGTTATGCCGTCAGCTCGCGTAAAATGGGAAATCCGGGTTCGAGTCCCCGTCCGGCACAAACTTTCATACAAGCGACGGTTGTTCGCATCCGCAACTGCGAATACATTCCTTGTACACCTGCGGGAGCTCCTGCAGCAAGAATGGAGACTAATTCCAAGTGAAACCCTGCCAAAATTGACCATTCACATGCCGAGAGTACGCAAGGGTGCCTATTTTGAGGATTCTAAAAATTTAATAGTTGCAATAACCTATGTGTTGTTTGAGCTTAATAAACATTTAGAAACCAATAAAATGCAATTTTATAATGTCTTTCCTTTCTGTTGTCCATAAACACTTGGTGTTTCCAAACTTATGGAGGGCAATGTAAGGAAAAAGAGAGACTTAAAGGGTACGTCTCTTACATCTACATCTACATGGATACTCTGCAAATCAAATTTAAGTGCCTGACAGAGGGTTCATCGAACCACCTTCACAATTCTCTATTATTTCAATCTCGTATAGGCCGCGGAAAGAATGAACACCTATATCTTTCCGTACGAGCTCTGATTTCCCTTATTTTATCGTGGTGATCATGCCTCCCTACGTAGGTCGGTGTCAACAAAATATTTTCGCATTCGTAGGAGAAAGTTGGTGATTGGAATTTCGTGAGAAGATTCCGTCGCAACGAAAAACGCCTTCTTTTAATGATTTCCAGCCCAAATCCTGTATCATTTCAGTGACACTCTCTTCCACATTTCGCGATAATACAAAACGTGCTGCCTTTCTTTGAACTTTTTCGACATACTCCGTCAGTCCTATCTAATAAGGATCCCACATAGCGCAGTAGTATTCTAAAAGAGGACGAACAAGTGTAGTGTAGGCAGTCTCCTTAGTAGGTCTGTTACATGTTCTAAGTTTCCTGCCAATAAAAAGCACCCTTTTGTTAGCTTTCCCCACAACATTTTCTGTGTGTTCCTTCCAATTTAAGTCGTTCGTAATTGTAATACATAGGTATTTAGTTGAATTTACGGATTTTAGATTAGGCTGATTTATAGTGTAACCGAAGTTCAACGAGTTCCTTTTAGCACTCATGTGGATGACCTCACTCTACAACTATCCAGAGAGGCTTCTGACTGGATCGAGGCGCAAACTCTTCCTGTTTGCCACGTTCATCTTTTTGTTTTCTTAGCTTCTCAATGACTCTTTCACTTTTTCGCGAGTAAAGCTCTAAACATCTGCCTCAACTGTTGGATCACAAACACCTGAAAAAAAACCGAGAACCGTTTACATCTACAACTATACTCTGGTAATCGTCGAAGGAAGCGTGGAGTGGCAGTATTCTATTCCATTCGCGCTGGAAGTAAGATTGCTCTTTAGCCTCTGCATGAGCCCGAATTTATTTTTATTTTCTGGTAATTACGTAATTAGTTAGTTTCCTGAAACCTCTCGGAACTTTTTTTTTTAATTTTAAGAGCAGTCTTTTCATTGTTGTACATCGCTTTTATCTTTCGGCTCTGGAGTTTGTTCAGCATACTTCTGACACGCACACGGTCACTAAACAAACTCGCTGCGAAACGTGCAGTTCTTTATGAACTTCTCTATCTTTTCCGTGGATCTAGTGCGATAAGAATCCTAGATCGGTTGGTAATATTCCGTATTTGGACGAATGGAGGTTTTTTTGTCTCGCCCTTCGCAATTGAGTTACCTTTCTCGGAATTATGGGAATTAATCATATCCTTGTGCATCTAGCGACAGATTAATTTGACCGTAGCATGTTAAATCGCCTCCAGCGTTAATCGGAAAAATTTTATCGTGTGGCTGATGTTGCAGACTAAGAAGCACTTTACCACCTCCCTTCCGACAGGATGTAAAGAATTATCAAAACTGTGTATATAGGCGGCTCGATAATTCTAAGAAAAGAAAAGAAAAACAAACGCCCGTGACACAAGAACCTGCAGTCCGAAAAATCACTGAGGAAGACTGTAATAACTTAATTCCTCACTCACACCTCCGCACAATCCGACTTGGAGTGCTATGTTTTATGTGGTGATATTCTTAAGGCTTGTGAAATCAATATGAGGACAGACTGTTTATTAACATTTTCTAACGAGAGTGATACAGCGATAATGTATTGCGCAAGTGTTGCCAGGCCTGAATGTAGGTTTTTAGAGATTTTTTTTCCAGATTCATAGAAGCGACTGTTGGCTGAACACATGTGAAGCCTGCACTTTTCAGTAACAGATGAGGACGTTAATTTCTTCTGCAGAGATAGTTTACAAAATAAATTTAGGCATAAAACTTCGACGCAAATAAAGAAAATTACTCTAATCAGTCAGAATACTGTGATTTTCCCCCTGTACTGCCCCTCCCTCCCTCATTCCCTCCGACCATTCAGTGTGGGGATGATTATGTCGTAGGTCGCTTGGGGAGCGACATGGTATAAAAGAATAACAATTATTTCCAGGTACAAAGAAAAATCATTCAGCTGATGTCGTCTGCCAAGAATGAAAAAACCGTTCTATCTTCAAAATTAAGCTTACGCTGTGTCCGAAACGTAAAGTTTACAATCAATTAGTGTTATCGGTTCAAAGAGCAGTGAGACATAGGCGTTGTTCACTAAAATTGTTCAAGCAGTGGAGAGGCACTGATGGAAATTCTTAGGAGCGAGGGAAAAACACGAATGGACCAGGGAACAAACTGAAGTGTAATACACAACTATGGCTAATGAAAATACATTGAAGGTGGAAGAGAATCTTTGCCAAATGGACTAAGGAAGTATTTTGCTGGTTTCCAGGAGATAAGAAAATAACAATGCAACCACATATCCTTAGGTGGGTGGATGTCATCAGAAAACATACAGGAGCAGTATGTATGTGTGCAGCGATACCTGTAGAATTCTGGAGGTATCTTTATCCAGAGTGAATCTGAAATGGTTGGCGATAGTAACGATCATCAGCCATTTGACTCTGTTGGATAAACAATTCGTGTAGACTTTTCTATGAATTACAGTCGCCAGCTGCTACTGCATGCTTTCTAATTTCATCTGCTAGTTTCAGTTACAATACGTCATCGTTTGCGTTTTCTCCTATTTTCTAGCGTCCACGAAGAAGCTTCGTTTTACCGTCTACCATGCAAGTGAACTCAGCGATGCTGTGTATCTCGTCATAGTCTCAGCCTCTCTCTCATTTTTCTCTCTCAATGCAACGTAAGAACGTTAGGGCAATGCACAACAAACTTCAAACTTCGGTTACTCTACGGGGAAGGTGCTGTGCATCACGGAGACGCCGCATTGAAATATTAGTTAAGTTTACACATTATTTCTCTCCAGATCGCGTAACGATCAAGAGGGTAAAATTAATGAGGGACTTTTGGCAACCTTTCTTCTCGTTTGCCGTACGCAAATGCAACAGGAACAAGTGTAAATGATTATGGTACGCGGCATACCCTTCGCCACTCGGCGTATGTTAGCTTGTGATGTGCAAATGTGTATGAGTATGTCGAAACAGCTCATATCAGAAGATATAATTAGCTGTTTTAATAATTAATGCTTCGTTTCTGATAGAACGAAGACTGAATACTCAGTACAAAGTATCTAATTTTTCGTACGGTCTTAGTCACGTTTACCACGATTATTTTTCAGCTATTGTAGCTTAATAAAAGGAACTAAAGTAATTCTCGGGTGCATGGATCGGGCGAATTTTACGTACTTTGTTAGCGCGAGTCTCATGAAATTATATTTCTCTTGTGATTTCTGCTTTAGCAATGTTTAAAATTGCCGTTGGAATAAAACAGGGTATCTGATTTTGATATAAAGATACACGTTTCGACAGCATTTAAGTCGTCTTGTTCATTATGTAACAATCAGGCTACTAATACCTGGAAATTACATACAAGAACACCAACTGGTGCACATACAAATAAAAACATTGGTTTTCAAAGCCGATCTCAATTGCAGTGTTCACAGAAAGATTTTAATCGAATTCACATCAATTCTCAATCATTATTTGTGCTGCAAAAATGCCGCCTCCCCTGGTAGTGTTTCTTAACAGATTATTTTATACATGAAGTCCGAACAAAATATTTCTCTGGTTTCATTGACGCAAGTGCGATCTTAATTATCTTGACTCATTAGATAATTAGCATGTCTTTGGTATACTTTCACGTTGTTGAATGCGCACTGGTCCTTTCTAAAAATAGTAGCTGATAAGACATGAAAATGAAAACAGCATCCGTAAAAATACAGCATCGACGAGCGATGAAAATACAAAACCTCATAACAAAGCGTTTATAGGAGAAGTAGCTCTTTCATCAGAAATACCGTCAAGCTTAAATGAGTGGCTGATCTGCATCGCTTCATAGATTAAAAAACACTCTCCCCAAATGAATGCAATCGTAAATATACTAACCAGACAAATTTCATGTTCTCCTTCTAAGGTTAACAACTTCAGCAGCAACGAATTTGAAATATGTTCAAAATTAAGATCACTGTGCGATAATCAAAGAAATTTTATACTATATTTTTCTGCAATTCATCTTTAGAGCGCAATAAAAGTACAGAGGTCAACGACTCGGTTTTTAGAGAAAAGCAGCTCATCTGGGACGACGAACTCTGAGGTTGATTTCAAGCGGTTAGAAACGACATTTAAAAAAGTGGGAGATTCTGTTACATTAATGGGACCGTATACTGAATACTCAATAAAAAGGCGAAGGAAGAAACAATAATATTCTACAAAACAATGACTTTACCATGTGTAGTTTAGAAAATGACAGAAAGAAATGAATGAAAAATACAAGCTGCTGAAACAGCGACCAGACAAAAACTAGCACTAAAAAGCATAAATGTTATACTAGAGCGCCTATCAGTTTACCTATCCTGCTAATGTGTTTTTCAAGCAACTGGCTACTCCGTGGCTATGTGGGTAAGCGACGTTTAACTACTCACAGGGACGGTGACAGCCGCATAAAATAGCTTTGTCTCTCATCTCTGGCAGTGATATGAAGCCTCTCTATAACTGAACGGGTAAGTTAAGTCAGAGTCAGAGAAAGACAAGGCCACGCAGTAAAGTAAAAGCAGTGTGGCGTACAAACAAATTTTCTGGTTGAGGACAGTCTTAATTAACTGCAAAAGACTAATTATCATATTTTTGTGTTTCTTATTGTTTGCTACTTTTATTATTTTTGCCTTCAATTCGAAGGACGTTTCCTCCAGCAGAATACGCAGCCTGAGTTCAAAGAAAAACAAAAATGGAATGTCAATATTATTTGCTCCTTCGAACTGCAATTAGTTTCAGACTTGACAATAAGTACTTCCGTGTATTGTACGTCAAATATCTATTGCAAAGTTTCACGTATTTACCGATTCCCCATGTACTCCTCGAGCCATATGAATTTTGTGTTACATTTCTTCTTCTTCTTCTTGTTATTCTTCACTGACTTGTCCCATTAGTGTTAGTCGTTTTCTCCTTCCAGTAATCACGGTTGTTAAACTGTCCTCATCCACTACTCGATCAAAGTATAATTCCCATGGCAAAGGTGGCCACCCCTTTTAACATGCCCAAACCACTGAAGACTTTTATTCTCCACTTAGCCCGTTATGTGCTGTGCCCCTTTCATTCATTCCGTTATTTCAGATGTTTTGATTTTGTCTTTACTGGTGACCTGCAGGCATCTTCTCATAAAATCTAATTTCGCTGACCTGATCTTGTCTCTTCTGTGATTCATAGGTACCCCCATTTTTGCACCATAAGTAATTAAACTCTCAGTGATACTATGGAATATCCTTTTTTGTTCTGTTGCCTAACATTTTTGTCCCAAATGGATCCGTGCACAGACTTCGTCGTTCATATACCCACCGCTAATTTGGTCTTAGTATCTTTGCTTCGCGTAACGCCACTGGACTTAATAGAATCTAAATATCTAAAATTTTCACTTTAATTTTTTTATCTTCGAGAACCAAATCCGTTCCTTGTTTACCACTACACCTGTACTCTGTATTGTCGAAATTAATTTGTAGGCCTCATCTTGTATATTCCTTCTGCAATTCTTTCAACATATGTTCCCTCTATTGCCTGCTGTTTGCGAAAATTATTTGGTCATCTGCAAAACGTAGTCAATGCATTCTGTTCTGTCCAACTACTACCCATCCCTAAATAATTTTTTTTTATCATGCCTCCAGATATATATATTGAAAAAATAATGGGGTAGACTGCTATTTTGGTTAAGGCCTTTGGTGGTTTTAAAGCTTTATCTTATTCTCTTTGTCCTCTTTACTTTTGCTTCTGTCTCCTTGTACATTCGCATAACTATATTAATCCATATATCCCATATTTTTAATCTCTTAATGGCAGGTGCAATCTCAGATCTTGGGAAGGTGACGTACGCTTCTTGCAGATCCACACTGGTCATGTGCATTTCTCTGTCACTAGCTGTGTTATTTACTCCCGCTAATCTAAGACAGTAGATTTTACTCAAACGTGATCTTCCAGTCTTAAACTTACTTTGTTCCTCTGAGAAATTTTATTTCCTCTACCTTTTCTTTAATAGCTAATACTCAATATTTTCAGTACTGTGCTTCTCAAAATTTTTTCAGCTTATTTGGATAGGTGAACGTTTTCGGGCTTATAGGCGAGATGAACATTCTATTTTTAAGGGCACATTCCGGCGACTAAACTGGTCATATTTGTTCAGACCGCCCAGCCACTGGTATTTTATGGATCCGCTACCTAGATTGCAATAAGTGTCGCAGAAACGTACACAAAAATGGAATCACCAACTCGACTAGAACTCTGGAAACATTCTACAATACTGAAAACTGTTGGTTTTACTAGCGTGCCTAATTGTATCAGTGCGTACAACCATAAACGTAAATTAAAATGAAATTATCTATGATTTTACGCTTGTAAATGGTCTGAAGCGTACTTTTTCCGTACCTTTCTCGTCGTCTCATGTCGCAGATACTTCTGTAGGTACATCCCAGGAAATCAGTACAACTGTAGTTGCGACCAGCCGGCAAATTATAAATTCGTGATCAGCAATGGGAAAAAATAAGTACAGCATCCGTTCCAAAAAAATGATACAGTTATCAATTTCAACCACAATGGGCCTGTACTCTATACAATGACGTAAAGTTGGATGACGCGTTATTGTTATAGCAAATTAACGAAGTTGGGCAATGCCTATTAGTCTTTAAGTTCTATAAATTGTAATTCAGCCACTGCCGAATGCGTAGATGCTCCGCCACATTCTGCATCTTCATGTCGCTTCTTCAGACAAGGGTTGGTCATATCTGTCTTTCTTATCTTAGCCATTCTACATCCTGTTAATTTCGTACTTCATATGTATGCCTAATTTTTCATATTCATTTGTACGACTACATTTCAAATGATTTGATCTCTTATTTTCTGTTTACATTCTGTTCGTATCTAGCTTCAATACAGTACTGATCTGCAGACGTAAACTCTGAGGTGCCACAAGCTTGAAATGTTTATGTTCTTGAGCAAGGCTATGCCCGACCACGTTATCTTGTTTACTGTGCCTCCTTATTTTGTTAACTTGTATAAATTTGGTCTTAGTTCGGTACAATTTCTTCATTGCTTCCATAGCATTTTCTCCAATGCCAGTCTGTAGTGAGTTATTAACTTCACCTGAACTGATGACAGCTTTTGCTTGTCATTCATAAACAGGTTGCCACATAAGTTGTCTGCGTGATATCTTCTTGAAGTTTGGTCAGAACAATAATACCAAAGGTTCAAAATGTCGCTATCATTCCCATAGTTATTTTTCTCAGTGAAGTTCATCGAAAAATTTGCGTACGGTTTGCCAGTCATCTACCTTTAATCTTCAGATATTTTGAATTAGTAATGTGAGGCTATTCTTCTGTTGTATATTACCCAGTTTCAAGTTTACGTTCTGGGTCGCTTACCGTAGATTAACTAGTTTCATGCCCATGCGCGGGTTTTCGCAAGTTACTTTAATACTCTCAGATGCAGCAAACAATTTCTTGACGTGTATTCTTAATTCTTCTTAAACCAAATTCATAGTATTGATGTACTCTTCAGTTTATTTAAGTACTCGTCTGTGAATCACTAGCGCTATTTCGTATTGATTAAGACACTGGACAGTGTTGTCCAATAATACAAATTTCTTTATGGTGGGACTTAGTTTTTTTCAGTACATTCCGCCCAAAATCAGCTGAGATCTACTTACAATTATCTCAGTGTCTATATAACGGTAATCTCTGAGCTTCCTTTCTCTCTTTACGAATTTCAAATAGCAGCTTTCTAAACCTGATTTACAAATTAATTATGTGAGATATTTCACTTTAATTGAGCTTTCTTCGGTAAGATAAACCCATCATCAAACCTATGGTTGCTTTGAGAATCACAGTATTTTATTGCGAGAGGTTCTATTCGAGATGGTATTCTCTTCCTTTCTTAAAACATTATTAACGGCTCTGTCAACTGTTGTAGTACTTATATTGGGCGACTAGTTTCAACAGCCATCATAGTAGCAACACATACTTTATATATGTTTGCAGAATGAATGCCGCAATCCACATGCGCCTCTTACCAAGTCAAAATCTAACTACTTTCCTTTGAGCTGTAAGATGGATTCGAACTACAATGCAGCTTGGCATTTGTCAAGCGTACAAGTATTTGCAGAGGTAAAAAAAAAAGTGATGAGTGACAGAAAAGTCGTGAGATCGAACGAGGATTGTATGCTAAAGCTTTGAATTTCTACCATGACACTGCTCCACTTATCCACTAAGTTTATGTGAAGTATGGAAGTTCCAGACGTGCCATTTTTTCACAGGGCGTTGCCAGTGCTGGTGCGTTCTCAGTACTCTGTTGTATATCCCTAGACTTTTTACAAGTACCAAATCCTAGAGAACGTATTTCAGACATGCATTACCAGATGGCGCATGGTCTTTGTGCCAAAGCAGAGCTTCCTTCTGGAGTTCAAGGCGCCATGCGTAAAGGTGTCTTTGGCAAGATTTACACAAGACTATTGAATCAGCCAAAGCTATGAACCCGTTCCATGTAACTACAAGGCATAAAGATGCTTTTGAAACATTGTTGTTAATGAATACGTGTAAGAACTCCAAATACGGTATGATAAAAGTGTTTCATACTCATTTAACTCCAATAGCTATTAAAAATTCTGACTCTGAAACAGAAGAATGGCAACTTCTTAAGTAGTCATGGCTCGAAAAGTGTCACGCCGTACTTCATCTGAAAGAACAGCCACTTTCATCAGGTGCAAAACTGAAAAACCTTTTGACGTTGATGACATTTCTTCCTCGCCAGCGCAGCAAGTTCCACATTACTCATTGCAACGTCTGACCCCAAGAAAGGGTTGGCGCCAGGAAAGATTTGTCCTTTAATTTAGTTTTGTTATTCTCTTTCATAAAACGTAAAAGATGTGGGAAATGTTTTTGTTGTCTACGGTTCTACTAGTTAAAACATTACTCCTTTATTTCTGTACCTGTATTACCACAAATAAAATGTAGTGCTTCAGTATTAATGGCACTTGAAACAAAATCTTTCTTATTGGCACTTAGCGCGTCAGTTGCCTGGAACGATACCTAGAATGTTCTTAATAAATTATTTATTTTCTACTTTGTCTCATTATTTTTGCAACGATTGGGTGAGCAGCATAATTCTATGGTCTCAGAACACTTTCCGAGTTACTTACATAGAGAGGTACTTGTTTTTTTAATTCTCCAAACACGTGTGAGATTAGGCACGTAATGTTTGGAATTTTCACTCTTCTTTACTTTACAGCTTATCTTAGAAGACCGTAACAGAGGGTTTAGCTTCTTGATTGCTGTTTCGCATTAGCTATTCGTTGCTGTATTTCCCAGTTATTTGTTCCGTCTTCCGATAGGATGTTGTCCAGATAGTTAACTTTTCTTACGTGCCTTGATGTGCCGACCATATGCTCTCATGTTTCCTAGAGTTTCTCCTCTGCGTGGAATTGAGTCTTTTGAAAATTTCCTTTAATTCCCATTTATCACATTCATCTAGCAATTTGCTTCGTTTAAATCAGACCACCACCTAATTATCTGTGAAGGACAACATAGATCCTTCGTTGTCTGAATGCCCATTCGTGCACATTTCCTCCTCCACACATCTAAGACTTTCTTCGTGTATATTTAAAACAATGTAGGAGGCACGCAACCTCCTGCTTTAAACATTTTGCAATTTGGGAATGGGGTGACAAAATTTTATTCCCCAGTATCATTACACACTGTGCAAACTTGTATAAGTCGGATATACTTCTTTCCAAGCTCATTCCTCCACAGGACTTCAGCTTCTTCAGCAACAATGGGTCATAATACGCCTTCTCGAGGTCTATGAACACTAAATATATGCTCAGATTATTTACAGCTTTTTTGCCATTAGTTTTCCTAAAGTAAAAATGTTGTCATTACAAAATCTTCTGTTCCGTAATCCACTTTTCTCTTTTTACAAAGCTTGTGTAATAAATTCTTGTCAGCTGTTTGCAACTATGAAAAACTTTAGAAATTTGTGGTAATGTCTTATGGGACCAAACTACTTAGGTCATCGGTCCCTAAGCCTACACACTACTTAATCTAATTTAAACTAAGTTACGAAAGGACACACACACTCATGTCCGAGGGAGGACTCGAACCTACGACGGGGGGAGCCGCACGAACCGTGACAAGGGGCCTCAGAACGCGCGGCTACCCCGGGCAGCGCAACTATGACTTATTAAACTGATGGGTCGGTAATATTCATACCTCGCAGCACCTGTCTTCTTAGGAATAAGAATTATTATCACCTTCTTGAAGTCTGAGGACATTTCGCCTGTCTCCTATACCTTGCATACGAAACACATCTTTTTTTTCATTTTGCTTTGTAAACGGCAAAAAAATGTGTAGCGAAAATAAATACACTACTCGCCATTAAAATTGCTACACCAAGAAGAAACGCATATGATAAACGGGTATTCAATGGACAGATATATTATACTAGAACTGACACGTAGTTACATTTTCACGCAATTTGGGTGCATAGATCCTGAGAAATCAGTGCCCAGAGCAACCACCTCTGGCCGTAATAACGGCCTTGATACACCTGGGCATTGAGTCAAACAGAGCTTGGATGGCGTGTATAAGTACAACTATCCATGCAACTTCAACACGATACCACAGTTCATCAAGAGTAGTAACTGGCGTATTGTGACGAGCCAGTTGCTCTGCCACCATTGACCAGACGTTTTCAGTTGGTGAGAGGTCTGGAGAATGTACTGGACAGGGCAGCAGTCGAACATTTTCTGTATCCAGAAACTACCGTAGAGGACCTGCAACATACGCTCGTGCATTATCCTGCTGAAATGTAGGGTTTCGCAGGGATCGAATGGAGGGTAGAGCCACGGGTCGTAACACATCTGAAATGTCACGCCCACTCTTCAAAGTGCCGTCAATGCGAACAAGAGGTGACCGAGACGTGTAACCGATGGCACCCCATCACGCCGGGTGATACGCCAGTATGGCTATGACGAGTAGACGCTTCCATTTGCGTTCACCGCGATGCCGCCAAACACGGATGCGACCATCATGATGCTGTAAACAGAACCTGGATTCATCGGAAAAATGACGTTTAGCCATTCGTGCACCCAGGTTCGTCGTTGAGTACACCATCGCAGGCGCTCCTGTCTGTGATGCAGCGTCAAGGGTAACCGCAGCCACGGTCTGCGAGCTGATAGCCCATGCTGCTGCAAACGTCGTCGAACTGTTCGTGCAGATGGTTGTTGTCTTGCAAACGTCCCGATCTGTTGCCTCAGGGATCGAGACGTGGCTGCACGATCCGTTACAGCCATGCGGATAAGATGCCTGTCATCTCGACTGCTAGTGCTACGAGGCCGTTGGGATCCAGCACAGCGTTCCGTATTACCCTCCTCATATTCCGCTAACAGTTATTGGATCTCGACCATCGCGAGCAGCAATGTCACGATACGATAAACCGCAATCGCGATAGGCTACAATCCGACCCTTATCAAAGTCGGAAACGTGATGGCTCATTTCTCATCCTTACACGAGGTATCACAACAACGTTTCACCAGGCAACGCCGGTCAACTGCTGTTTGTGTATGAGAAATCGGTTGGAAACTGTCCTCATGTCAGCGCGTTGTAGGTGTCGCCACCGGCGCCAACCTTATGTGAATTCTCTGAAAAGCTAATCATTTGCATATGACAG
Organism: Schistocerca americana; assembly: GCF_021461395.2. Taxonomy (NCBI): domain Eukaryota; kingdom Metazoa; phylum Arthropoda; class Insecta; order Orthoptera; family Acrididae; genus Schistocerca; species Schistocerca americana. The sequence goes on along the minus strand of NC_060121.1, from coordinate 416,628,562 downwards.
CATCTTCTTCCTGTCGGTTAAATATCGCGTGTGTAGCACGTCATCTTCGTGGCGTAGCAATTTTAATGGTCAGTAGTGTAATTTCAAGAGTTGAAGGCGATGACGAAGTGTTAAAGATTATCGTACAGTTGTAGGTAACTGCCATCCTCATACATGCCGCAGTTCCGGTATGCTAAGATTTAGACCATCAACTACAGTCATGTGCCTGTGTTGTGTACGCCGCGCCCATTTTTAAATTTCGCTGTTGTTGTGTGCCATGCATTGCCGAACTGCGTGCAGAGCTTTCTCCCACACACTCTTCGGGAAACACTGACACACGGAACGACTGCGCACAACCGTTGGCTCTGCTACTTTGCCAGGAAAGCTGACAGTGCCCTGCGGAGTCGGACGCACACACGCAGAGCACCAAGACGCCTCGCGCCCACATGCTGGCGCTCTGTGGGACTCCGTCGCCCAGGGCGCTGGCTCGCTAATGAGACCTCCCGCTGCTAATCATACTTTGCAGCCAGGAAGAATGCCTAATGATAAACTCCGCAACGCCTCGAGGTTAGCTCACGAAATGGCCGGGGCGCAACAAACTTCTCCCTCCCATCGCTACTCTCGTTTCCCGCATTTTTTTTTTTTTTTTTTGTGTGCTAGTGCACAATTTTTTTTCTCTAATATTGTCACGTTGTTCCGGCGACTGCAGCGCCCCGCCCCCCTTTAGACTGTGTAGTCTTTTAATCTACGCCAGTCGCACTCCCCAGAGGAACACGGTCGGCCGATTCCTCGAGCGAAATTTCGTTTAAAATATCAACTCTTGTTTTTAAGCTTATTTCTCCCGTTGACTTCTCCCCGCACTAATGATGCATCCTCCTTTGAACATCTTTGAGAAAATCTACCCCGTCCCCGGCAGCGGGCGGCGCCGTTCCCCGGTACAAGCCAGCCAGCAGTTTTTCTCAACATAATTCCCTTACACCCGGGCTGCTATTTGATCTGTTCATTTCGGCTCCTCCGCCGCGCCTTCTCCTTCTTCGTCTCCTTCCCCTTCTTCTTCGCAGCCTTCCTTTTTTAACTCACCCGCCCCACTAGCAGCGTCTTACTCGCGGACGCGTCCCCCTTCTTCTTTCCTTTTCCGTCGCTTTCCGCGGCGCGACGCCGACGCCTTCCGTCGCCATGGCAACACGTTCAGTGCGCAGGCGCGTGGCTCGCGTCAATCTTTTATTGGCCGGAGGCGGACGGCCGTCTAGCTGTTGCTAAGCTCGCTGGACCGGCGCCCCGCGCACAAAATGGACGACCCGCGTCTCGGGCACGTTCCGACGGGACACGACTGCTGGTTTGCAGTCTGCTGGTACACTGCCTCGCGCAAGCAGTCCACAGCGGCAAAACAAGCCACCCTTTCTTGTCGATGCACAGGCCAGCACAAAACTCACTGGTATTCCCACCTCGTTATGCATAAATGAGAAGTGCCAGTCCACACAGTGTGTCCGAGAAGTCGTCGTACCCCTAAAGAAAAATAGTATACTCTACGGAAAATTGTTTCTCGGCTTTCTCGCGGCGTCAGATTTGTAGGTAAACTCAAGATTTCAACAACTTTCTCTGCCACCATTGTCACGAGTTAGCTGTCATACTAGCAGCCTGTGTGACACTTCCGCCGGCCGGAGTGGCCGAGCGGTTAAAGGCGCTACAGTCTGGAACCGCACGGCCACTACGGTCGCAGGTTCGAATCCTGCCTCGGGCATGGATGTGTGTGATGTCCTTAGGTTAGTTAGGTTTAAGTAGTTCTAAGTTCTAGGGGACTTATGACCACAGCAGTTGAGTCCCATAGTGCTCAGAGCCATTTTTGTAACACTTCCGTGTTTGGTTGCCCGAATCACTGCACGGTGACGCGGTGAAGTCACGGAACTGCCTTATCCTACCAGAGATAACGTCTATGTCTGTGATGGAGGAACATAGCAGCGATGCTGATTCAGATAACTTGATAACTCAAGTTATTTCTCTGAAGCCTTTCGGCAATGACCTTAATTTGAGGTAGAAAATTCTGAGAATTGTACGTTTGGAGCGCGACATTCCATGCACTGAGTTCTGAGCTGTGGAAAAACCGGAGAACGAGACAGTCGAACGTTTGAGATGTGGTGCTGCAAAAGGATGTGGAAGCTAAGCGGACTGATGAGAAAAGGAACGAGGAAATCCTCCGCAGAGTCGGCACGGAGAAGAACAAAGACAAGTCGAAGTGAAAGCATGACAGGACGCGTGATAAGGGCATCGACGAATAATTTACATGGAACTTGATGGAGCTGGAAAGGGTAAAAACTATAGGGAAAGAGAGAGTTTGGAATTTATGCAATAAATAATTAAGGACATCGGTTGAATGTCTCTGAAGTGAAGAGGTTGATACAACAGAGACTAATCTGTGGCGGGCCAGCTCAAACCAATCAGGCGACTATTGACACAAGGAAAAGTCTAGGGCGATACTGTATTCTCAGTTTTTTCATTTGTAGTTGCAAATGTGGGATAAGCTCAAAGAAAATATTTTTGTCATCCATTTCTTATCTGTTGCAAATCTTCAACTTTGGATGTATTCCCATGAGCTGATAGGCTGTTCGACCACATGGTATTCCAGTTTATAGAAGTGACCAGAACTCAATCAACAATTTCTTTTTTTTAAAAAAGGAAGAAAACAGGAAGATAGATGAAGGTTTAAAATTGCATCGGTAGATAATTCATTAAAGACGGAGCGCAACTAGCGATAGAACAAGGGTGGGGAAAAGATATCACCCATGTCGTTTTCAAACGAATCATCCGTGCATTGGTCTTAACCGATTCAGGAAAATAAGGAAACGCTAAATACGAAGTGTTGGGCCACAGTCACTGCGTCACCTCACACCTCACTTGTAGTAAACTATTGTGCACACTACGCATGATGTCAACGTATTTCTGTGCTAGGCGGAAATATTTTACCTTTCCTCAGCAATTTTTGAAGATATCTGAGTTTAAAGTAGTCAGGTTTTCTTGTCTATCATTCGGAGGAAAGAGGTGAGAATCCTTTTGGGTAGTCCAGATGTATACTCTCTAGCAATGTGATAGGGAAATTTCAGCCGTTTCTTCATAAAATCTTAGCTATTTTCTCACACTTACCTGAAACACATTTCACCTATACATACATTTTTTCCTAGTTTCTCTCAAAGAATTTATGCAGGTTTTGGAAATGTCCCTCAAGGTTTCTCAGAATCTTAGAATTTTTGTTTCAGTCAGACTTCGGCAGAGCAGACAACACCAATCCTTTTCCTCAGGATTTTTTTCTGTGTTTTCAGTTAAGGAAGTGTCTTGAATTTATATAACATCGTGGGGCTAATTTTGTTGTTGTAATGTATTTATAAGATGTTTCTTTCGCTATATAAATTTCAGGTGATTCTATAGCCCTTAATTTAAATTTCCTTTGGTTCTTAACATCACAACTTAATTGCAAGGTTTGAACGATGTATCCTAGATATTTAAATTTCGGCATTTTAATTTGTTTACTGAAATGAAGTACCAAATGCTGGTCGTGAAGGTGTCATAGAAACCCATGTGCTGGTTTATCTTCGAGCGGAATTAGAAGTATAATTTTGGCTAGAATTTAAACAAGGACTTTTTTTCTGTATCCGTATGTTGCTGAAAATAACCGCTAAATAATCTGAAAAGATCAAGAAGCACTATTGATTTTCTTTTCATGTAGTCTCTTTCTATGTTCTAAGTCCCTTTCTAAGAACATGACAATAGATGAGCATATCTCTGTAATGGAATTCAGTTTCTATGATGATAATGCCGAACGTTGTTTCATCAGATCTCTTATATTATATATTTTTTTATTCTTTTAACATTTCAAAATATATTAAAGTTTACTAAACCATTTGCTTCTTTAAGTAAGTAAACGTGATTCTCGTCTGTCTACATTTATGGGAGAGCTTAATAAGCAAATTTCATTTGCACAGGATTTGCTGTTCTTGAATTACCCGTTTGATGGTCTACGTGAGCTCCATACCTACTGCACAACTTTTTGAAATAATTTTTTAAGAATCTGCTGACAAGGCGATCCCTATCCTGTTACTGATGTTTTTTAAGTTCCAGAAAGTCGAAAATAGGCTTCTGCAGTTTCATATTTGAAAATCAGGCAATTTACCTAATTTCCAGAATCCTAGTGTTTTACTTCTTTGCAAGTACAATCGAAGAGTCTTTCAGGTACAGTTTAATATATACAAAAACAGGTTAGTATTCGCGAAAAACTGTCCATAGATTCTCCATTGTACAGTAACTAGTGTGATTTCTTGTCATGTACTTTACTTTCACCACATGTCATAAACTGAAGTGCTGTGTAGAGATGCAGTTTCTGTAGAGGTAGGTCGTCCTGACATTTGTTTTGAATGTTGTCGTGGTAATAAACGGACGTCTCTTTTCCACCAATGGGTAGGAAGCCCAATCAGAATGGAAATAGAGTGTTAATTGTCAGTATACATTATTGATTGCTCAAATTACTTTCATGCGTAAATTTGAATATACTATTGTAATGATGTTACATCACGCGATGCTAGATTCAGCACTTACATATGTCAATAAGTACCCAAATACCTAGTGTAGACAGTTTCAGAGTCGCTTAATGCGAGACCAGTGTATTGCTGAGAAACTTGAAAAGTCCAGTGCTGAAACTTGTCAAGTTTTGTCTGTCAACAAGAAGCGGCTTGAAATTCGGCGAGAGATGAATCACGGAAATCTCACGAGTGTACAGGTGCTTGATTTGGCCAGTTTAACAGATATGTATCCTAACTAATCTTTCGCTATTTCATAAGAACATAGTTTTATTATAGACCTTGTCTGGAAGAACGTGGAGTCCGCCCATATTGCCCTTATAACAGTTGCAAAAAATTCAAGAGGCGCCGAAATGAATGGAGGCAAACAATGGAATAGTCCTAATTATTTCCGGCAATTTTAACATAATAACAATAGCCTAAATCCTTCTCAGGTAAAATCATTTTGATTCTTATTCTCAAATTATCTTTCTTTATTTTTTAAGTATCTGCATATTCCAAAATTTGTTCTGGTCACTGTAGTTTCCACCTTAGGTCTGGTGAAGTATGTGGAAGTCGTCTGACTGAACACAGAATTAATTTAACTGTGAGATACAGTTTTCTGCATCGCAGTAGATGAACAGTGCAGCAGAATATGTAATATGTAATAACAAGCGGACCATGTGGTATATCAGAATGTACCGGAATAGGTAGCAGTGGAGGGAAAAGCGAAGGTAGTTACGGGTACCATGTGATAGTTATTTCCTCATGTAGCTTGCTTCTGAAGTTCGTACTCGGTTTTGTTATGCAACTCGGAATACCGGTCTGATTATGGTCTAGTGTCACCGTCTACAAAGATCCTAGGCCACTTTCACCCACTACCTAGATTTTTAATATATAAAAAAATCTTCAGTTATGACGGCCTAATATTTCCTGCAGAAGGTGGTCACCGTCGTTCTACCAGCAGCCACGCCAAAGGAAGGCAGAGGAATGGATAGAGGTTCAGAGCACCATCTTGCTCTTTGGATGGGAAAATGCCGCTAAAGGCGGAAGAGTCAGCCATAATCAACGGTATGGAGATGGAGAAGCCAATGGAAACAACTGCGTTTTAAGATAGAAAATGTATATCATCTGGACATGCGGCCTCTAACTGAAGGAAAAAGGAAATTTTATGATGATATTTCCTTTGGCAAGATATCTCCCATTCGTATCTCGTGAAGAACAATGCCAAGAGAAACGTAACCATGAGGAAAAAATTGAAAAATCTATAAAAGGCTAACGTTCTACGATTCACACCGCGGATTGTCAGAAGTTCCAAACTGGTACGGAATCTAGAAAACGTAAGTAATTGCCAAGGCTGCGAATACAGGTCAGTAAAGAGAAATGACGTAAGCTAAATAAATCTGGTCAGACGATTATAGGTTGTCATCAAGAGTATCTGAAAATAGAATGACGGTCCTAGCATTCGTTGTGAGCAGGAAGGTATGAAGAAGGACGAGTTACTGTGAACATGCAGCGATAGTGTTATTTTGATCAGAACCGAAATCAAATAGCGACAGTTATAGTTCAGGTAAACATAACGACTCAAAAGCAAAGGGAATGAACAGGTAATTTTAGTACCTAATGGGGAGGTGAAAATCTAACAATCGTGGGGGATCGGCACACTATACAAGTGGAATAAAGGTAGGCATAGTTACGGGAGAATTCAGTATCGGTAGCAGAAATGAGAGACTCCTTGAGTTCTGCAATAAATTTCAGCTGTTAACGGGTAATACACAGGAAGACACCAGGTTGTGTTACTTTATGGCGAGACGGAGACTCCAAAATCAGATACTGGATTGAAAAGCGTACTCAGAATGTTAATTTAGTGACGAAGAAGAGTCGGCAGAAGTTCAACAAAAGCGTCATAAACAATCAACATACGGGGAAATGGGATTCTGAAGTGGTGAAGAGTGATGATATGCGTTCGAAGGACGTAGATAATGAGTAACTCAATAGAGTATTTAGTTGATGAAAAATAGATAATTGCAGAATTTGGACAGACAAACGTAAGACAGGTAATATGAAAGAAATTCTGGATAACAGAAGAAAAAAATTCATCAACGAAACTAGAAAATACTAAAAATTTCAGGGAAAAAATCACTTAAAAATGAAATCCGTAGAAAGTGCAAGGAAGGCAGCGCGATATGGCTGCAGGAAAAATGCGGAGAAGTATAAAAGAAAAAGAAATGGTAGACGCAAGACGAACTCACCTTATAACTTAGGAAAGTCCAAACAACTTTCAACCAATTTAAAAACATAGGCTTGAACGATAAGCGTGAGAAAAGAATTCCCCAATTAAACGCAGAGATAACCAAATAATTATTCATATCAGTGAGTACCATCTGTAACACTTGGACATATCATACGTAACACTCTCGGGACAACATCATTCGTACAATTCGGAAGATATTGAGCTTCAACACTAATGCGTTCAATTTGTTAATGAGAATAATACTGTACAAATAGATGGAAAAAATTATGGGTATGTTAGAAATGGCTCTGAGCACTATGCGACTTAACTTCTGAGGTCATCAGTCGCCTAGAACCTAGAACTAATTAAACCTAACTAACCTAAGGACATCACACACATCCATGCCCGAGGCAGGATTCGAACCTTCGACGGTAGCGGTCGCCCGGTTCCAGACTGTAGCGCCTAGAACCGCTCGGCCACTCCGGCCGGCGGTATGTTAGATGCAGATAGTTTGATGTTAGGAAAGGCAAAAGTACGGCAGCGGCAATTCTGCCATTGTGCTTGATAAGGGAAGCAAGACTTTCGAAAAAATGAGACATTTTCACAGGAATTTATCGATCTGTAAAAGAGGTTGCAGAGTCGTATTGTATCACTTTCTGCTGTTAGTCTATCATTTAAATTGTTACTAATCATCATCAGAAACAAGATTTTTTTTCATATTGTGCTTGATAATGATTAGTAACAATCGAAACTGATAGACTAGCAACTGAAAGTGGTGCAACATGATTTTAGATAAGTATTTGATAGCTGTAGTGCACCAATTACTTGAAATATTTTAAAACTTGTAGTTTGTAACTTTAATACTACCGTAGGTAGCTGGGTATACGTTGTATGAAAAGACGGTTAATACGCCATATGTGCAAGAACCAAGAGTGAGCAATAAAAATGGAAGATTGGCGATTTATGTACGTATGATATTCAACCAGTCACTTTTTGAATTTTATATGATTTATTGCACCACTAACTAGTTTCCGAGTCATCAAATGGAGGTATAACAGGAGCAATATTTTCTGGACCATCTGCAACTGGATGCCATGGTCGTCTTGCTGTATAACGGAAACTTAGACACAAGTTAACGAAAAGTATACGAAAATAAAAGATCTTTATGTTTTAGTATACTTACATGGCATTGCATCTTGGTATCAACGACAAATTCATTACGAAAAGGTCTATTTTACATACTCACTCACTCTGACACACACAAACACACACACTCGCACGCGCACACGCACACGGAGACGACTTATTGAAATTCATTTTTACATAAATCGACCACAGCTGCAGTTCGTCATCCGCAGGGAGATAAAGAAAAATGGAAGAGCAAAAGAGAAGTGCTCTAACTAAAAAAGGACGCAAGGCAGAGATGAAGATCAATGTTTATACCGAAGAAGCAACGATGGAACTAAAAGCAAGAGCAAATCTGCGGTTAAGCTTCATTGTGAAAGGACGTCAGTGGTAGGATTAGCTGATGACATCCTCACCCTCTTTAAACTAAGAAGCACTTGGGGAACGGATTAAAAAGTCTGCTGCCCGCAGAATACGGAATAGAAGTAAAAAAGGAAAAAGAAGGTACGAAAGAGTACCAGATATATGATTAGCGAAAAGCTTAACATCAAAACTGGGACTCTGTAGAAGACGAAATGATGAAATTCTTCTCCCTTAGAAGCAAAATAACGCACGGTGGAGAATGTAAGGCGAATATACTAGGACGAGGCAGACTGGCACAGGCAAAGAGGGAATAGTCACTAAAAGAGGTGAACTAGTACGAAATATCGATTTTAATGTGAGAAAGAAATTCCTGGAAATGAATGTCTGGAGAGCAGTATTATATGGAAATGAATCGTTCCACTGTGGGTAAACCGTTAAATAATATACTCTTAGGGGTGATCCTTACAGAAGGATACTGAAAATAAATTGGCTAATGAGACAGGCAATGAAGGCTCCAAGCCACCCTTCCCTTGTCCAGTTGACGTCCTCCTCCTAATACCCACATTCCACCTGTGTTCCTTCGCACATAGACTCCAAGTGAGGTGAAACAGTGATTAGCACACTGAACTCGCATTGGAGGGACGACGGTTCAAATCCATGTCCAACCATACTGATGTTTTTGGTGATTTCTCTAAATCGCTGCAACGCTTCCTTTAAGGTCACGGTCGATTTCCTTCCTCATACTTCCTTAATCCGAGCTTCTGTTCCGTTTCTAATCCTCTGTTGTCGACGGCACTAAGTTTCTTTTTTTCTTTTCGCACACAGACATCCCACATATCCTTTCCCGTGTATCATCCCCCTTAATACTTCCCTCACCCCAATAGCTACCCAGTTACCAGGAGGCGTTGTGGTGTTACACCCCGCCTGCCCACCGTTTCCGCTGACAAATGGAACTCAAATAAAGGCGATGCCGCACGGTGTGGCCTTAGAAGCATCTGACTCAATTCTACTTGCAGGTGTGAATCAAGCTGGTCAATTTCAACACACATCAAAAAGGGCTAACCATGGAGGTGTATGTGAACAGGCAGGGCAGTACCACAATCATAACAATGGGAACAGCCCAACTTCGACTCATTAATCACGGTATATTCTACATTCAAGATTTACCAGGCAACAGAAAACAAATACCAAACACTGAAATCGGGAATAAGGATTGCACTAGGTTCATTACCAACCCTTGTTAGAAAGCGACATTTAAAACAAAGAGTACAAAAAGTGTAATCAATGAGGCTCCTATAAGATCGAGACAAGGGAGACAGAGAAATGCTATCAGCGAGGAGAAACCGTGTAGTTCAATGGCGCGTTACGTAGTCTGTACGCCGTACTGTGTCGATGACGTCCGCGGTTTTCCACGGGGTCTTCTGTGATGGGCACGGACGCTAAGTGTTGCCTGCTTCAAGACGCCGACAAATGTGAAGCTCTGTGCCCCTGCCGGGTCCTGTTTAAAAACCCGATCCCAGCAAGAATGCAGCAGGTTGTCAGGGTAGGCACTATTTTCTATTGCCATCTGAAACAGCAGTTCCTACCATCGATTAACTCTCCAGATCTATTAGGTTGCCATTGCCTGGCTGGTCTTAAGTATAAACTCCCAGGAACGTATCCCTTCATTCCTGGCGTATTTCCTCAAACTAAGGAGCTTTTTTAACGGTTACAGCCTTCTTGGTGACCACCAACAGGTCCTAATTGTAGTTCGAAAGTCTTCGCCTTAAAATTAACCTGACCCAAAATTATTCCTGGACAGAGGAAATGGTGTTAAGTAATCTCCGCGTGTATAACATGAACTATAATGACTGTGATCAGTGTTACGTAAGTCAGATAGAGAGAGCGTACGTATTTCCAAAATGAAACGGCCTGTGGTAAACATACTGCTGTCTTTTAAGCAGTCCACAACAAACGTAAAATACAAGTGCTACGTACAGTAATTAGGGGAAGACTGCTTTTTGTATGAGAGATATCTGAAACATGCAGCAACAAAAAGTGCTCTCCACAAAAGGTAATAAACGTACAGAATGAGCTTAGTGAGAATGAGTGTTTTAACATTTTTAAGGAGCTGCTTTAGTGAGCTGGTATTTCGATGTCGTGTGTTAAAATGTGGCGCATTAATATACAGGGTGTATCATAATTAAAGGTGTAAACGCATACAGTTGAAAGTACACGACACTAGAAGCAAAAAAGTTTCAGTAAACATAGGGTCGAAAATGCATACGTTGAGAGCCACGAGCAATTTTTCATCTTCGATACTGTGAAACAAATCTCTTCTACTGCAAGTTCTTTGCTTTCTATATTTTGGGAAGTGGTAGTGTGGACCAACATAAGAAAAAAATGTCCAGCAAACATGTGCTCTAAAACGCATACCTTAAAACTTACGAGCACTTGATCAATAGAAGAATTGTGTTTCAAAGTAGCAGAGATGAACGAGTCCTCATAGCTCTTAAGGAATGCATTTTAGAGCATATGTTTACGGGACATTTAGGTCCATACTACCAGTTCCCAAAATATGGAAAGCAAAGAATTTGCAGTATAAGAGATTTGTTTCACAGTAGCTCTTAAGGTATGCATTTTCGATCCTATGGTTACTGAGACGTTTTTGCTTCTAGTATCGTGTACTTTTAACTGTATGCGTTTACGCCATTAATTATGATACACTCTGTATACAGAAACCAAAGTGATTCTGACGCTTACTGTCTTGGGTGAAACTAAAGAGACAGCAAGACCGGTTCATCATGGCAGATCTGCGATCATCCACAACACATCACGGACTGAAGACAACAGGAAGTTCGCTGACGAATTTATCTGAAGAAAGCGACCCCTGATGGCTGCAGTAAACTCATCGGCGGTGTGACATTTTCTCTTTGAGCTTTTATACCTTGCATTTTATGTGTTAAATTACTTTGTAAGACATTAATGTGCGCCTTTCCGCTATCAAATGGCAGCCCGCTTATTAAGATTATGCCTCCTATATTCTTGTACACACTTTCCGTATTTTATGATTAACCTTTTATTACCTTCAGTTATAGTTAAGGTATACTTTACCGTTATTTTGTTCAATTTTTTTACGATAATGTTTAATAATCAGACGTGCACACAGATGTACCCTCTAACAGATGTACATTTGTCTCTGTCTTGAATAGTAGCATCATAGAACATAGTACTTGGAATGACACTACGTGTTTGTACTATATGTGACGAGTTACAGGCTGTAACCAAATGTTAGTGGTATGCGCCATAGTTTTCTTTTCTTTTTATATAGTACGCATTATAGTAGATATAACTTTTTACGAACAATATTTTTTCTATATTTTTAGATCGGAAGATGATCGCTTCAGCAATCGAAACCTGTCATATTTTTATAGATGTGCGATCACATTTTATTCTGAAAATTAACATCGCGTGCTTCACAACGCTGACCATTTCAAGTCTTATAAAATTACTTGTTGTTGTTGTTGTGGTCTTCAGTCCTGAGACTGGTTTGATGCAGCTCTCCATGTTGCTTACCAGGGGTGTTTGTCGCTGTGACTGTGATCATGTACATCTCATAATATATATATATTCTAAAAATAGGTATCCATGTAGGACACTTGTCTCATGGTGTTCACTTTATTTTTCTGTAGCGTAAATTTCCGTTCTATCACATAGTCTTGAATGCTGGCACTTTCACGTGAAAGATGTCTTCATTCTCATTTCCTTCATTGTACTTCAACAACCATTGCACTATGTACAAGAAGACAGACGAAAGACCTGAAAATTCACACTCCGAAATTACAAGTCTTTCGTTTTATCTGAATCAAATAATAAATAAATGTCATTAATAGGATCCACTTCAAAGGGAAACACAGTTATGTCTGAGTTTGCTGGAACACTCATTGTAGCATGCACAGTGGGTGTGTGTGTCTATTGAGATTACATTTCGATTTTGTGTGACTGCCTACACATTTCAGCGGCAGATCGTTTTGCTAGATGAGTAACAGCGGAAAACTTCGAACGGCCATGAGGAAAATAAGATCAGAACAAATAAAATCTACAATAAATAATCAAAAGGCCTACACAACTCATGCCACAAGGATGCCCACTACAGAAACAGTGACTAGCTTCATCAACAACAAACACCTGGCTGAAATTGGTAGACAGTTACTGAGAATAAAATTTAATCTGAAGAGAAAGATAAATTCCCACTGAGGATGTCGCGGTTGTGATGAAATATGTTTGGGCAAACACAAACATAAGTCTGCGGTTTTCTAATAGCTATCTTTCGATTGTAACAAAAAAAATTCATATTTCAAAAGAGGGTAACATTGTGAGAGATATTTATAGCTTCTCGTAGCCGGTATTGTGGACTCAGTGTGGGTTACTCGTAGACTAAAGTTAAAATCCCATAGGAAATACCTCGGATCCCAATCTGTCGAAACTAGCTGATGTGATCTTAGTGCAGAACTCATAATAAAGTAGAAAACTTTTCATGAGTTGTTCTGGGTGAACAAATCGATGTCGTTTTAGGAATGAGCCCTTTCCTGCATCCGGGCGACCTGTATACTGTTTACCGTAATGCACCATCAGACGCTTGGGTGCAGCCAAAAGCAACTTATGAGCAAAATACGGAAAGTACCATAACCACATTTTCCAGAGAGGCCAAAATAAGCTAACACGTGTCTCGGCTTATCCCTATATACGTGAAAGTTTCTGAGAACACAACTGTCAAAATTTTCGATGTATTTTATGTGCTTAGTTTAACTGAAGCAGTAGCACACTTCTGTTCGCCGTATTGGAAACCTGATTATTATTCTTAGTTTAGTTTTCCATTTACTACCCATGTTCCTAAATGATTACTACACGAATGTTTTCCAGTGCGTAATGAAGTAACGTTGTCCTTATTCGTCTGTGTAACTGGTAAATGAATTAAAAAACAATAAATGAATGAGAAAAGTATTTGCAATTTTTTCGAGGAAATTCCTGTGGTGTATCTCGATTCATAATCAATTACAAGTGTCTGTTTTCGGCAAAGTGGTCCGCTTGAGCGGAATAACTGCAAGAAAAAAATATAAGAATTAACACACGAACTGACATAAGAGCGAAATATACGTATATGAGGATTTAAAAAGATTGTAACCCTTGAAAATACAGGCACACGTGTATTATACAATAGTAGTACGACACTTTTGTGAAAACCAGTTGTAATTGTACAATTAACACAACGTCCTTGTGGCCCCTAACTTGATAAGAAACATTCGTGTAGTAAATTTCTACGGACCTGAATAGACGAACGAAAATAATAAAATAATTGCAAATAATAACAGGTTTCGAACAGAGGGCGCTAAAGTGACAGACCGCAGCGATAGCCAGTATAGCACCATCTGTGCTGACACTGTCATGTACTATAAGGTATCTAAATTACGTCAAAACGTTGAGCATCGCTTCCTCAGAAACGGTCGACTTTCTACGGATAAACCGTTCGTTTATTATGACCCCTCTTCCATTGAGCGATGTTTTTGAGAAGTCAGGTCATGGCTCTTTTCGTGTTCCTCTTCTCAGCGCCGTGTCGCCATCAGAGAAGGTGCTTGGCACGAAGCACCGGGGACATGGACGCGAATTCAGAAGACTTGGTTTGTATTTGAAGACACAGGACCGTTTAGCTACCTGCAAATCTTTCGGATAAGTAACTTTTTTCATAGATCTAAATAGCGCAGTTCGCCATGTCCTAAAGCATCTGATCTTCCACAGAAGATATGAAGCTGTGAATATTCGGTGAGTTCGGAGTCTGAAATGTCTGGCCGTTAGCGAATGTAGCATCATTATCCAGGGACCACATAACGGTACTTTGAACATACTGTACACGTACGTCGACCAACTGAATGACCAGGGCCGTCAGGTGGAAAGGTAAAGAGGAGTGTGCTTTCTCCATGGGTAACGAAAATTTTTATTGATGCTGTACACAGAGCACCCGAGAAGCGGCAAATGCTGGTAGTGGGTGATGCAGTTCGTTCGTTCTGCTTAACGACGGGTGGCCAGGCAGGGGCAGGGGCGAAGAGGAGATGGGCGGAAGGGTCGGGGGGGGGGGGGGGGGAGAGGGGGTCAAAGCAACCCGTTATTTTGTCGACAGTCCCCTTAATCTCTTTGCATGAACAGCAGTCTGACCAGCAGTTTCCTAAAACTACCAGCGGCTCAGAAAGTCAAGACGTTGCCCTGCTTTCTGCATCGTCGTAATCGCAAAGCGGGCTTGCAGCAGACGGTGGCAGAGGGTGGGTGTGAATGGAAAGAGAGTAGAGCGACTAACCCGAAGCAAACTGACAAAGTTGAGAGTACATACGAAAGCGTCAGTCCCTCTAATTAACGCGGAATATTCACAGTTGCCCAATTGCAGCCGCTCAATAGTAGGGACTCGAGGACTGTCAAGCTGATAATCAGTCCCGGCTCACTCAGTAACTTGAATAAGGACATCAGACATTTTATGAAAACATGCGGCTCGTTTATGCCGTGGATGTGTAGTGCAGAGAAACGGGTAAAGCGGTAAGAAATCTCGCAGTACTCATTAAAGTATAGAGCAGATGCGTACGCCGTTGCCATTACGAGCAAAGCACTACAGTGGAAGCTGAAAGCTAGACTGTTAAAGCAATGAAAACCCTCCTTTACAACAAGTGGATTAGCCATGACGCGTATCGGAGCGGTAGCTTTACGCTGAGGTGAAACAACTTAGGAGGGTACTTAGTTCGTGTGCCATCCTCGTAAGCGCTTTATCGGAACATTCTTAATGTGACCATGGTTTTCCCTTGTTTTCTCAGTCAAACACTGAATTATTGCTGTAGTCTCTAAAGCGTACATTGACTAAGGAACCTTAAAAAATAAAGAAATAACAGAAAAACATTGAAGATTTCTCTCCTGCTTTTCAGCATTACTCCAAAGAATTATAATCGTCCTTATGACACTGCATTTTAGAAAAATTCGAAACAGAAGTTACTTTGTTCTGGTTGCTTTGCTTTGATCTTACAATTCATAGACACAATATATTGTTTTTCCAAAGAAAATTCCGCACTGGCTGTATCAATGATTTTTATTAAATCTGCGACCGGTTTCGCACCACTTATCGGTGCATCCTCAGGCAACATGGTAACGTTGAAAATTTCCACTCCCCACCATTCACGTCCAATATACCGTCATCTGGTGAAAGCGGTAGTTAAAATTTAAAAATCTTTTTTTAAAAAAATTTTAAATGACGGGAGCGGCAATGACCGAGCAAGCATAATAAAACTTAAGATTGTCAGAGGTTTAGTAATAAACCGTTTAGTATTAGTCAAAGATGTATGATGCTGTTTAGTTAAGATAGTATTTAATTTTCATCCTGACTCTCTTCTAAAGGTGAAATTTCCGATCGTGTTATCATTGTATCATTGCCTGTGAAATATTCCAGAGAACGTACGGCCTTATCGCTGTATTAGGGCATTAAAAAAAATGCAAGGTTTTTGTGGAGCTGTTGAAAGTGCACCCAGAAGAATGGCTGTGTTCAGCTCTTTAATAACAAAGATGTGACATAAAGTCACGTAGGAGGCGAGTGACAATTCTAGTAATTATGTATAGATTGTCGTTAAGTAGTAATCTGTCATCTCATATTACGGACACACCTGGTAACACTCTTCTCCTTGGCCACGTTTACGCCTGGGTCTCTGAAGATGGAAATAATTCTGAAAAGCATCACTTTGTGATCAAAAAGACATCCTTCACCTGTTGTATGACTTTTTATGCGACCTAGCCAGCTTAACGACAGATCTACGCATAATTAGCGTTTCAATGTTCACTATTCTAAGGAAATGCTTAGTGCAGTATTGCAATTTCATTTGCATAGAAATAACTTCTTATTTATTTATTCCTCCAAGGACTGCGTCGCGCGTACTTCGAGATTAAGCGACAGGGCAAATAACGCTCTACCTTTGAAATAATTTGTGGCAAGTACGGAGTTGAAGAATACGAAAATAAGTTTTAACGGCTACTCATTTAAGATACGAAAGGCAAACGTCAAATAATCGCATCGCTTCTTCGACAGTAATAGACGACGAATCATAATCATACGGGCTCCAGTGGCTTTCCTGAATCGAACCGATTCATGTTTTCTCCTACAAGACCAAGACCGATTCCTTCCCCAGATGAACAAGTGACGCGTCTGTAGTAATCTCCTCATAAAATCTATCCCTCCTCTTTTCTATAAAAAATTTTAATGCAAGTCTTGACAATATCTTGAAGATTTTATATTCTGAGGTCGGCTTATAATTAATCAGCTTCCAATTTCCAACATAATCGACATCGGTTTGCGTAGCCTTCATTTCAACGACTAACCTGTTAGGATTACCTATTGATAGAACAAGCGATTTCGAACTAAAAACTGAATGCCTCCCTGAAAAGTTTAATTGATGTTTTTCGTTGCATAAATTACTCGAAATGGATAACAAGATCATCTAGGTAAACTCAAATCAGCTATCCTTGAGAGGTATGAGCTGAACAATACCTCCAAGTTTCTGTTAACCCCGACATAAAAATGGCAACCGATATTTCTGCTTCTGATTAACGTAATCGGTTAAAGTAGGTGATAATAGGAATACGTAACACTCACGGCGGAACAATCGTCGGTGTGCCCGCTGTGTCACGAGGACAGACGAACACTTGTAGCGGACTCTGCAGTAAATAAACCGGAGAAGACTGTGAATATAAACTTTTTCTCACTATTAAAAAAACTTCCTAAAAGAAGCCCCATTCACAAGGCATGGTTACCAAAGACGTGAGGCTATCTTATACATAACAAGAGCAACCAAAGTCTGGCATAAAATAGCACAAATGGTGTACAACGTCTGATTGTGGTTAAATGTTCAATCTTAAATTTCTTCTTTCCTAGTATACCACAATAATCATCAAACAAACCATGAAACGACTTAATAAGAAAAACCAAAAATCTGTCATTCGAACTTCACAGATCCTGTTTTAAGGTGTTACGTATTTACGTACTGAAATTTGACTATCCTTACCTTCAAGCTATAAATCTCGTTTGATACCATTTGAAAATATAGTAACCACTAAAATTTGATCACACTTTGGCGTTTTATCTATTTTTCCCTCTCTGCAAACGCAAAATTTTTTCAGAATGATAGCTGTAGTTTCATTTATTTCATGTTCGTATGGCCTCCGTTCATAATCGACCGGTACTGATGGCAGTGTTATGTGCAACGGGTCTTGACTGCGCAGGTTCTGTGCATCACAGAACTCATTCAATTGCGTTCGCCAATTCGTTCACCAAGAGGACATCTCAAGGCCCAGCTGGTTTAAATCGGAGGAATTTGCAATGCCGAATAAGGAAGCCAACGACTGATGTACCAAAATCTTGTACATAAGGCAACAGCTTGAAACACAGGTGAGGTATTTGAGATAAGAAAGTAGAAAATAAACATCTAAATCTATATTTACAGCTACTCTGCACAGATACTCCGCAAGCCACAGCAAGGAGCATGGCGGAGGGTACCATGTACTACCACTTGTCATTTCCCCTCCTGTCCCACTCGCAAATAGAGCGAGGGAAAAGCGACTGTCTGTACGCATCCGTATGAGCCCTAATTTCTGGTATCCTATCTTCGTGGCCCTTATGCGCGATGTATGTTGGCGGCAACAGGATCGTTCGGCAGTCAGCTTCAAATGCCTGTTCTCTAAATTTTCTCAGTAGTGTTTCCCGAAAAGAACGCCGCCTTCCCTCTAGGGATACCCATTTCACTTCCCGTCGCATCACCGTGACACTTAAGTTCTGTTAGAAACTACCGGTAACAAATCTAGCAGCCCTCGTTTGCAGAATGAGATTTTCACTCTGCAGTGGAGTGTGCGCTGATATGAAACTTCCTGGCAGATTAAAACTGTGTGCCCGACCGAGACTCGAACTCGGGACCTTTGCCTTTCGCGGGCAAGTGCTCTACCATCTGAGCTACCGAAGCACGACTCACGCCCGGTACTCACAGCTTTACTTCTGCCAGTAGAGCACTTTCCCGCGAAAGGCAAAGGTCCCAAGTTCGAGTCTCGGTCGGGCACACAGTTTTAATCTGCCAGGAAGTTTCAGCCCTCGTCTGAATTGCTTCGATGTCTTTCTTCAATCAACCTGGTACGGATCCCAAACACTCCAGCAGTACTGAAGAATATGTCACACCAGCGTCCTATATGCGGTCTCCTTTACAAGTAAACCGCGCTTTCCTAAAATTCTCCCAACAAACCGAAGTCGACAATTTGCCTCCCCTATCACAGTTTTCAAATGCTCGTTCCTCCTCATTCCGCTTTGCAACGTTACGCCCAGATATTTAAACGACTTGACTGTGTCAAGCTGGACGCAAGTAATACTGTATCCGAACGTTGCATTATTGTTCTTTCTACTCATCCGCATTAACCTACATTTGTTCACATTTAGGGCTAGCTGCCATTCATCACACCAACTCGAAATTTTGTCTAAGTCGTCTTGTATCTTCCTACAGTCACTCGACTTCGACACCTTATCGTATACCACGGCATCATCAACAAACAACCACAGATTGCTGCCCACCCTGACGACCAAATCATTTATGTACACAGAGAAAGAAAAGTTGGAGCTAAACTAACCGGGAAAGTCTTTACACGTGCAGAGTCTGGCCCGAATGACACAGGAAACCAAGCGAGATCTTTCTAAAGAAATCATCTCGGCATTCTGCTAGAGGTGCTTCGGGAAATCACATAAGATCTAAACATGTGTGGCCCGAAGAAGATTTGATCTCCGGTCCTCTCGAGATCTTCACTTTGGAGAAAGCTACCAGCCGACAGCTATGTACTCAAGCCATTAAGCAGGCTGTACGATAGGAGGCAGCTAATTATTACATCACTTCACTATTTCAGAAAGTGAAAGGACCTGCGAGTCGACTGGCCAGAAATCAGGCAGGTGCACCGCAAGATGCATGCGTGCGGCCGTTTATAAGACAAGCATCGCAATCGTCAACTTGACCTTGTCACTCGTTCATTCTTCTGTCGTGTATTACGAGTCTGAGGGGAGATTTCTTGCGCTATCCGAACCTTCTGCGCAGTAAAAGCACGACACGAATTTGATAGTCACAATGTAGAAGTGTCTAAATGAGAACACTTTCGCCATTTAACTTTTCTTTTATTCCCTTTCAGATATCATTTCCATTTTGTATCTGTTTCCAGTTCCAAGGAATTAATTATTACTCTACGGTAATTAGTCACATTGTATGACGAAGCACACATCAAGAACATCATATATGCTCTATGGCCAGGTGTTTCACGTGATGTTCTTGATGTATGCCGAACTTGTAATGTTGCCACAAAAGAAAGACAAAATAAAATAAAAGAATAGTTAGATGACGTAACGTCTCATCATTTACAAAAAATGAACTACAGAGTGAGTAAATAGATGTAACTAATAAATCTAGAGGTGTACAATATGGAGGATTTAATGGTTCAACACCTGTTTAGTATGACATTCCCTCCATCCTGGCTAAGACACATCCGCTATTAACATGATCGAAACAAGCAGTAATTCAAAGCACAGATGCCTTGGACAATGGTGAATCACATTGATAAATTAGTCGATCGACTGATTTGAGCGTCTGGAGGTGTGCGACGGCTTGGTTGAAGGAGCACTGCTTCCGTACCAGAGTCAATGAACCACAATACGATCCAAATTCTCCAAATAGCGCTATTGCGCTTGCTCTTGCCCAGAAATGCAAAGTTCGGATCTTGTTACTGGAATATATTTTCATCGCCAGAATTTTTTTAATGGGAATATTAATTTTGATAGCCCCGTTGGTGCAACTAAGTAGGCTAGCCGGGTGCCTGTTTGAATCCTCATCGCCAGCTGTGACAATACAAACAAAGCACTGCAAATACTCTCATGTCGATCATCCTCACTGCACAGTTATACTTAATCCATATGCGTGAAACTTGTCTGAAAAGACCTGACCAAATTATGTCAGATCTTGATGAGATTTCAAAAGCGGTTAAAAGATTGGTAAATTGCTTCAAATGTCCAAAGATCTAAGATTTTATATTGATTAAAACAAAACAACGTTATTTGCTATGAGTACAACATCAATGAGTTGCGGTTGTAGGGACTCAAGTGATACAAATATCTGGATGTAACAGTTTCTAGGGATACGGGATGCTATGATCAAACTGGCTGAGTAATACAGGATGGCTATAACTAAACTTTCGCTACTTTAGCCAGTGTAGACGGAAAACTATTTACCGTATGGGTACCCAACTTTACAGGAATATGTTCAGAGTGTGCGCTGGAGGATTAGCTTTGTTAGTGGTGTTAGTGCCAATGTAGGGCTGAAACACAAGCATCAGTGTGCGTAACAGTTCCAGACAGTGAACATTAGTCTGGACGAAGAGCAGGGCTTTACTCTGAAAGCTGTTTTATCAAAACAATAGCAAAGGTGCTACTGCTCTTTGAGAGTATCGACGCATTAAAGGAACACGGAGAGGTCCTCTTTGCGCACCGGGGTTGAAGAACATGGTTCGAAGGGCAGATTTAACCGATGATTTGGGAATTGCTCCTGGGAGAGGCCGACGACCAGTTGCACCACAGACCCTTGGAGATGTTACAGTTGCCATGGCTGAGAATACTGGACTTCATGAGCAATGTTCAAGTAGTGCACGAGCTATCACGACAGCTGAACATTCCTGGTCCATCGCTCGAAAAGTTCAGCGAAGAGTTGTGAAATGAAGAATATGATGTGATGCGGAAGTTCCAATTAACTGCCTATTTGGGAATTGCTGTTAGGAGAGACCACCGACCAATTGCGCCAAAAATTGCTGAAGAAGATAGTATCGCCACTGCTGAGAATACTGGACGCTATGTGGAATTTTCAGGCAGAGTATGAGCTGTCACGGCAGCTAAACATTCCATGGACCACAGTTCGAAAAGCGATGCGGACAATTGTGAAATGGTATCTCCAGTGCGGTTCCACGCTGTCGTGGATGCAGGAGGTCGTTATACGGAGCAACGTTTCTAGCGTGGAACGTAAACGTCGTACGCAATTAACAGATGTTACCCCTTTCAGTTGGAAAGTAAATTACGTTTCGTACAATAGTTTCCTCGTTATTTCAATTCCGTGTATCGTTACAAATGTTTCCACAAAGTTTCATTGACCTATGGTCACTTGTTTTTCATGGGGGCCCTCTCGGGTAGAGAAAGTTTAATTATAACCAAACTGTAGGTTAAACAGGTGGTAGACGAATGTACGAAGGATATTGCTTGCGAAATACTCGTACGACCCATCGTAGAATATTTCTTAAGTGTTTCAGAGTCATATCAGACAGAGCTAACAGAGGTAATTAAACATATACAAAGAAGGGCAGCACAAATGGTCACAGGTTTGCTTGACCCATAAGAGAGAGTCGCAGTGATGCTGAAAACCTGAACTGGCAGAAGCTCGAAGAGAGAGGCCAACTGTTCCGTGAAAGCCTAGTTACAAAGTTTAAAAAAAATGGTTCAAATGGCTCTGAGCACTATGGGACTTAACATCTGAGGTCATCAGTCGCCTAGAACTAAGAACTACTTAAATCTAACTAACCTAAGGATACCACATACATCCATGCCCGAGGCAGGATTCGAACCTGCGACCGTAGTGGTCGCGCGGTTCCAGACCGAAGCGCGTAGAGCAGTTCGGCCACTGCGGCCGGCTACAAAGTTTCAGGAACCTACAGAGGAATCTAGAAAAATAGTACCACTGCGCCCTTTGCGCCGTTCCCGTAGAGACAGCGAAGACAAGATTAGACTAATAGCACGCATGAAGGCATTTTAAACTCAAACTTTTCTCTCACTCCATATGCAGATGGAACAGACAGGAACATTAATATCTGGTACAATGGGAAGTACCCTCTGTCATGCACTTCACAGTAGTTTGCAGAGTACAGACGTAGATGTATATGAAGAAAGGTAAGAGAGATTCTCAAGGGCCTTCCACAAGGGAAACGAGGGAA
Source organism: Schistocerca americana (assembly GCF_021461395.2). Lineage (NCBI taxonomy): Eukaryota > Metazoa > Arthropoda > Insecta > Orthoptera > Acrididae > Schistocerca > Schistocerca americana. Next base: position 416,606,275 of record NC_060121.1, on the reverse strand, counting down.
TTGGACGTGGTGATGACGCTACTCAAGCGACGTCATTGGGGCGTTCACAAGACTACTCACCATCCGGCAGAGACGAAGTCAGCTGCTGGCTGTACCCGGCGAGACGTTGAGGGCCGGTGGAGCTCGGGTTGCCTCGCCGACGCACACCCGCACTAGCACACTCACTCGCAGTCGCACGCATAACGCCACACGCATAACACCACACGCACTCGGAGCCTTTTCTCTACCCTTCTCTTCCCCTGACGGACAGCGCGCCGCGCCAGCCCGAGGCGGCGGACAGCTGCTAGCCCCCCCCCCCCCCCCTCTTCCTCTTGCTGGGCCAGGGTCAGGGGTCAGCTCACCTGGACGGCCCCGTTGCAGTCAGCCAGCCCTGCAGCCTGCAGCCGCTCCGCGCGACCCTCTGGCAGATGCACGGCCCTCTCCCCTGCGTCCCTCTGCCCAGAGCAAAGTCCAGCACACACTGCGCGCCGATTACACACTACGTTACAGTTCACATATGTCACGAAGCGGTAGACCTCTTTATTTTTCAACATGTCATGATCCATGCGAAGAAGCTGCTGTCTACTGGGAAGTACCGTTCTTGGACGATTGAATTGGAAATTCGAGGGGCGTTCAATAAGTAATGCAACACATTTTTTTCTCGACCAATTTCGATTGAATAAATGCGGAATTTGTTGTGGAACATCGTGGAATATTCCTACTTCAGCCTCTATCACTTCATGAAGTTCCGCTAGGTGGCGATCCTATACGCTAAGATAACAAAAGTCAGTGGATGTCTCGTAATTTCGTGTCTGACACATTTTGCCCAGCGTAGTACAACAATTCGATGTGGCGTGGACTCAACAAGTTTTTGGAAATCCCCTACAGAAATATTCAGCCCTGCTGTTTCTATAGCTGACCATAATTGCGAAGGTATTGCCGGAGCAGCATTTTATGCACGAAATGACCCCTGGATTATGTCCCATAAATGTTCGAGGAGATTACTAACTGAGCTACCCAAGCACAACTGACGGTCCTGGTAGAGCACTTGCCCGCGAAAGGCAAAGGTCCCGAGTTTGAGTCTCGCTCCGGCACACAGTTTTAATCTGCCAGGAAGTTTTAAATTCCATAGTTGTTTGGGAACACGAAGTTTATGAATGGTTGCAAATAGTCTCCAAGTAGCCGAAAATAATGAGGACCCAGTCCATTCCACGTAACACAGTCCACACCATTATGGAGCCACTACAGTTGCACAGTGCTCTGTTGACAATATGAGTCCTTGGCTGCGTGGGGTCTGCGACGCTCGAACCATACCGTCTGCTCTTCGGAGCTGAAATCTGGATTAATCTGACCAGGTCACGGTTTTCCAGTCGTCTAGCGTCCAACCGATATGGTCACGAGCCCAGGAGATGTCCTCTGGTTAGCAAAGGCTCTAGCATCGGTCGTCTGCTGCTATAGCCCATTAACGCCAAATTTCGCCGCACTGTCCTAACGCATACGTTCTCCGTACCCTCCACATTGATTTCTGCGATTATTTCAGGCAGTGTTACTTGTCTTTCAGCACTGACAACTCTACGCAAATGCCGCTGCTCTCGGTCGTTAAGTGAAGGCCGTCGGCCACTGTGTTGACCGTGGTGAGTGGAAACTCCTAAAATCTGACATTGTCGGCACACTCATGGCACTCTGGGTCTCGGAATATTGAATTCTCTAATGATTTCCGAAATCAAATGTTCCATACGTCTAGCTACCATTCAGCGTCCACGGTCTGTTAATTCCCGTCGTACGACCTTAATCACGTCGCAAACCGTTTCACGTGAATCACCCGAGCACAAATGACAGCCCCGCCAATGCCTTCCTGTATTACAACTTGTGCACGCGATAGTAACGCCATCCGTATATGTCCATGCCGCTATCCCACGACTTTTGTCATCTCAGTGTACGCACCCCAGCGTCACGCTGACACATGGAACCTGGGGACCACATACAAAAGAAGTCAGGAACATAGCGTTTCTGAGACTGCAGGAGGTATACCTGATAGTAAATTCCTAATACGCCCTACCCTCACACTGCGGTATCACGCTGTATCTGGCGCTGATTCGCCTACGCCTAGCTGGAATACGCGGCCATATTGTGGAGGAATGCAATCTAATGCCACATGCGAGGGGTATGGGGCCTGCAAAGCAGCCTGCTAAGGCTGGCAATGGACTTACCGAGCGACTTCCCGACGCGGGAGCTAGATGAGCTTCCAGAGTCCCTATGCGGAGAGAAGAAATCAAACATTGCACGACTGTTCTATGAAAGATTGCAGCAACCACTACTTAGGCTTGTCTCAGGCCTCACAAACAGGATACCACGCAGTCGCCAGATCTGCTCCGACAATAATAGACCGTCAATGTCAAGTAGGTCGATACCCCGGCACGTTAAACTGCTCATAAACACTAAAAAAATATCCAAACGTTAGGTTACTGTGAAAGGCAAAATAAAATAGGAGACGCAGGAATAACGTATAAGTGTTTAGCCTGCACATATTAGGAGGCAGTAAAGAACTGCACACAAGATCAGAGCTGACCGGGAAGCTGACAACATATAAATCACAAACAAAACCCGCACGATAATTTAGACTGAGTGGCCGATTTTGTAATCAATTGGGTCTCTCTGGTAATGACGCATGTTACAGTACCAAGACCTCTGCAATTGGCCACGAGACACCGTCGTTGTTCAGCAGCAACTACAGCTTTCCCACTACTAACAATCCTTGCACCTTTGCACGAATTGTAGCAGCTGGCAGAGTAATCCGCAAGCAGACCGACCCTCAACGTGCACTGTCGTGCAGTTTTTCTTCTCACGCGGCATGGCGTATCACTTTTTTCCTTCTATCCTATACCGCTAGCCTTCAAACAGTTTTGTGTAACTCATCCCAGATGGGACCATATTAATGGGTAATCACACCCAGACGTATTGACAACATAGCAAATCCGCATCCTGAGAATACCACGATATTGATCTTTTTAGCAGAAGTGACGGCAGAATGTGTTGTGATGATCACCATGCAAGGATGGGTGTAAAGAGCACATCACATCCTGTAAGTAGTTAGGGATAAAACACAAACCAAAAAAAGTTTTGCATCGCCCCAGTTCCCAGAATTCATACAGAAGTTGACTGTGGACGTTGTATCACAGACACAGTCCCTTTGACTGTTCAGAGACATCACTAAACCCACCCAAAGGTGTAAACAACCATGCATGAGCAGCGCCTATTAGACGGAGGGGGTACGTCTTGTCTGTAGTTTAACCATGCCTAGACGGTCAATACCGCGGTTCGATCTCGTCAGCATTGTTACTTTGTGCCAGGAAGAGCTGTCAACAAGGGAAGTGTCCAGGCGTCTCGGAGTGAACCAAAGCGATGTTGTTCGGACATGGAGGAGATACAGAGAGACAGGAACAGACGGTGACATGCTTCGCTCAGGTCGCCCAAGGGCTACTACTGCAATGGATGACCGCTGCCTACGGATAACGGCTCCGAGAAACCCTGACAGCAACGCCACCATGTTGAATAATGCTTTTCGTGCAGCCACAGCACGTCGTTTTACGACTCAAACTTTGCGCAACAGGCTGCTTGATGCGCAACTTCACTCCCGAAGTCCATGGCGAGGTAAATCGTTGCAACCACGACACCATGCAGCGGGGTACAGTTGGGTCCAACAACATGCCGAATGGACCGCTCAGGATTGGAATCACGTTCTCTTGACCCATTGATCGATGAGTGTCGCATATGCCTTCAACCAGATAATCGTCGGAGTCGTGTTTGGAGGCAACCCGGTCAGTCTGAACGCCTTAGACACGCTGTCCAACGAGTGCAGCAAGGTTCGCTGCTGTTTCGGGGTGGCATTATGTGGGGCCGACGTACGCCGCTGATGGTCATGGAAGGCGCCGTAACGGCTGTACGATACGTGAATGCCATCCTCCGACCGATAGTGCAACCATTTCGGCAGCATACTGGCGAGGCATTCGTCTTCATGGACGACAATTCGCGCACCATCGTGCACATCTTGAGAACGACTTTCTTCAGGATAGCGACATCACTCGACTAGAGTGACTAGCATGTTCTCCAGACATGAACCCTATCGAACATGCCTGGGATAGATTGAAAAGGGCTGTTTATGGACGACGTGACCCACCAACCACTCTGAGGGATCTACGCCTAATCGCCATTGAGGAGTGGGACAATCTGGACCAACAGTGCCTTGATGAATTTGTGGATAGAATGCCACGACGAATATAGGCATCCATCAATGCAAGAAGACGTGCTACTGGGTATTAGAGGTACCGATGTGTACAGCAATCTGGACTACCACCTCTGAAGGTCTCGCTGTATGGTGGTATAGCATGCAATGTGTGGTTTTCATAAGCAATAGAAAGAGTGTAAATGATGTTTTGTTGATCTCTGTTCCAGTTTTCTGTACAGCTTCCGGAACTCTCGGAACCGAGGTCATGCAAAATTGTTTTTGATGTGTGTATGAAGAAGCGATATGAAACGACCTGATTAGGTAAAATTTGTATTAGGGAAAGCGAATGAACAACTTAGACTTACTGAAGAGTTATCTGAGAATGCATTTGTGAAGAAAATCTACACTAGTGCGAGAAGTTGTATGGTACTGTTACAGCGAAATAATTTTTGGGTCTATCGACTAGGTATGAGAAAAGATATCCAAACCATTTAGAGAGGCTCTGTTTGGATTGTTACATGTCAGTATGGCCCACACGAAAAGCGAACAGAAACGCTCGTTGGGCTATACAATGGGAACCCTTGCAAGTAAGACGGTGTAGTTCTCGCAGAACCCCAAGGGGCGCATTTAGAGAACCTTTATTCTGAGAAGACTACGCGACAATTGTGTTGCCATCATCGATTACCTCGGGTAGGGGTCATGAAAATAAGATAAAGATACATTAGGGCACGCACAGTCAGTTTTATCCACCCTCAATGCGGGAATCGAATAGGACAAAAAATCGACAGTATTCGTTCGTTGTAGCCTCCTCTATTCACTGTACAGTGACTTGCGGAGTATATCCATGGTGTTAGGAGTATAAGTGCAGGTGTGGTCATTGGTACCTTAATATGTACCACTTAGGTGTGTTGGTTGTTTTTTCTCTGCATCTAACAGTCTTCCCACAAACACGTCACATAATTTATTACCTGGTGTTTTCTGCACAGTCGTCACTGCACTACAAAGTGCAGTACGCCTTTCAGCATAGACTAACAGTTTTGCGTCCACACTGCAATACCCGACCTGCTGCACAGGGGAAAACAACCATTAATGGCCTGCTTTTACCACATGTACTTGGAAGTACTAACCGATCTAAAATCATACTACTTCTAATAGCCATAATTGTAAGTCTGCAAATGGAGTAAAAACTGATGTAATGATGAAACTGGTAGAGCACTTGCCCGCGAAAGGCAAAGGTCCCGAGTTCGAGTCTTGGTTCAGCACACAGTTTTGATCTGCCAGGAAGTTTCATATCAGCGCACACTCCGCTGCAGAGTGAAATTCTCATTCTGATATAATGCTGTTCGGTACATTGTCCTGAGCTATCAACAAAAATATCTGTACTTATACCCTTCACAGCCTGAGTAAGGATGTAATGGCCAGTGTCCGATTTGTCTGCAGGGTGTTCCTGTATTCGATTGTAGTCTGAATGGTTTGACGCGGCCCACCACGACTTCACCTCCTGTACCAATCTCTTCGCCTCAGAATAGCATTTTCACCCAGTGTTCTTGGTAATTTCTTATGTACATTATTATCTCTGTGTTCCCCTACAGCATTTCCCCGCTACGTTTCCCTCTAGTACCGTGAACGTTATTCTCTGTCATCTTAACACGTGTCCTATCATCCTGCAACTTCCTCTAGTCAATATTTTCTACGTATTTCTTTTCTCGTCGATTCTGTGGAGATCCTCTGTGTGGTCCTGCCCACTCGTCTCAGCCTTCTCTTCTCTTGCGTTCTTCATCTTCGGGCCGTCGCTTGTTGTTACGCCGGAACAACCTCATTTCTTATCAGTACACTTAATTTATAGCATCCTACGAGAACACCACGTATCAAACGCTTCGATTCTCTTCTTTTCTATTTTTCTTGCAGTCCAAGTTTCATTTCACAATATTCTGTGTTTCTCACTAACTCCTTTCTCAAATTAAGGTCTATGTTCCATCCCAGTAGACTTTTTTTGGCAAGTAAAACTGTCCTTGCCTGTCCTAGTCTGCTACATATGTCCTCTTGTGTCATCAAGTGCTCTTTTGCACCAAAGATACCTGCATTCCTTCACTTCGTCTGTTACATGGTCTCCAGTTCTGATTTTATACACTCCTGGAAATTGAAATAAGAACACCGTGAATTCATTGTCCCAGGAAGGGGAAACTTTATTGACACATTCCTGGGGTCAGATACATCACATGATCACACTGACAGAACCACAGGCACATAGACACAGGCAACAGAGCATGCACAATGTCGGCACTAGTACAGTGTATATCCACCTTTCGCAGCAATGCAGGCTGCTATTCTCCCATGGAGACGATCGTAGAGATGCTGGATGTAGTCCTGTGGAACGGCTTGCCATGCCATTTCCACCTGGCGCCTCAGTTGGACCAGCATTCGTGCTGGACGTGCAGACCGCGTGAGACGACGCTTCATCCAGTCCCAAACATGCTCAATGGGGGACAGATCCGGAGATCTTGCTGGCCAGGGTAGTTGACTTACACCTTCTAGAGCACGTTGGGTGGCACGGGATACATGCGGACGTGCATTGTCCTGTTGGAACAGCAAGTTCCCTTGCCGGTCTAGGGATGGTAGAACGATGGGTTCGATGACGGTTTGGATGTACCGTGCACTATTCAGTGTCCCCTCGACGATCACCAGTGGTGTACGGCCAGTGTAGGAGATCGCTCCCCACACCATGATGCCGGGTGTTGGCCCTGTGTGCCTCGGTCGTATGCAGTCCTGATTGTGGCGCTCACCTGCACGGCGCCAAACACGCATACGTCCATCATTGGCACCAAGGCAGAAGCGACTCTCATCGCTGAAGACGACACGTTTCCATTCGTCCCTCCATTCACGCCTGTCGCGACACCACTGGAGGCGGGCTGCACGATGTTGGGGCGTGAGCGGAAGACGGCCTAACGGTGTGCGGGACCGTAGTCCAGCTTCATGGAGACGGTTGCGAATGGTCCTCGCCGATACCCCAGGAGCAACAGTGTCCCTAATTTGCTGGGAAGTGGCGGTGCGGTCCCCTACGGCACTGCGTAGGATCCTACGGTCTTGGCGTGCATCCGTGCGTCGCTGCGGTCCGGTCCCAGGTCGACGGGCACGTGCACCTTCCGCCGACCACTGGCGACAACATCGATGTACTGTGGAGAGCTCACGCCCCACGTGTTGAGCAATTCGGCGGTACGTCCACCCGGCCTCCCGCATGCCCACTATACACCCTCGCTCAAAGTCCGTCAACTGCACATACGGTTCACGTCCACGCTGTCGCGGCATGCTACCAGTGTTAAAGACTGCGATGGAGCTCCGTATGCCACGGCAAACTGGCTGACACTGACGGCGGCGGTGCACAAATGCTGCGCAGCTAGCGCCATTCGACGGCCAACACCGCGGTTCCTGGTGTGTCCGCTGTGCCGTGCGTGTGATCATTGCTTGTACAGCCCTCTCGCAGTGTCCGGAGCAAGTATGGTGGGTCTGACACACCGGTGTCAATGTGTTCTTTTTTCCATTTCCAGGAGTGTATTTACCACTAATCTCATATCTGAGGCTTCCATCTTTCGTTTGTTCCCAAACCGTATTCTATGCTCGGCATGCATTTTATTTAATTCAAAAGCTAATTATTCCTCATCAAGATACCTTCCGTTAGGAATGTGGAATGCATTCAACGACTGTGGTATAACTTTCAGAACGATGGAGCACAGCAATCAGTCGTCCTTTCCCTTCAGGCTTTATTAAAGTAACTCTAGATTTCTGCTAATACCTAGCCATGATCAGTGCACTATTTCATGGTTTCATTACTTGTTCTAGTACGTCAACCTCCTTTTCTTCGGGCTTCAATCACGTTCATTCAAGACTATTGTGTCTGGCGTACAGTAGTCTTGAATGAACTGTGACAGAAGCCCGAACAAAGGGAGGTTGATGTACTAGGGCATTTGTTAAAAACCATGAAATAGTGCACGAATAATCACTAGGCACTAGCCGAAATCTAGATTTGCTTTAATAAAGTCTGAAAGGAAAGGACAACTGATTGCTGTGCTCCATCATTTTCAAAATTCTTCCTCACTTTCATAGTGGATAGGATTTTCATCAGCGAATCTTTTCATTGATATCCTTTACCCTTAGTTTTATTCAAAATTCTTAACGTTTCCTCTGTTTCCTTCTGTACTAGGTCACTAACTTGCTACTGGCACTGAAGCAGACTGAACGTACAACTAAGGGCAGTCAAATCAAAACGAGACAGATGGAGAACAAGTAAGTTGTCTATTACTTGAAAAGTAGTCGCCATAACTGTCAATATACTTACGTTACTGCGAGACAAGACGGTGAGTGCCTTCATGGAACAATGTTTGCGGTTGCCTACAGAACCATGATTGTACCCAGGCGTGCATCTGTTCGTTCCGAAGCAAATCCACTGTCTGCTGCTATTTGGCTTCCTAAAAGATGGCGCCACAATTAACGCACTGTGCTACATGGGACACGTAGCAAAAATTGAAGCGCTGCATCAAATTCAAACGGCCAGAAATGTTGACTGACGGCATATTCTCTTCCATATGAAGATGGTATCTGTTCTTTCAGACATGTCCGAAACCGACAAACAGTTATGGCGAACACTTTTGAAATAAGAAAGAGTTTATTTACTTTTTTCCGTCTGTCTTGTTTTCATTTGACCACCCGTTATAGATCGCAGTTACAAAAAAATCAGAAATTATTTTATAATTTTTGGTAATAGTGTTACTAGAACTTAGATTCCGCAAGCGGGTTTATTCAGCGAGACAGAGGTATCGGGTTCGATCCACAAGACATTAGGCAGTTGACCGGTTTCCGGTTAATACCCATTTTCGAACCAACCAAGGCTTTCAAAGCTAAATTTGCAAGCCTTGGGTGTTTCGAAAATGGGTACCAATCCGAAACCGGTCACCGATTTTCGTATCAGCCAAGGTTTAAAAGTTAACAGCTCAAGCCTTGGATGGTTCGAAAATGGGTGTTAACCCTAAACCGGCGACCTACTGAACAAACATCTTTCTTATACGAAACTCTGGCTATCTTTTTGCATCATAATTCAATAAGAGTTGTTATCCTATAACATCCAGCGTACTGGAACTATGCATAGGTGAGATACTGATGGTCAGAGAGAGACAGTGGCAGTAAAAAAGAAAGTTGGATGGATGTAGAAACAGTGGGAGCAAAAGTGAGAGGAAACAGCAGAAATGAAAAATACATGTGATAGGAGACCATACATAGGCTTGGCGGCGGGGGGCGTCTACACCCTCCCATATTGGAAAAGTTTAACTCTTAGATTTGACCGAAATTTTAAGTACGTGGGTGGAGCCGAAAAAATATTTTGGACCCCCCAAAAGCTTTGAGATGCCGAGTTATGGTGGAGGGAGTGGCAGAAGGAAAGACAGCCGGAAGGAGACAGTGTAAGTGAGAGAGGAAACTGTGGCAGTGGGTTGTGCTGTAAATCAATTGGACAAAAAAGAGACAGCAGGGGCGAGACATATAATAAAGAATGGCAGTGAGAGGGATATACTGAGTGAAATTTTCAATATTTCTGCACTTCAGGATAACGCAGGTGTCTCAATACTCCTACGTACTGGTATTGGGCATCATGTGGCAAGTTCAATCCTAGAAGCGGTAATTTACTATTTTTATCATTTGTAGTACTTTTGGGGGAAAAGGGTAGGGAGAGGGGGAGAGGTAAATGCATGCCAAAATTCGCACTGAACAACTATTTTAATCCTTACTATCAGAACAGATTTAACGCAATTTACTTTCGAAATACACTCTAAGACAAAAGAAAATGACGCACCACTAAGGAATGATCCAAATGGGACGGAAAACGGTATATGTGAAGTATACGTACAGAGAAACAAATTATTGCAATTTCAGAAAAATTGGGTGAGAAAGAGCTTCAAAACCTGAGCAAGTCAATTACGCCTTTGAGCCGACCCCTGTGGCCGAGCGGTTCTAGGCGCTTCAGTCCGGAACCGCGCTGCTGCTACGGTCGCAGATTAGAATCCTGCCTCGGGCATGGATGTGTGTGACGTCCTTATGTTAGGTTTAAGTAATTTTAAGTCTAGGGGACTGATGACCTCAGATGTCAAGTCCCATAGTGTTAGAGCCATTTGAACCATTTGAATAACGCGTTTGTTCACTTCTGGCCCTTACGCAAGCTGTTATTTAGCTTGGAGTTGATTGACAGAGTTGTTGTATGTCCTCCGGAGGGATAGCGTGCCAAATTCTGACCAAATACCGCGTTAGATCGTCAAAATACCGAGATGGGTGGACGGCCCTGCCCATAATGCTCCAAACAGTCTCAGTTGGGGAGAGATCCGGCGACCTTGCTGGCCGAGGATTTGGCAAGCACGAAGACAAACGGTAGAAAATCTCGCGGTGTGTGAGCGGATATTAACTTGCTGAATTGAAGGCATAGGAATCTCATAGACTGGAATATAATTGTCTTCAGTGTTGAGTTCCACTTCAAACTGAGGCCTGATGACCAGGGAAGAGGTGTCTGGATACGTCCCGGACAATGGTGGGATGCCAACCTGATTGTCGTCCCCCATATGACTGGACAACCAAGAGTGATGGTCTGAGGTGCATTTCTTGTCATATCAGGACCTATTCGGTTTTCATTCCCAGCGTCCATACAGCACAGTGGTACATCAATGATATTCTACATCCCCCGTCGTTACCCTTCATGGCAAGCCATCCTGGCTTTACATTTCAGCAAGACAATGCCCAACCGCATACGCTGATAATATCTACTGCTTATCTTCGTGCGTGGCAAACTCTACCTTGGCCAGCAAGATTGCCGGATCGCTCTGCAATCGAAAACGTTTGGAACATTGCGGTCAGGGCCCTCCAACCAGCTCTGAATTTTGACGATCTGACCCACCAGTTGCGCAGAATTTGGCACGATATCACTCAATGCTTGCATAATGACCAGAGGTGCACCAAAGCGCTATTGACTTGCTCATTTTGTGAAACTGTTTCCCTTAAAGAAATACTCCAATTTTTCTTAAATTGTAATTATTTGTTTGTCTGTACATGTACATCGCATCTACTCAGTTCGATCCCATTTGGATAATTCCTTCGTCGTGTCCCTTTTTTGTCTTAATTATGTATATTTCGCTAAATCCTTTGAACATTATACGTTGTAAGGTGGCTATAATTCCACACCTTACAAGCACTCCTCCACATACTTTGCGGTGAACTACGATCACAATTAGGTATCATTTAATAAGTTGTACATCGTATATATGAACATGTACAGGAGACTGACATCGTCACGTACGCCTTGTAAATTACTGTTAACGCGTATTTCATGAAAGGTGACGGAGTATCTTTATTAACAGAACGGCGTAATGAATGATTGCCTATTCTAGTAGAGGTTGGAACGACAGTGGAGATGAAACGACAGGCAGAACTCAAGCTTTAGGTGGAAGGCCCGCACAGGTGTTGGTCCTGCTTAAAAACAGGAAGTAGCTAGATGGACGTCGTGGCACATTGGGTGACGGCCGACCGCTATTGTAGCAGGAACGGAAGGATAACCTGCGGGAACTCTGCAAATCTTGGACGCAGGTGAGAGGAACGAAGAAGCGGCATCTCGGAAACCACACAGGCTGGGTTATTTCCAGAAGCGTACTATTGTACAAATATAGGTTTTTCCTCACAAACTTTCCGCACTGGACGACAAAAGACTAAAATATGGTTGGACGGCATTCGGAAGAATCTATAGAGAGGGAAAATATTCCGTGGTCTCGGGAATATGATTCGTTTTCGGAATTACGAGGGTGGGGAGCCGAGCCTTGCTGGGAAGCCAGCGGTGGAGAGACGAGGTCTTCTGTTGTGACCGCCCATCTGTGACGGTCGCTCGGTATCAGCTTTGTTGGTACAGACGCACTTGCTGTCTTTGCTCCCAGGAGAGTTCATAGTTAGGACAGTTAGGGACTGTATCGTTGCGAACCTATACGATTCTGGACTTCACCTACAGGTTGGAAGTCGTCGTTGAGTACGCAGTGTTCAGTAATTGAGAACACTTCTTCTGCCTATACTTACATTGAGACGTTATCTGAACTCCCTTCTTGTGGCTGGGAGTCCTCGTTTCTCGTCTGTAGAAGACAGACTTTATTTGTGGCTGGAATTCTTCCATCGTTGCAGACGAGTTACGAGAACCATCACTTCGACGCACCGGACGCAGTACACATGGTGATATAGCAAATTGCTTCAGCTTATTAGGGGTATAAAGCTAAACAGCTGCGATCACGTTCAGTTTATTTCCACTAGGTTCCACACAAGCGTAGATCATCTTTGAAAGTAGTGTCTTCTATTGTTTGCCACGTAGATGATGTCAGTCTTTTCGCGTTAGCAATATTAGACCGCCCAGTCATAATAAGGGGCAGAGTTGGCAATTGATTAATAAATTTAGTTAGGAAATATAGACAATTGTACTTAAAGGGTTGATTTTAATCTATAATAAATATGTATTGAGCAACAAAGTTTATCATTTAGTAGTATTAGTTGCCTTCATCATTCATTTATGTTTAAATTGTGCACTACTGGCTATTAAAATTGCTACACCACGAAGACGCAAAATTTAACTGTCAGGAAGACGATGCTGTGATATGCAAATGATTAGCTTTTCAGAGAATTCACACAAGGTTCGCGCCGGTGGCGACATCTACAACGTGCTGACATGAGGAAAGTTTCCAACCGATTTCTCATACACAAACAACAGTTGACCGGCGTTACCTAGTGAAACGTTGTTGTGATGTCTCGTGTAAGGAGGAGAAATGCGTACCATCACGTTTCCGGCTTTGATAAAGGTCGGATTGTAGCCTATGGCGATTGCGGTTTATTGTATCGCGACATTGCAGCTCGCGTTGGTCGAGATCCAATGACTGCTAGCAGAATATGGAATCGGTGGGTTCGGGAGGGTAGTACTGAACGCTGTGCTGGATCCAAACGGCCTCGTATCACTAGCAGTCGAGATGACAGGCATCTTATCCGCACGGCTGTAACGGATCGTGCAGGCACGTCTCGATCCCTGAGTCAACAGATGGGGACGTTTGCAAGACAACAAACATCTGCACGACAGTTCGACGACGTTTGCAGCAGCATGGACTATCAGCTCGGAGACCATGGCTGTGGTTACCCTTGACGCTGCATCACAGACAGGAGCGCCTGCGATGGTGTACTCAACGACGAACCTGGGTGCACGAATGGCAAAACGTCATTTTTTCGGATGAATCCAGGTTCTGTGTACAGCATCATCATCGTCGCATCCGTGTTTGACGACATCGCGGTGAACGCACAATGGAAGCGTGTATTCGTCATCGCCATACAGGTGTGATGGTATGGGGTGCCATTGGTTACATGTCTCGGTCACCTCTTGTTCGGATTGACGGCACTTTGTAAAGTGGACGTTACATTTCAGATGTGTTACGACCCGTAGCTCTACCCTTCATTCGATCGCTGCGAAACCCTACATTTCAGCAGGATAATGCACGACCGCGTGTTGCAGGTCCTGTACAGGCCTTTCTGGATACAGAAAATGTTCAACTGCTGCCCTGGCCACCACATTCTCCAGATCTCTCGCCAATTGAAAACGTCTGGTCAATGGTGGCCGATCAACTGGCTCGTCACAATACGCCAGTTACTACTCTTGATGAACTGTGGTATCGTGTTGAAGCTGCATGGGCAGCTGTACCTGTACACCCCATCCAAGCTCTGTTTGATTGAATGGCCAGGCGTATCAAGGCCGTTATTACGGCCAGAGGTGGTTGTTCTAGGTACTGATTTCTCAGGATCTATGCAAGCAAACTGCGTGAAAATGTAATCACATGTCAGTCCTAGTATAATATATTTGTCCAATGAACACCCGTTTATCGTCTGCATTTCTTCTTGGTGTAGCAATTTTAATGGCCAGTACTGTCATTTATATGTAAAAAAAGAGCAGTAAGAGATCCTAAGATCTGCTTCAGGGGGTAGCCAGACAGGGTCAAATCATCATTTTAGCGTTTATTGTTTCCGTTGCGCATATTCATTTTTACATCCACCTGGAGTAGCATCTTGGAACGTAGCATGAGACGACACATCTGCAAAATAGTTCAAAGTGGTAGTCGACATATAGGTAGGCAGAGGGTTGGTGGTGGAGCAGCAGGCGGTGAAAGGCGAAGCGGCATCAGTAAAGTCGTTGGAAAAAAAGAGGCGTGTATCCCATGAGCGCTTTCCAGCTCATTAACGACCCCAGAGCGCAGGGCGTCGACCCCGGCGGCGGCTAATAATCTCATCGTTTTCTAATTTCCTTTGTGCGCGCGCAGGCTGACACTTGAGCGCAGGTAGGCCGAGTTCATTACCCTGGCCGGCCCGGCAGCCGGCAGCTGTAAGGCCGCCTCCTCCGCCTCCTCCTCCTCCGCCGCCTCCGCACAGGCGCGCCTTACGGGCAGTGCGGCGCCATCTGCGCCTCCCGATATGGAAACTGGCCGCTGCCAGCTGCCGGCGCTTGTCGCTGCGCTCGCCCACGCTCGTGTTTACTGGTGGCGAGGCGCCGGGCTGCAGCGGCAGCCGACTTCACTCTGTTACTCATTACCGAGCCTCGGAAGGTATTGTTGGCCGAGCACTAGACTCCGGAATCTTAACGCGTTTACTGTCCACTCGATGGCATGAAGTCTCAGATTGTTGCTGCTGAGAAGCTTCAGTTTCCACTGAGCCTTTCCTTGTGTCAGTTGGTGATTCTTTACCTGGAGTGTCAGAGTGGGAGCCGGAATATTACACGGTGTCCCAGAAGTCTTTCCCCCATTACAAATATCCGTAAGCCAGAAAATATGACACATAAACACATATCTTTTATCATGACTTGCAGTTAAGATATTCAAGTATTTTTGCTCACATACACAATTACACTACTGGCCTTTAAAATTGCTACACCAAGAAGAAATGCAGATGATAAACGGGTATTCATTGGACAAATATATGACACTAGAACTGACATGTGATTTTTCACGCAATTTGGGTACATAGATCCAGAGAAATCAGTACCCAGACCAACCACCTCTGGCCGTAATAACGGCCTTGTACGCCTGGGCATTGAGTCAAACAGAGCTTGGATGGCATGTACAGGTACAGTTGCCCATGCAGCTTCAACACGATACCACAGTTCATCAAGAGTAGTGACTGGCGTATTGTGACGAGTCAGTTGCTCGGCCACCATTGACCTGACATTTTCAATTGGTGGGAAATCTGGAGAATGTGCTGGCCATGTCAGCAGTCGAACATTTCCTGTACCCAGAAAGGCCCGTACAGGACCTGCAACATGCGGTCGTGCATTATCCTGCTGAAATGTAGGGTTTCGCAGCGATCGAATGAAGAGTAGAGCCACGGGTCGTAACACATCTGAAATGTAACGTCCACTCTTCAAAGTGGCATCTATGCGGACAAGAGGTGACCGAAACGTGCAACCAATGGCACGCCAGGTGATACGCCAGTATGGCGATGACGGATACACGCTTCCAATGTGTGTTCACCGCGATGTCGCCAAACATGGATGCGCCCGTCCTGATGCTGTAAACAGAAACTGGATTCATCCGAAAAAAATTACGTTTTGCCATTCGTGTACCCAAGTTCGTCGTTGAGAACACCATCGCAGGCGCTTCTGTCTGTGATGCAAGGTCAAGGGTAACCGCAGCCATGGTCTCCGAGCTGATAGTCCATGCTGCTGCAAACGTCGTCGAACTGTTTGTGCAGATGGTTGTTGTCTTGCAAACGTCCCCATCTTTTGACTCAGGGATCGAGACGTGGCTGCACGATCCGTTACAGCCATGCAGATAAGATGTCTATCATCTCGACTGCTAGTGATACGAGGCCGTTGGGATCCAGCAGGGCGTTCCGTATTTCCCTCCTGAACCCACCGATACAATATTATGCTAACAGTCATTGGATCTCGACCAACGCGAGCAGCAATGTCGCGATACGATAAACCGCAATCGCGATAGGCTACAATCCGACCTTTATCAAAGTCGGAAACGTGATGGTACGCATTTCTCCTCCTTACACGAGGCATCGCAACAACGTTTCACCAGGCAACGCCGGTCAACTGCTGTTTGTGTATGAGAAATCGGTTGGAAACTTTCCTCATGTCAGCACGTTGTAGGTGTCGCCACCGGCGCGAACCTTGGGTGAATTCTCTGAAAAGCTAATCATTCGCATATCACAGCATCTTCTTCCTGTCTGTTAAATTTCGCGTCTGTAGCACGTCATCTTCGTGGCGTAGTAACTTTAATGGCCAGTAGTGTAATAAATTTCGACTTGTGTTCGTTTCCTTGCCCGAAGGATATCCACGCGACATTCGAATTCCACCGATGTGTTGGTCAACATTTCGTGAGGGATGGATATTATGAAGCTAGTAATTCTGCGCTGTAATGCTGCGATGTCGTAAACTGGTGTTAGGTAAATTTGGTTCTTGATATCACCCCAAAGGAAGAAATCCAATGTTGGTATGTCCGGTGACCACGGATGCCAGTTTTAGACACTGTAAATAAACAGTAATACAATGGATTAAGTAAAAAGTCCATGTATTGTTTGATACGTGTATCTAGGCTGTAATTTTATCTAGCACGTATCTGTTGATGTTTTGAAATATCTGAACAAGAATTTTCTTACGATAAAATATCTGCATAGTTTACCACGCAAATTTTATTAAGAACGTCCATTATGAAATTTGCCTTGACCAACTATAAACTATCATTGCTAATTGTCACTGGTCAGCATTACACTAAGTGGAATGACACTCCGCCTACATCGTTAACACAAAATCTAATTTGTTGACCGCCAGTGTGACTCGACTTTTACGGCAGTGTGCCACTTTAAAACTTAGGAGAAACAATGGAAGACTAAAAATTCTGCAGTTTATATCAGTGCCACGGTAGTGTTTTATGTGGACAATAACAGCAGAGTGAAAACAGGTGGCCTACGCATGTGGAAGAAGAGTTTATACTTAAGAATTAAATCTCTCTGGTCCCTTCAACCCCACCAACCAACCAATTAACAAGTCTGCGAGTAGGAAATACGTCCACGTGATTATAGCTGTTGTTGAAGGATTACTGATTAATATGTTCATTAATTTAGTAGAGGAATAATAGAATTCATCAGGGTATTTTTGATTCATCGTTGCAACTACGTACATCGTTATACTTTACCTCAATAAAGCGAAACGCGTCTGGTGAAAAAATCACACATTTTTGTAGTTGCAACGACGGATCAAAAATACCCTCATGAATTATAAAGCAACTACGGACACTATGGCCACACAAATGAGGAATAGCAGAAGTAGACTATGTACATAAACGTTGGAAATTTACAGTGTATGGTCACGGATGCGAAAGGGCATGACTTAAAAACTAAGGAGGGAATAATTAAAAATATAGCTTCATGTAAATGGGCTTGCATAGATATCAGACCGACAGCAGATGGAAAGGAGGCTGAAGATGTACAGAACAAACTAAGGAAAGCTAAGATCATTACGAAGCTGCTGCATCTAGTATTAAGGAACGACAATATCTCCAAAAGGAGTGCACAAGAATTTTGTGTAAAGAACTGTGTCATATGGGCAAAAGTGTGGACATTCATAGAAATTTATATATTTGTGTTGCAAAACGTACTTATACAAGGGGTAAAGATTAAGGACATCAAACAAAGAGTTCACGTGACCACCATGCCAGATTCTCTTCTCGGAAATGTTATATCCAAATAGGCACAAAGATCCAAACCCCAGTGATGTAGCGCACCATCTTGATGGAAAATTAAGTCCAGAATGTCCTGAATCTGTGGCACAAAAATAACTGCAACGTGTCAAGATACTTATTGGCAAGATACTTATGGTGGGGGAAGGACTTGGGGATCCAAGGAACGTCCAGCACGTCGCACTTGTCCGCTGATCAGTCCACTACTTTGGCCGCTCCGGATACTGCCCGCACTGACGTTGAACCCTCGCACTCGGTCAATTGAGAGGTCTCATATGGATTGGCAGCATGCGAATTATTTTTCGAGAGATCGGTCGGAGGGCCAGGGGCCCGTCCCTTTTCATCTATCAAACAGGTTTTAGGTGTTCAGTGTGTCTAATAAATATCCTGAGCCAGACGCTTCGCTTGCCCTGTTTCAGGGGAAGTCTCTCGGGCTGCAAGATCTGGGCGGTCACAGAGGGTGGAATTACTAGTAGTTGAGTGCTCCAACGTCAGGCGCGCAAGGAGGCAAGGAGAAGAAGGAATCACGCGTGCACTTCGTGTGCATACCGGGTGGAGTGATTTCATATGTGGAACGGGTGTTCCCGAATACCATGAAAAGCACAGGGTGCAGCCAGATGCAGGTGGTGGCTCATGTAGACGCTAACAAAGTGTGTTTTTTGGATCAAAAGAGATTCTCTCTGGTTTTGGGCGGCTACCTTGTGGTTAAGACTGCCAGTGTTCCTCGCGAGATGAAGGGGAGCTCCTCATCTGCAGCATCGTCGACAGGACCTACTGTGGAACTTTGGTACAAAACGAGTGGAGGGCCTGAATCACAGGCTCAAATGGTTCTGCTAGAGTGTAGGCTGCAGACTCCTTGATTTGCGCCATAGGGTGGTGGGTTTTCGGGTCCCGCTTAATAGACCAGGGGTCCACTACACAGAGGAAGCGGCTACACGGTAGCAGGGCTGTGTGGAGGGGACTGGGCGGTTTTTTTGGTTAGATTGTCTCAGGGAACTGAAGAAATAGCGCCAGTTTAAAAGGGTGCAGGGTCAACATGAGACGAGGGTATACCTAGCAACAATCGATATTGTGATTGTAATTGTAGTAGCTGTGCTCCAAGCGCTAATAGAAAGCAATGAAGCTAAAATCGGTATAGGGACGGGAACCTGGCTAAGGTCGGAAGTAAATTCAGCCGAGATTTTTACAAAGGACACAAAAGACCTAACCGTGTTCAGAAAGAATAGATTAAGTACAATTGGTCGTGGAGTGTTTATTGCTGTCGAAAGCAGGTTACTTGTGAAATTTGCGAGAGATAGTTCCTGTGGGTAATTATGGGTAGAAGCTATGCCTGACAACCAGAATAAATTAACAATTAGTCCGTTTTACTGACTCTCTCACTCCCCCCCCCCCCTCCCCCCCCCCCCCCCCCCCCCCGACTCAGAGCGTACAGCTGCCGAAAACTTCAAAGAAAACTTGAATGTCATTTCAAATAGGTTGTTTCAGGAGCCCACTTGAAGTATAAGTGGTTGCGAAAACATGTTCGACCACTTAGCAACAAATAATCTGAGGAAATGGGGAGCGTTATGACGTATACAGGAATTAGTAACCACAAGGTTGTTTTAGCTAGACTGAATATCGTAACATCTACATCCACCAGAAATAAACAAAAAATACATCTACTGAAAAAAGCAGATAATAACTCGATTGACACCCTCCTAAAAGTCTCCACTCCTTCCTGTATGGAAATGTAAGCGTAGACCAGATATCATTTAAATTCAGAGATATAGTGTCGATGTCAACTGAGAGATATAAAAAAATAAATTTATAAGAGATAGTACTGATCCCCCGTGGTATACAGAACAGGACAGACCAATGTTGCAGAAGCAATGAAAACGGCATGTCAAATTTGAAAGAATGCAAAATGTCGAAGATTGGAGAATTTTTACAGAAGCTCGAAATTTAGAGCCATCTTCAGTGAGAGGTGCTTTTAATAGTTCCCACAACGAAAGTTTGTCTCACAATTTGGCAGAAAACACAAGGAGATTCTGGTCGTATGCAAAGTACGCAAATGGCAAGACGCAATCAGTACCTTCACTGCGTAATAGTAATGGTAATGTTACCGACAACAGTTCCATTAAAGCAGAATTATTAATCATGGTTATCGGAAATTCCTTCACCAAAGAAGACAAAGTAAATATTCCAGAATTCGAATCACGAACAACTGCCAACGTAAGTAACTAAGAAGTAAATATCTTCGGTCTATCGAAGCAGATTAAATCACTTAATAAAGGCAAGACCTCCAGCCCATATTGTGCACCAGTTAGTTTCTTTTCAGAGTATGCTGATGCAGTAGTCCCGTAGTTAGCAATCATATACCACCGCTCGCTCGTCGAAATATCAGTACCTAAAGACTGGGAAGTTGCACAAGCCTCACCAATACCCAAGAAAGAAAATAAGAGTAATCCGTTGAATTACAGACCCATATCACTAACGTCTATTTGCAGTAGGATTTTGCAACATATACTTGTTCGAACATTATGAATTACCTCGAAGAAAACGATTTATTGGAAAACAGCCAACACGGGTTCAAAAGAGACACACAACCAGCTCTTTATTCTCACGAAGTATTGAATGCTATCACCAGGGGACGACAAATTGATTCCATAGTTTTAGACTTCCACAAAGCTTTTGGCACCATTCCTCACAACCGACATCTAATCATATTGCGTGCCTACGGAATATTGTCGCAGTTGTGTGACTGGATTCGTGACTTCTTGTCAGAAAGGTCACAGTTCGTAGTAACTGAAGGTAAGTCATCGAGTAAAACAGAACTAATATCCGACTTTTCCCAATGAAATGTTATAGGCCCCCTGCTGATGGACCTAAACGATTTATGAGACAATCTGAGTAGCCCTCTTAGACTGTTTGCAGATGTTGCTGTCACTTACCGTCTTTAAAGTCATCAGCCAATTGCAAAATTATTTAGGCAAGATACCTGGAAGGTGCGAAAAGTGGCTATTAACTCCAAATAATGAAAAGTGTGAAGTCATCCACGTGAGTACTAAAAGGAAACCGCTAAATTTCAGTTAGGCGATAAATCACACAAATCTAAAGGCTGTCAATTCAGCGAAATACTTGGAATTACAACTAGGAATAACTTAAACTGAAACTATCATATAGATAAAGTTGCGGAGAAAGCGAATCAAAGACTGCTATTTATTGGCAGAATACTTAGAAAATGCAACAAATCCACTAAAGAGACTGCTTACACTACGCTTGTCCGTGCTTTACTGGAGTACTGCTGCGCAGTATGGAAGCCACATCAGATAGGATTGGCAGAGGACATTTAAAAGGTTCGAAGAAGGTCAGCTCATTTTGTATTAATCGGCATAGGGGGGAGAATGCCACGGATATGATATGCGAATTGGTTTGCCAATCAGTAAAACAATGGTGTTTTTCATTGCGGCAGGACCTCCTTATGAAATTTCAGCCACTAAATTTCTCCTCCGAATGAGGCAGTAATTTGGCGGCACCCATCTACATAGGAGAAATAATCATCATAATAAAATAAGACAACTCAGAGCTTGTACGGAAAGATTTAAATTTTCATTTTTCTCTCGCGCTGTTCGAGAGTGGAACGGTGGAGAAGTAAGTTGACATAGGTTCGGTGAATCCTATGTCAGGCACTTAATTGTAAATTTTAAATCAATCATCTAGATGTAAATGTACATGGGCTATCCAGTGACAGTTTTCTATCTATCTGAACACCAAGAAACTCGAATTGTTCAGACTCGCTAATCATATGCCCTTTCTGTGTAATCAATGTGTCAGTTTTAGTTGAATTGTGTCTCAGAAACTGTAAAAACTGAGTCTTATTCTGATTTAGCATCAATTTATTTTCTACGGGCATGATCTTTTGCCTTGATCTGCAGTATTTGATACATTGGCTATGTTGCACTCAACATCCTTCACTATCAAGCTAGTGTCATCAGCAAACAGAAATAACTCAGAGTCACTTACCATATAAGATGGCTCATCATATACAGATAAGAAACAGCAGTAGTCCCAGCGCTGACCCCTTAGGCACCCAACACTTAACCTTGCTCCAATCACACGACTCTTTTGAAACCAGACTGTGCTTTTGACAGCAAATTATGTGAACTGAAATCAATTACCCTTATATACACAGCGTTTTCGACAACTTTTGCAACCACCGATGACATAGAACGGCACAGAATTACCCATTTCTCCTTTTTTATGAATCGGGTTTACTATTTAGTATTTTAATCGTTCAGAAGCTTTATCCTAAAGGAAAAATGACAAGCATAAGCACTGGGCTAAAATGTGCACAATACTTTAGTATCCTGCTACGTATCCCGTGATATCCAGAAGCGTCCTTAGTCTTCACCCAATCTTAGTGTCAAGCCAGCGGTGGTGTGCCAGTCTCTCAGTAATCCATGAGCAGGTCTTCAATGGGCAGAGATCTAGAGATCATGCTGGCCAAGGCAATAGGCAAATACCGTCTGTATCGAAAGAAACATGTGGGTTTGCGTTAACTTGTTGAAAGATAACGTCCCGGAGACCTCTAAGCACAGCCACAGTCCTTAACTAGTCAGTAATATAATGCCTGTTGTCAAGAGGTGATGCGAACCAGAGGTACTTGTGTTATGCAGCGACACCCCATACGAACACACCCATGTGATTTTGATATTAGCAATCTGACAACGTTCCTTCTTCTCGGAGCATTCACACAGAAGGGTCGTCCATGGTGATGCACTACGTCTAAAATGTGTCCATTGTCATTGAGCACATCACTGTCGATGTGCCTCTCTCTGCTGACATGTCAAGGTATGCCTCCTCGATGATCGCTAAACGTGATGATCCAGACGTCTCCGTACTCTCTGTGTGAAGACTTGTCTTCCAGTAAAACAGTCCACTCCCGGATTCACGTTTATGTGGCAGTACAATCCTGCACGGCTCAGCAAATAACAAATCATTCCTCTCAGGCGCTAGTCACGTGGGACAGCTAATTTCCTGCAACGCGTTGAGTATGGTCCTAGAGAACCCTTCGATTCCATATTCGCTTGATATTCTTGGGATCCTGATTACGTAGAAAACCAGTGTCGCGGAACGATAAACTGCAGTCTCAACAAGTCCACAAGACTGCCGTTTTTGAATTCCGACAGTTGGTGGTAGACCAATCACCTTGTTACAATAGGCATAGCACGATCTTCTAGCAGTCAACATTCGCTTGCATTTTCAGAATATGTAACTTTCTGCGTAATTTTTCCTTATATACGGGATATAGATAGCGTCAGTACTACGAATCACTGATGTCGTGTTGAAACAATAATCATTTACATATACACTGGCGTACAAAGCTTAAGGACGAAGGTAGCGTTTCCATGACGTGTCATAGCCAAGTAACACAACCCGACGAAACTTGGGCCATAGATGGAAAGAACTGGTATGGTACAGAAGGAGGCAAAGAAATACGTGACTCCCTGCACATTACAGAACGCGGTACATAGATCATAATAGAGCGTGTGATCACCACGGACGGGAACTCTACGTGATCCATGCTGGCCGAAAACTAGGTAAGGAATTTTTCTAGTAGGTCATTCCATTTCTCCACCTACTAGATAGGTATTGGTGCATGTGGGCGTGCTTAATTACTTCTCCTCAAAGCACCCCACAAGTGCTAGATGGGATTAAGTCAAGGAAAAGTGCAGGGCAGCCCATTCGCCGATTACACTCTGGTTCCAAGAGTTTCTCCACCTGCGGTGCAGTCGCGCGCTGTCATCCATAAAAATGAAGTCAGGACCGAATAGAACCCTGGAGACGGGGAAGGAATGCACTATCACAATAATATTGACGAGTGTGTGTACTGTATGCAGTTATTTGGAAGTCAGTACTCCCATGTTACACTAAGTCTACCCGCAAAGTAACACCTGAACCACCAAAACGATCATGTTCGACACTGTTGGACGTACCTTAACAAGGCCAGAGGTGGGAACACGTAATACACCCAGGAACATTGTTGAAGATGATCGTTTTGGCGGACCAGGTGTTATGGTGTGGGTAGGCATAATGTAACATGGGCGTATTTACCTCCACATCTTTGAACACGGAACACTTGCGGTCACCGAGTGACGCTGTACTCCTTCCCCACGTGAGTTTCTTCAGGGTTTGCAATCGACCCTGACTTCTTATTTATAGACACAATTGTGCGAGCAGCTCTTGGAACGAGCGAATATTTGGCGAATGGGCTAGCCATGCAGCATGTGTGGGATGTTGCAGCACGTTCACATGCGCCAGCGGCCAATCGCGCTGGTGGAGGAGGGGAACTGCAGACCACAACAATACTTTGCCAACCTTGTGGCCAGCATGGGAACACTTTGCATTGCATGCATTGCCACCCGTGGTTCCCAGAACCATGACAACCATGCCTCGCCGTCTGTAATGTCCAGGAGATCATAACAAATCGCGCTGAATTCACTGTAATTATACCGTTTGCGCATTTCTCTCATTTACCGTTTTAACAGTTCTTTCTATGTATGGTCCAAGTTACTTGGCTTTGACATATCATACCTGAGTATATACAGTTCCTTCCAGTTTGACGACGGCTCAATCCCGCGTGCGGCCATCCTGATTTAGGTTTCCCGTGATTTCCCTAAATCGCTCCAGGCAAATGCCGGGATGGTTCCTTTCAAAGGGCGCGGCCGACTTCCTTCCCCGTCCTTCCCTAATCCGATGAGACCGATGACCTCGCTGTCTCGTCTCCTTCCCCAAAACAACCCAACCCACTTTGACGTTTTACAAACAAGGGAAACTCCAGCACTGGTAGTATAAATTTGAAGCCGTTTATTATTATTATTGTACATCGATTTCAGTCACAGAGTGATCATCTTCAGTGCGAGACTAAGTCCTGTGCACTCATACAATCATGCACAAAATACATCTTCGAAAGCAGATGTTTATTGTGAAGAACATGCCACTAGCAGGTAACATCCAGACTGACAGTCGGTTTTAATCTTACCGAATGGAATCCAGTCTCAAGAATTTGACGTTTGTTGTGCCGCCTTCATTACTTTGGCATTTTAATTGCCAGCAAGACAATTTGCACTGTACGTTGCTGTCGAACTTCAGGTACCGAACAGCAGATGGGAGAAAAAAAAATACAGCCACTACGTCGTCCTTTGGTTGGAATGTTATCGAACACAGGCAGTTCTGGAGTGTAAACTGTTAAAAGTGGTTAATTGTTTGGAGTGATTGGGTTAGGAAGTGATGAGCCGCCAGCCGTCATTAGCGAACGCCTGGGACAGCTGAGGGGCAGGCAGAACTGGCTTTCCCGTCGGATGGCGAGCCTCACTAAGCAGGCGGACGGTCTGCGCTCCCTCTGCCCCCCTGCGGTGTGGCCACCGGCTGTCCAATGGGAAGGGTGGGGCGGGGGGCGGGGGGGGGGGGGGTGTCTCTGTGTGCACAGCGGCGGGCTGGCCAGACGGAGACGGCGACCACTGTCTGCGGCTTGGGGTGGTCAGGCCTGGCCCAGTTAGCGCAGACCGCTCTCCCCTCAGACGACCCGTCCTCAAGACAGCTCAGCCTCCTCGCACCTGAGTCACAAACCCACACTTCCCTCCATCGATCCCTCTCGCGCTTAAAGGGCTCGTTTCAGCTATCATCATTCGCCAACGATGTAGGACGATTAAGAAAACATGATGACCATAGACAATACTGAATTCGATCTTCCAGTATAGTTTTACTACGTTATATGACAATGCGTTTTCTCTCACCATCACTAATGAAAGACGAAATCAAGGACTTCTATAATTTTCTTGGATCATATGTCTTCTGTCTGGTGCCAACCTTATCATCTCAGAGTAGCACTTGCAATCTACGTCTTCAATTATGTCCTTGATGTATTCCAATCTACGGCTTCCTCTGCAGTTTTTATCCTCTAAAGCTCCCTCTAGTACCTAAGAAGTTATGACCTGATCTCTTAACAGGTGTCCTATCATCCTGCTCCATCTTCATGTCATCGTGTTCCCTATATTCCTTATCTTGCCAATTCTACGGAGAACCTCCTCGTTCCTTACTTTATCAGTCCACCTAGTTTCCAACATTCTTCTGTAGCTTCGATTCTCTTCTGTTCCTGTTTTCCCACAGTCCG
Organism: Schistocerca americana; assembly: GCF_021461395.2. Lineage (NCBI taxonomy): Eukaryota > Metazoa > Arthropoda > Insecta > Orthoptera > Acrididae > Schistocerca > Schistocerca americana. The sequence goes on along the minus strand of NC_060121.1, from coordinate 416,580,147 downwards.
TGTTTCACTATCATACAGTGCTGTGCTTCAAACGTACATTCTCAAAAACTTCTACCTCAGTTGAAGGTCTACGTTTAACGCTAGTACACTTCCCTTGGTCAGGAAGGACCTTTTTGCCAGTGCTAGTCTGTGTTTTACGTCTTTCTTGCTCCGTCCTTGAAGAGTTACTTTGCAGCCTAGGAAGAATTCCTTATCTTCGTGTACTTCGTGATTCCCTTTTATGATGTTAAATTTCCGCTGATCTCATTTCTGCTACTTCTCTCTACTTTCGTCTCGATTTGGTTCAAATGGCTCTGAGCACTATGGGACTTAACTGCTGTGGTCATCAGTCCCCTAGAACTTATAACTACTTAAACCTAACTAACCTAAGGACATCACACACATCCATGCCCGAGGCAGGATTCGAACCTGCGACCGTAGCGGTCACGCGGTTCCAGACTGAAGCGCCTAGAACCGCACGGCCACTACGGCCGGCGTCTCGATTTACTCTCGATCCATATTCTCTACTCATTACTCTGTTCATTCTATTCAACAGATCCTGTAATTCTTCTTCACTTTCGCTGATGACAGCAGTGTCATCAGCGAATCTTATCATTGATATATTTTCATCGTGTATTCTAATCCCATTCTTGAAAATTTCTTTTATTTCCGTCGTTGCTTCTCCGATTTACAGATTGAACAGTAGGGAGAAAGAGCACGTCTCTGTCTTACAACCCGTTTACTCCGAGCACCTTGATTTTGGTCCCCCATTCTTACTATTGGAAAGAAAAATATAGGTACAAGGAAGGTAATTCCAAAGAAACTATGGGTAATTGAAGAAATAATTGAGTTGAACAACGACAGAAGTAAGTACAGAAGTGTTAAGAGAAATTCAGGAATATAGAAACACAAGTCACTTAGTAAGGAACAGTAAGTGCAGGGAAGCGAAGGCTCAATGGCTGCATGAGAAAACGTGAAAAAATGGAAAAAATTGATTGATTGAAGGACGTACTTATCATATAAGGAAGACAAAACAATGTCCGGTGAAATTAAAAGCAGGGGTGGTAACTGGTAACATTAAGAGTGCAATGGGACTTCCTCTGTTAAATGCAGAGGAGAGAGCGGATAGGTGAAAAGAGACACTGAAGGCTTCCTTGAGGGGGAGGCCTTGTCTGATGACGTGATAGAAGAACAAACTGAAGATACAGAAGAGGTACGGGGTTCATTGTTACAATCAGAATTTAAAAAAGGCTTCGGATAACTTAAAATCAAATAAGGCAGAAGGGACAGATAACATTCCATCGGAATTTCGAAAATCATTGGGGGAAGTGGCAACAAAACGACTGTTCAGGTTGGTGTGTATAATTTATGAGGCTGGCGATATACCATCTGACTTTCGGAAAAAACATCATCCACACAGTTCTGAAGATTGGAAGAGCCGAAAACTGAGAGAATTACCGCATAATCAGGTTAACTGCGAAATACACACATCAAAAAAAGGAATAGACGTCAACATAAAGATCATTTCCGCCATTGTTATTGCTCATGAAAACTACATATTGCATGTTTTACCATACAGCGAGACCTTCAGAGGTGGTTGTCCAGATTGGTGTACACATCAGTACCTCTAATACCCAGTAGCACGTCATCCTGCACTGATGCGTGCCTGTATTCGTCGTGGCATACTATTCACAAGTTCATCAAGGCACTGTTGGTCCAGATTGTCCCACTTCTTAACGGCGATTCGGCGTAGATCCCTCAGAGTGGTTGATGGGTCACGTCGTCCATAAACAGTCCTTTTCAATCTATCCCAGGCATGTTCGATAGGGTCCATGTCTGGAGAACATGCTAGCCACTCTAGTCGAGCGATGTCGTTATCCTGAAGGAAATCATTCACAAGATGTACACGACGAGGGCGCGAATTGTCGTCCATGAAGACGAATGCCTCGCCAATATGCTGCCAATATGGTTGCACTATCGGTCGAAGGATGGCATTCACGTATCGTATATATGTTATGGCGCCTTCCATGACCACGGCGTGCATCGGCCCCACATAATGCCACCCTGAAACAGCAAGGAACATCCACCGTGCTGCACTCGCTGGACAGTGTGTCTGAGGCGTTCAGCCTGACCAGTTGCTTCCAAACACGCTGAGAGGTGGCGTGCCTTCAGATGCACACAGTGACTTGCCCCCTCTCATATTTATATCTTACTCTGAGTAATTCGATTTGGGGAAGTATGGCCGAGTATTGTCATTACAAGGCTAGTATTGAGAACCCAGAAGATATGAATATTTTCCTCTCTAACTGCATGTGGTGAAAAGTTGCTATTGCTTCACACGCGGACTTCCCACGCAGTGTCTCTCGTCACCTGGGTGGCCCGGTGACAGGCGGGTCCTGCTGATCGTGAAAGGGCTATGCCGACGGATGTGAGGGAGTCGAGTGGATGCTTTCCAGACGCCGACATTGTCATAAGAGCGGGGGGCGACACCCCCACAGAGGCCTGAAGGAGCGGCTGGGGCTAGAGATTCCGTTACTTCGCAGAAACTTAGTGAAAACACTTTCTGACTGGCTACCAGAGACGCGTGGGAATGACTTGTGTTCCCAGGCAGTCTTGGCGGGCAAATTCCCGAGTTTTTTGCTCAGGGGATAGCTCCGTGACGTAGCAAAATCAGCGCAGAAATTGGCGCCAAGTGTCTCCATTGGTGGAATAGTAGTGCTCGGCAATAGAGTGGAATTTTCCGCCGGTTTTCGAGTTGCTGATTGGAACGTTTAACCAAGGCCACAGTCGTGTGGGCGGGAATGTTCTGTGTTCGGCTTGTACGGGTGCTCTTGAAGGAGTCGGCTCTCGCCTTTCAGTTGGAGTAGGTTACAAGACTGAACTCTCACTGCTCTGGACAGCCTGCCTTCCGTTGGCTGTCTAATATACTTCCATTTAATTGTAACTGTTTGACGAAGTTGCTGAAGTTTCGACTTCAACGTAACTTTGCGAGTACAGCTGCCAATTGAGTGTTCTGCGTACAAGCGGCATATGTTGCCTCTCTTGAGCAGTTTAGGCTAACGTTGACTGTATCAGAATTACTGTGTCACTGCGCTTGTTAAAATCAATCACTATACCGTCAGTGATTGTGTAGCGAGCCTTATTCGTCTCCCTCAGGGACACATTTGTGTTGCTAGGAAGCCTTTAGTCTGGAACAACCAGACCAGGATAACTTGTTTCGAGCTACACTCGCGACATTATCATCACCACGATGGGACGTCGAAGCAACCAGCCATCGCCCCAGTATGCCAGATCGTGTCCTTGCAGTTAAGAAGACAGCTTGGTAATGTATGTCTGCAGCACCGGCAGATTAGGGAATTTTGCTACGTGACAATCAGAGCTCAGCAGAGCGCGCCTGTTCCCGTCTTTTCTAACGTGGTTCTGTCTTGGGTGTTCATTGAGTTCTCACTACAGTAGCAGCAATTAATGTTGGGTTGGCTGGGTGTTTCTCTTAAGATTTGAGTTGCAAGGAATTGGCTCCACATATCACTTGGTCATAAATGTCACAATCTAGTTTATCGACAACTTCACCTTCACAGCACGTATTTGAGTATCCAATTTGACGTATTGTAAATGTTTCATGTGTTTTGTTTATTATTTTGAGTTTAGTCATAATAAATCAAATTGTTATTTTGGACAGAACTTTCGTTCTGTTGATCGGTAGAGCAACCCTTTCATTTCTCACTACGTTAATTAAACTTTCCTTTATCAAATTAATTTCTATCAAATTAAATTATTGCAGGTGCCAAACTCTTTTCTACTCAACTTGCAGGGCCGATTACAGTCAGTTCGCGTTTCTTCTTAATCCCTGTGCAACAGCAAAAGTCGGAGTTAGAAAAGAGAGGGCTTAAAGCATCATTTCCATATGAAGATTCTAGAAGAATTTAGTGTTAAATACACTGCTAGCCCCGGCACCTCGCAACGTCTCCGACGATTGTCTGGTTGAAGCCATATGCGACACTCATCGGTGAAGAGAAAGTGATGCCAATCCTGAGCAGTCCATTCGGCATGTTGTTGGGCCCATCTGTACCGCACTGGATGGTGTCGTGGTTGCAAAGATGGACCTTCCCATGTTCGTCGGGAGTGAAGTTGCGCGTCATGTAGCCTATTGTGCATAGTTTGAGTCGTAACACGGCATCCTGCGGCTGCACGAAAAGCGCTGTTCAACATGGTGGCGTTGCTGCCAGGGTTCCTCCGAGCCATAATCCGTAGGTAGCGGTCATCCAGTAGTAGCCCCTGGGCGGCCTGAGCGAGACATGTCATCGACAGTTCCGGTCTCTTTCTATCTCCTCCTTGTCCGAACAACATCGCTTTGGATGCCCGGACACTTCCCTTGTTGAGAGCCCTTCCTGGCACAAAGTAACAATGCTGACGCGATCGAACCGCGGTATTGACCGTCTAGTCATGGTTGAACTACAAACAAGTCGTTCCCCCTCCGTCTAATAGGCGCTGCTCAAGCATGGCTGTTTACACCTTTGGGCGGGTTTAATGATACCTCTGAACAGTCAATGGGACTGTGTCTGTGGTACAATACACACAGTCTTCCGGAGTTCTGGAAACCGGGGTGATGCAAAACTTCTTTTGAAGTGTGTACTAGAGTACAATCAAATGCTGTAAATCGAATGTGTGCCTTCACTATTTTATAGTAAACTGGCTGACAAACCTGCCATTGCCCAGGTATTCATTTTGCCAATTTTCTATTAGGAACTAAAACAAAAAAATGAACTGCGTTTGTAGTGTAATAACGAATAAGTTAAATTTCCCTATATTCTTTAAACATCTTTGAAATTATGAAACAGTCGTACAAAGAAATATGTATAATGTACAAAAATTCAAGTGCAGTACCCAACTTAAGAAACATAGTATTTCTGTACGCTGGAAGAGCTGTTTCGTGTGTCTACTACGCAATTTTGTAAACTCTACGCCGGCCGCTGTGGCCGAGCGGTTCTAGGCGCTTCAATCCGGAACCGCGCGACCGCTACGGTCGCAGGTTCGAATCCTGCCTCGGGCATGGATGTGTGTGATGTCCCTAGGTTAGTTAGGTTTAAGTAGTTTTAAGTCTAGGGGACCGATGACCTCAGATGTTAAGTTCCATAGCGCTCAGAGCCAATTGAACCATTTTGAACCATAAACTTCTCTACGCCAACGCCTCTGTTTAGCTCTATAGACGGCTATTGTTTCTGCCTATAGCCATTTGCGCCTCGCAGTTGAAAGTTGTCAACAGTGCTGCCAGTCTACAGAGATTTCCTTGACTGTGGCAGCAGTGTGTTAGTAGTAATTCATGCATGTTGCGGAATTTTTTCGAGGATCTCAATTTTTTTGACGTTCATATTTCTCGAAGTATTCACCATACAGTGATACATTTGTATAGGTACGTTCAGCGGCATATGTAGGTTCTGTCTGCGAGTTACTAGCAAGGAAGTAATAAATTTAAAAGTCATGCATGATGCAGCAGTTTTTCACGGATCTCATTGTTTACAATTTCATACCTCCTGAAGTATGTTAGGTGGATGATTATTACCCCAAAGCGACTATTGCCTGACAGTAAGGTTATATGAACCAAGTTTGGTTGGGGTCGGTGCAGTGGTTTAGGAGGAGATGTGGAACACGCACACACACACACACACACAACACACACACACACACACACAAAGACATACATTTTTATACTATGTATGGATGTTCAGTGTGATGACCACCAATTTCATTATATAATGTGCAACGGTGAATACTATTTGGTCTGATTCTTGTAAGATTCCACGCTCCTCTTTGATGGTATCAAACGCAGTAAAGATACGCGCAGTAAGCTCTGTACTGCTCCTTCTGGCCCTGAATACACAAGGGCTCTACATAAGTCCGGAAGAAAAAGTGGAGAGAAGTAAGGTCAGGAGAGCACACAGGCCTTGGGACGCCGCCCGAAGTTGTGCCGTGGCCCAACGATCAAAGTGCGCCGCAGCACCATTGTGCTGGAACCACAAACTAGCGCGCAATCAGAAGGGAACGATCTCCAGAACCTCAGGCAAGGCATTCTCCAGAAGGTTCAGACACCACGCACCGTCCAAACTGTGTGGTAAGACGTGGTGATCTCCGAGAATTCCTGCCCACCTAGTAGCTTCTCGTAGAGATAGCGTGTCGATTTCAGCAGGAATAAAAAATACCCTCCATTGTGAAAGTTGACTCATCAGTAAATAGCACGAGGTCTGGAAAATTGGGTATGGAAGCACACTGACGAAACAACCTCTGTGAAAACTGTTGCCGTGGTTCCAAATCAGGCTGTCACGTAGGCTGAACTGGTTGATCATGGAATTAAAGTAGGTGCACACTGTGCAAAGTTCGTCATATATTCAGGTGATCTACGTGCGCTGCGCAAACAGAACGCAAAAGGGGGAGCGGTCAGGCCACCCCATTCGCCGATTATTCTTTAGATTCAAGAGCAAACGATACTAGTGTTATAATAAATCCCTCAGTGAGAAACCAACTGAGGAGTTGTTAAATGATACGTTCCGAAGACTTAGAAAATGCTTCTTTGAAAAGGTACCCTCAAATTTTGAAAAAACGCACTGCATTCAGTTCTGTACAACAAATAGTCATACCAACAATTTACCTAGCACGTGGGCAGGAGTCAGTAAATAGGGTAGAATGCTCCAAATTTTCTGTGTATATATTGATGAAAATTTGAAATGGAAGATGTACTGTATTTAGCTTCTCAAACAATTAAGTTCAGCTACTTCTGCTCTTCGTTTAATTTCTAATCTAGGAAACAAACGTATCAACCTGACATATTTTGCTCATTTCCACTCAGTAATGCCTTAAGGAATAATTTTTGGGGGTAATTCATCACTTACGAAGAAAATATTGATGGCACAAGTGCGAACAGTAAAAAATAATAAAGGTGTCTGCTCACGGACATCATGTAGGTTCCTCTTCACGGCATTTTAACTGCTCAGTCACAATATATACACTCCTGGAAATTGAAATAAGAACACCGTGAATTCATTGTCCCAGGAAGGGGAAACTTTATTGACACATTCCTGGGGTCAGATACATCACATGATCACACTGACAGAACCACAGGCACATAGACACAGGCAACAGAGCATGCACAATGTCGGCACTAGTACAGTGTATATCCACCTTTCGCAGCAATGCAGGCTGCTATTCTCCCATGGAGACGATCGTAGAGATGCTGGATGTAGTCCTGTGGAACGGCTTGCCATGCCATTTCCACCTGGCGCCTCAGTTGGACCAGCGTTCGTGCTGGACGTGCAGACCGCGTGAGACGACGCTTCATCCAGTCCCAAACATGCTCAATGGGGGACAGATCCGGAGATCTTGCTGGCCAGGGTAGTTGACTTACACCTTCTAGAGCACGTTGGGTGGCACGGGATACATGCGGACGTGCACTGTCCTGTTGGAACAGCAAGTTCCCTTGCCGGTCTAGGAATGGTAGAACGATGGGTTCGATGACGGTTTGGATGTACCGTGCACTATTCAGTGTCCCCTCGACGATCACCAGTGGTGTACGGCCAGTGTAGGAGATCGCTCCCCACACCATGATGCCGGGTGTTGGCCCTGTGTGCCTCGGTCGTATGCAGTCCTGATTGTGGTGCTCACCTGCACGGCGCCAAACACGCATATGACCATCATTGGCACCAAGGCAGAAGCGACTCTCATCGCTGAAGACGACACGTCTCCATTCGTCCCTCCATTCACGCCTGTCGCGACACCACTGGAGGCGGGCTGCACGATGTTGGGGCGTGAGCGGAAGACGGCCTAACGGTGTGCGGGACCGTAGCCCAGCTTCATGGAGACGGTTGCGAATGGTCCTCGCCGATACCCCAGGAGCAACAGTGTCCCTAATTTGCTGGGAAGTGGCGGTGCGGTCCCCTACGGCACTGCGTAGGATCCTACGGTCTTGGCGTGCATCCGTGCGTCGCTGCGGTCCGGTCCCAGGTCGACGGGCACGTGCACCTTCCGCCGACCACTGGCGACAACATCGATGTACTGTGGAGACCTCACGCCCCACGTGTTGAACAATTCGGCGGTACGTCCACCCGGCCTCCCGCATGCCCACTATACGCCCTCGCTCAAAGTCCGTCAACTGCACATACGGTTCACGTCCACGCTGTCGCGGCATGCTACCAGTGTTAAAGACTGCGATGGAGCTCCGTATGCCACGGCAAACTGGCTGACACTGACGGCGGCGGTGCACAAATGCTGCGCAGCTAGCGCCATTCGACGGCCAACACCGCGGTTCCTGGTGTGTCCGCTGTGCCGTGCGTGTGATCATTGCTTGTACAGCCCTCTCGCAGTGTCCGGAGCAAGTATGGTGGGTCTGACACACCGGTGTCAATGTGTTCTTTTTTCCATTTCCAGGAGTGTACATCCGCTAATAAAATTCGTTATAAATGATCATCACAATTTGAGAAAAACAGTGACGTCCATACGTACAACACTGGAGAGAAAAATGACCGTTATTACCCATTGTTAACGCTGTCAGGGGCTCAGAAAGGAGTTCAATACGCAGTAACAAAAATTTTTGATCATTTTCCCAATAACATAAAATATCTGACAGGCATCGAAGCAGATATTATATCTAATTTAAAATCATTTCTCCTGGACAGCTCCGTCTATTCTATGGACAACTGGAATAGAAAAATAGTAACTTGTCAAAAAATAAAAATTAAAAAATGAGCGAAGTTGCATGACTAGGACTAAGAATATGATTAATATTAACACTAAGCATGTACTCATATCTTGTAATCTGACTGGTTCCACATCATTACGATAAAAAAATCGTTCAAATGAACTATGGAACATGTAAGTAACTGGGCCATTTTACGTGTCCTTCATAATCCATGATATTCGATGTAGAAGTGGTCCAACACATCCCGGGAAGTCTTTTTTTTTAAGTAGTAGTCCAATACGTCCCGGGAAGTCTAATACAAGAAGCAGAACTATTCTTCACTGGTGCTGTACGCAATAATGCATCGTATACCGAGACGAGTGTAGCTTCCGTATGTCATTCTCTTCAAAACGACGACAGTTGTGGGAATTACAGCTGAATTTAATCAAGCAAATTTCAATGTAGGCGAAAAATATGACTTACCAGTTTCTGTGGTACAGATCTCTGAGGCATTCTGTCATACTAACAACTCCTAGTAACAATACAGAATCTGTAACACAGTAATGAACGTTTGTCACATAGTAAAAGCTGCTAACTCGGTGGCTTGTTGACTTACTACCGTACCCACGACAGCTCGCGTGATGTTAATACAAGTGGCATCTCGAATCGTTTGTGAGAATGCAACTGCTAGCAACTTTGATATTTTACTACTTCTATGCCACAGGCGAAATGTCTTACTACCTTTTCGATAAAAAATTTGAAAACTGATTTCTTTTGACTTGCTACTTTTCCCATGTCAGTGCCTCAATTACGTCGTCTTCATCGTATATCTCGCGCAGGAATCAAGAGAATAAGACGAATTAGGGTGCCTACCGATGCATTTGGACGTTCTTCTCTCTCTCAACACGCACAGAGAATGGGACAGAAAATCCCTAATTCTGGTACGATGCACCATCCGTCAACCACTGTGTGGTGAACTGAAGAGCATGTAGGGTGTTGTTGTGGTCTTCAGTCCAGAGAATGGTTTGATGCAGCTCTCCATGCTACTCTATCCTGTGCAAGCTTCTTCATTTCCCAGTACCTACTGCAGCCTACATCCTTCCGAATCTGTTTAGTGTATTCATCTCTTTGTCTCCCTCTACGATTTTTACCCTCCACGCTGCCCTCCAATACTAAATTGGTGATCCCTTGATGCCTCAGAATATGCCTTACCAACCGATCCCTTCTTCTAGTCAAGATGCGCCACAAGTTTCTCTTCTCTCCAATTCTTTTCAATACCTCCTCATTAGTTATGTGATCTACCCATCTAATCTTCAGCATTTTCCTGTAGCACCACATTTTGAAAGCTTATATTCTCTCCTTGACTATTTATCGTGCACTTTCACTTCCATACATGGCTACACTCCATACATATACTTTCAGAAACGGCAACCTGACACTTAAATCTATACTCGATGTTAACAAATTTCCCTTCTTCAGAAACGCTTTCCTTGCCATTGGCAGTCTACATTTTATATCCTCTTTACTTCGCTTTACTTCGACCATCATCAGTTATTTTGCTCCCCAAATAGCAAAACTCATTTATTACTTTAAATGTCTCATTTCCTAATCTAATTCCCACAGCATCACCCGATTTAATTCGACTGCAGTCCATTATCCTCGTTTTTCTTTTGTTGATGTTCATCTTATATTGTGTATTCTAATTAATAACGAAGACTGACATGGGTGAAGGCGTACTGAAACTGTACGCCGCAGAGTGGTGGAGTGCTAACGTGCTCGACACAGTTTAAATATAAATACACTTTCAACGTCAATTTATTTACCATAGATGAACAATAACATAGTAGCCACTTTGGTACATTTTTACAAATCCTCGACAAAAAACACTTAAGAACACTTAAAATTTTGTTGGAGAACAATGAAACTTAATGTTAAATTTAAAATAATAAATTGTTAAAATTTTGTGTTACTTGAGGCTTTAACAACGTACTGGTTGAAATATGGTTGAAACACACTGATGAGGCTGTCACCAAAATCTGTTTATGCCAATCTGAGAAGAAATTTTCTTAAACTTTGACTTCAGGAATACACAAATTTTAGAGCACCGAATATAAATATTACTGAATCAACAGAACATGTAGTAAAATAATTACCTTCAAAACTTCAAAATAAATTACACCACTTACAAATGACTCGTATTAAAGGCCAATCTCTTAGGCAAGTTACATTACAAAAAGTGAAGGACAGGTTTTAATGCTGCGACAACCATCCACCTACAGGCAAAAACTTTGAAAAGCAACGTCCTTTGTTTAACCGCCTTTAGTTTCAATTATCCTAATATACAATATAGCAAACCCACCTGCAACACACCAAAACCTTTTAAAACAAAAGCAATACATAATAAATATATTAAATACAACTAAGTCCAACATCACAACAAGGGCTAAAATACCATTCAAAGCTTTGAAAACTACAATCAATCCCGCCGGAATCTGAAGTGGGCAACAGAATCGTACCAAGACAATTACGTAACGCCTCGAGTTAAACGCCAGTCTAAATAAACATAAGTGGATCTTCTGGCAAACTGGAATACATTTACACTGATCGAAAACAGAACATAACTCATGGACTTGTTAGCTCTTACTCAGGCACAAGCCCATAAATACTGATTTGACAGAAGTTAATCAGTTCACACAGAATATGGTTAAGCAAGAAATCACTCTTTGACATTATTTGAATACAGCATGTTCAGAATGCCCACGCCAGGTATGACTCACAGCCCAGTTTACTGTTAACCAGGATGGCGAAACCTGACGGTACAATACAGGGGTCAGAACGCTCCCTGGCACAAGATAAGGCTAAGTCAGATGCTTTTCAAATAAAGCACATAAATCTGTGCAGAGACAGCGCAAGGCCAATCGGTCACAATTCAGTCCTTAGTGCTGACAGTGTAATTGGTGTCTCGGCTTCGGAACTGCGGCCTTCCTTCAGGACAAGCAGCAAGCAACGGCTCCTACCAAGGGGCAGCAGCCACGCCGAAGGTAAACACGTCCGCAAAGCACAACAGGCGGGCGAACCCCTTCGACGAAGCAATTTGTCGGCTGTAACGCGGAACCACAAAGCTCACCGCGGTCCGCCAAAAGCCGCACTGCTTCGCTGCACCGCAACCCACTCCCGCCATCTAAGACAAGCAAACAGCCCTTCCTACTGAGCGCATGGCTACACCTTTATACAAACGAGTCGCACCTCGCTACCCCCTGGTGTGATGCTGCCGTGCCAAATAGCCAACAGCTGGTCAAAGACTATAAACCCACAGAGACAGGAATCGATAATACCTGTTGTTCTGTTCTCGAACTGAGGAGTTATGAAACACACTTCAGCAAATCAGCTGTTTATTACAGTAACTAAACAAAGAGCACTTATGAGGGAGAGCATCTTCACAACTAGATACTGAAAACTGTCTATGCGAGAGCATGGAGGGGAGTTCGGTATGGTCCTTTGCGGCGAGGCCTCTCCCTTTCGCTGCTGGAACTTAATGGAGTATTTGGCCCTTCGAAGATGGTGAAGTTCGCGACGCGGAGTGTCTTGCTTCCGATGTACGTAATGAATGTGGTCCCCTGATTTGGATTGTCTTTTTTTTCTTCCAGCTGTTTGGTGTCGTACATAGAGGCTGCTTACGTAACGAGGAGATGTAGCCATCTTGCTGTGACGCTGCGCTGAATCTTTCGGCCCAGCGGTCGTATCTTCATGCTCCTCAACTGCCGTGTCTTCGAATAAAAGGTACGGTCAATCAATCAGAAACGGTCGTGGAGGCGTGAGACTTCCGCAATAGCCTGGAGTGGTCTAGATGGAGAGCACGATTCTCAGAGATTGGAGCTTCTACGGATGTTCTTAGACTGACTTTCCCCAGACGACGGCGGCGTGCTCAAGGGCGGGGCAGCGCGCTGTGACACCGAGACGGGGAGGAGCGTGGAAGTCGAGTTCAGGAGGAGACAGAGCTTGCGTAAACAATTTCGGGGCTTTGGTGGCCTCTGGATGGAGCGAGGACCCATGTATCCGTCTGCGGAAGGCTACGGCGTGGTACCACGTGAGCACGTGATCGTGCGCACGTAAAAGAGCGCCCGTCCATCGCAGCGCTCTTGCCGCGATTCACATCTCACGCTGTGTCGAAGATGGCGGCCCCGGACGCTGTAGCAGTTGCTTGCGGCTCGCCTGTATACAATGACTTGCCTCGTCTTGCTACTAACAATCTCGTACATGAGGCAGGAGCCGCACCTAACCAGCTAAATGGAAGTGTGGTGGTCGAACTATGCAGCGGGCGGTCCTGCATACACCACAACTACTCTACGGCTCACGAAAGACAACACAAGCAGAAACTTTCCAGTACACGGGAGTCCACCAAGTACGCAAGAGAACTACGATAGTATGGTTACGAGCCGATACTGTCTTCAGAGTGAAACACTGTCCTTGTTAGTACAAAGATATGTAATTTTCTAAACCTTTTGATTTAGTCCCCATCTAATTGGGCTCAAATTTCACGTAAACCTACATGTTCTTCACGAATCACCAGAGCAGCGACTTTCCTCATATTTTCACGAATCACCAGATCAGCGAGGTTCCTCATCGAACATATAGTCGGAGGGACTTAGATTCTAAACATTCTGCGTGGTGTCTGTTTGTTCTATATCGTGTCTACCTACAACTTTCGCGCAACGACGCTCTGAGCGTGTTTTTTAGGGAATTGACTAGTTTGAACCTGGGACCTGTTGCTGATAGGGAGACGCCAGACCACACATGACATGTGGAATTCAGAAGAGTTCAGTGAGACTAGCGATGATATAACCAAATACTTAATGATTTCAGTGCCAGCTCCACTGCACTCCCTGTAAAGGAATCTTAATACTAACTAAATTTAGTGGAAGGGGTTCAAGGCATTCCTATTTTTAGTTAGCTGGTAAAATAACGTCGAAAAATCAGTTAAGTTTACCATTGGAAATTTTATTCTACTCACAGAACATTGTTTATAAGTTGCACTATTGATAAAAAGAAATGTTTTAATACAGGATGGTAAAAACCTTCTGCGTTGAACAAAAATGTGAACGAATATTCCCTGAATGGGTTTCCAAGTTCTACAATGGATCGAAGGATGACCTATGCCATATCACATCTATAATCTAGGTTTAAATTACGTTTCACAAAAGAGAAAACTATCAAAATGGTCTACAGTGACCCTCAATTATCTTTAATTACTTATCTAACTTGTCGTAAATTACAGTGGCTTCTCAATAACTATGTAACAGAAAAATCATCGCGTTTCAGATTTTTACTTCAAGTGGCAAATGTGAACACCATGAGCTTTAATTGACGATCGACACTAGTATTACGCAAAAAGGGGGTGTAACAGATGAGACTTCTGCAGTTCTGAGTGAAGCTTTATGCGCTGTTATGCGGCATCGCGTGCATTCATTACCTTGTCGGTGTTCGTCAGGGGGCGGCGGACAGCACAGCTCTGCTCACCACGCTGTCTCGGAAGCAACTCTCTTCTAACTTCTCCTTACTACAATTTACCGAAGTTGGTTTAAAAAAACTATCTGGCTGTGTTTTCATCTGACCAATCAGGGTCTCAATGTTAACCTTAAGCTCCGCCTACAGAAATTCTGTCTATCCAATGAGAAACGTTATACTTTTCGTGGTGGGGCAATGTTTTTAAAGCTTGCAACGTAACAGAGACGCGAAAAAGTCTCACGCTAAAACTTGCAGCTGGTGTGGCCCTTTTAGCGTTATCGTAAGATCTATACTGTTCTTCTGGAGGGCTCTATCTTTTAACATGGGCTGCAGGGTGGTCCTGATGTAACAGAGACGCGAAAAAGTCTCACGCTAAAACTTGCGGGTGGTGTGGCCCTTTTTGTGTTATCGTAAGATCTATACTGTTCTTCTGGAGGGCTCTAGCTTTTAACATTGGCTGGGGGGTGGTCCTAACGTAACAGAGACGCGAAAAAGTCTCACGCTAAAAACTTGCGGGTGGTGTGGTCCTAGCAGTTAGCTGGCGACGTGGGTGTCCGTTCGTCCCTTATCGTAGGGCCTTCCAGCTTAACACGGTTCTGCTCTCGGCTTCTGTTCTCGTTTCTCCCCTCGGAGCTGCGTCTGTCTCACGGTGGGAAGGTATGACATACATTTAGGCATTCTTGTGTTAGTCTGTGGTATTCCATTTGCTCACTCGTTACTCGTATTACTTTGGTTAATTTAATGTCACGATTTATTCGGAGCTATGTGACATACTACTGGATTTGCTTATCATGTCAGGGTTTTCATGGAAGGTGTTGGATTTGCCTGATACCTTACAAGATGCTCGTCTAATTTGGTCACACGTTCTTAGTGGAAAAATTTAAAGGTAAGACCGCATTGAGTGGAACTGCACTGCAGCAGAGCGGAGCGTCTCTACACGACCGAATATTGTTATATACGAAATCGCACGAGAGTTGAAGCGCGTTCTACGCGGCGGCACTGCGAGCCAAAGTTGACCAACTGGTCAACTGTTTCACGCCGTGCGCCGTCGCGTAGTTCCGTTGTCGCTAGTACGGCGTAGCAACTTTCGCGACAGAACATGTCATTCAAATCGTAGTTCTTTTGAAGTGCGAAGCAGAAGTTTTATTACCAAAACGGCGTTAGACGTGGAAGAGTTAACTGTGTGTACTGGTGATTTTCCAGAGTTATATGAGCTTCAAAATCAAAGTTATATGAACAGTACAAGAAAAAGCAACATTTAAAAATAACTGCTACGGAAATGGGAGTAAACATAACGTACGATTACCTACAAATTATGAGTCGTGGCTGGGCTTCTGGCGTCGCCTTTCCAGTTCCTGGCGCCACTAGTTCGATCAGTCGTATGACATCTCTCTGGTTTGAGAGCGCTAAGACCTTTGTATGTATTGTATTGTATGTTAACCGAGGACCTAGAAACGACGGAGAGGTTCCGCCCCCGCCGCAGCCGCAGTGGTCCACAACCCCACGACGACTACCGCAGTCCACTTCACCCCTCCGCCGCCACACACCGAACCCAGGGTTATTGTGCGGTTCGGCCCCCGGTGGACCCCCCAGGGAACGTCTCACACCAGACGAGTATAATCCCTATGTTTGCGTGGTAGAGTAATGGTGGTGTACGCGTACGTGGAGAACTTGTTTGCGCAGCAATCGCTGACATAGTAGTGTAACTGAGGCGGAATAAGGGGAACCAGCCCGCATTCGCCGAGACAGATGGAAAACGCCTAAAAACCATCCACAGACTGGCCGGTTCACCGGACCTCGACACAAATCCGCCGGGCGGATTCATGCCGGGGACCAGGCGCTCCTTCCCGCCCGGAAAGCCGTGCGCTAGACCGCACGGCCAACCGTGCGGACTGCTAAGACCTTTACCAGAGGTTATTGACGAGGACGGGGTATGTTGTGGCGTGGCAAGTTGGGGAGTGGTAACGGAGCGAGGAGTACGGTGTGAGAGGTCCGCCCGGCGCCTAACGGAGCACTTGCGCAAGCGTCTTCGGCACGAAGTCCGACGAGTGGATGCTGGGCATATTTGTGCGCCGATTTGAATCCGTGGCTGACTTCGAGTTCCGTCTTGGTGCATAGCCTGGCCAGCCAGTTCAGGAACGTGGCACATCGATGAGAGAGTTGAAGCCAATTCCTCTCTGTTGAATACTGGGCTCCCTTTGGAACTGGCAAACTTCAACTTCATTTCATCAACTTCAGTCAAGTTTTGGATTTTGAGGTCTTAACTATGATTTTCTTATTGATACCTACAGGTCTGTTGCTATCATTACGACTTCTTGGTTGATCTGTTTCACCACCAGTTGGTTCCTTGATTTGTGGCTGTTGTTTGCTTTTCCTGAGTCGATACTAGCCTTGGTTGTTTGTTAACAGGATGTCTTTAACTGTGTGAGCCGATGGTGGTACCTGAGTCGGAGCGATAGCGTCTTTCTCCTTTGCTGTGGCGGGACCCCCCCTCCTAGTCCTCATGCAGTACCTTGATGGTTGGGTTTAGACGACCTCCCCGCCAAATGTCTTCGAGCACCAGATCAGTACTTTTCTCTTGTAATACGGCCGGATGCAGACGTCATCGCTATGTTAATTATGTTAATTTAGGAGGTGCCTGGGTCTTAAAAATTTGGAATTGCTGAGGCTGTGTAATTGGGTTTGGCACCTAGTTTCCTTTCCGGCGTTTCGCCGTCGTTGTAGAGGCGATATATTGCAGTGACGCGGGTATACCGCTTGGCTAGTTATTGTTGCTTTCACGTAATTAACGTGTTCAGTCTTCTCGTTGTAACCGTTCCTGATACGTTTGAAGAACTAGGGCACGGAATCGTAGTCTTGTCAAGTTTTACGATATGGTCCTGGGATGTTTGAAAAAAATCGTAAATCGCTACTGAGACGAGTGCAGTATTTCATCTAAACAAAACGGCATGTGGAACACCTCCTTTAACAGGCACGAGTGTACAGAAAACTGCCACATGTAGCGTACCGAAGATGTATTGTACAGTATTTCTTGTGGGCCGTGGGTGACGTTTTACCCAGTCAGTTGACGACTTAACCGAATTTTTCTTTTATTTGAATAAAACTAGGACTAGGCAGTGGCGGCTCGTAACCACAAATTCGTAGCTATGTCATTTCCGGACCAATTGGGGCATTGTTGCTTCTATGTTTGTGTAATTTGCCCGAGTCAGTTTCCGTTATTACTTACGGTACAGTCCGTGTACGTAGACGTTAAGAAAGGAAGAACGGAAACAGATCTAAAGACGTTGAACAAATATGACTTGATGTCGTAGGCAGGGTTCACACACGCAACTAATGTGACGCCACAGCTTGTGGTTTTCTGTAGTGTCACCATGAGCTACCGTTCACACGGGACGCCACAAATTCTACGAACTTGCACAGCTTCTAGCATGGCGTCAACTGAAATAATGCAGGCATGTATTAATGTTATAGTAAAGTTTATGGTATAGCTGTTGTGACAAGAGTTTAATGGAAGACTAAACCCAAATGTTAGAAACTTAAATCCAAAAATAGATTCCACGCAGGCATAAATCAGAGGTCACAAAAAGATTTATAAAAGAAATAATACTCAAAGACGAAAATACTGTCTGCTGTGGCAAACTAACCAACAGCTGGCGTCTACTAAATGTCATCTCCAGACACGCCGCCGGCTGCGGTGGTCTAGCGGTTCTAGGCGCGCAGTCCGGAACCGCGCGACTGCTACGTCGCAGGTTCGAATCCTGCCTCGGGCATGGTTGTGTGTGATGTCCTTAGGTTAGTTAGGTTTAAGTAGTTCTAAGTTCTAGGGGACTGACGACCACAGTAGTTAAGTCCCATAGTGCTCAGAGCCATTTGAACCATTTTTTTTTTTTTTTTGCAGACACGCCACTCGTCCAAAATTTTATAATCTTGTTACATTCGTTGATGTATGCATTCCAAATAACCGATTTTTACTATAACAGTTCCCACGTCTCACTCGGAGGCTACTTCCCGAATATAATCCACATTTTATACAGTGCTTGGTCTCACAAATCACAAAGCTTATACGACAGCCTCTTTTCACTACATATTCATTCATTCATTAAAAAAGTCCTTAGAGGCTTTAGGATAGGCCTACATCATTACTTTTTAAATATTGTGCACACACACACACACTTACTGCTATAGAAAATTAAATATAGATTCCTGTTCTTGTAGTTCCAGAAACCGCGAAAGTGTACCTGCCGATCACTATTTTGACTTTTTTCAAATATAAAAAGAAAACAAACTGAAATCGAATTAAATGCAGCAGCAAATACTCCAAGATAACTGCGAAGAATGCACATGTTTCGAAATGCATTCACTAGGGAGCAGTGGAGGAAGGAAAGTGGGCTAGAAAAGTACAACCTAGTTGTACTTTTCGTGGCATGACTAAAGTTACGCCACTGAATACTGGGACTTCATACATGCAGCCGCAATGGGGCTTAACATCTGAGGTCATCAGTCTCCTAGGCTCAGAACTACTTAAATCTAACTAACCTAAGGACATCACACACATCCATGCCCGAGGCAGGATTTGAACCTGTGACCGTAGCAGCAGCGAGGTTCCGGACTGAAGCGCCTAGAACCGCTCGGCCACAGCGGCCGGCTTCATTCCTTTCCCCAGTCGATATTCACCTACAACTTTTCCATCTCTCCCTTTTCCTACTATCGAATTCCAGTCCCCCATAGCTATTAAATTTTTGTCTCCCTTAGTTACACGAATAATTTCTCTCAACTCATCAAACATTTCCTCAATCTCCTACTCATCTGCGGAGCAAGTTGGCGTATAAACTTGTACTGCTGTGGTGGGTGTGGGCTTCGTGTCTATCTTGGATACAATAATGAGCTCTCTGTGCTGTTCGTAGTAGCTTATCCGTGTGCCTATTTTTTTATTCATTATTTGATTTTGTATTTATAACCCTTATTCACCTGAACTAGAAGTCCTGTTCCACCAAACTTCACTAATTCTCACTACATCTAACTTAAACTTAGCCATTTCCCTTTTTGAATTTTCTAGCCTACCTGACCGATTAAGAGATCTGACATTCCACGCTACGATCAGCCGAATGCCAGTTTTGTTTCTCCTGATAACGACATCCTACTGAGCAGTCCCGTCCGGAGATCCGAATGGGGGACTATTTTACCTCCGGAATATTTTTCCCAAGAGGACGCCATCATCATTTAATCATACAGTAAAGCTGCATGCCCTCGGGAAAAATTACGGCTGTAGTTTCCCCTTGCTTTCAGCCGTTAGCAGCACTAGCACAGCAAGTCCGTTTTCGTTGATGTTACAAGCCAGATCAGTCAGTCATCCAGACTGTTGCTTCTGCAACTACTGAAAAGGCTGTTGCCCGTCTTCACGAACCACGGTCGTCTGGAATCTCAACAGATACCCCTCCATTGTGGTTGCACCTACGGTACGGCTATCTGTATCGCTGAGGTACGCAAGCCTCCCAACCAACGGCAAGGTCCTAGGCTCATGAGGGGGGAAAGGGGGGGGGCGTGCTTTGTGAGTGGTGAGGACGTTTGCCGTGTCGATCTGCTGAAGGCTGCGGTTAGTGTGAGAAACAAAATGAGTCTGCTTCAAGTAGCACAATGAACACTTTCTCAGGTTAAATTTAAGCGTGTTCACTGTACGCTTTGCCAGCAATATCTCAACACACAATACGCTGTTCAGCGATGTGTGTCGGGTCGACGACCACCAGAGAGTCTCCGTTACCTTCTTAATATTTGCAAACCTCGGTTCACTAATGGGGACTCTCGACTCAACCCAATGAAACCCTTAGTTACAATCTGATTTCCTCCCACTCTTTCTAGACATGAAACTGCTGTCTAACCCTGGGTAGCTCGAAAAAAATGTTCTAGAAGCTTCTCAAACAATTTAAAGCTATGTCCTCCTTAGCTAATCATAGGGCCTCTGGGAAACAGCTGCGGGAAAGTGTGATGCTTTCTGTGTGTGAAGAATTCTTAAGCGTGACTCCTGAGCACCTGTGTGGTGACAGGAGATGCATTCCGAAGGGTTGAAAAAAAAACTGCAGGCGATTATTGTTAGCTGGCAAGTTACTGCCTCCTTTCAACTATCGCCCGCTCCCGTGACAAACGGGGCGGCGTTTGCTGGGCCACTGCAGCTTTGCAGCGGGCTATAAAAATTCTGCCCTTTGGCCGCTGAGCAAACACCTCCCAGCTTGCCCCTACCCTGTCCAAAGGTCATCGCTTCTTCAGTCTCTCTGTCCTAGCCAGTGCAAAAAATTACTTCTGCTAAGCTTACAGTACTACATTTGTTACTGTGAGGCTGTTCAGTAGCAACCAGAACGATTAATAAAGTGATAACCTAAATTTCTATCTCAACTTACATAAATATGTTAATCTAATCGACCAAATTAATTACGTTGATTGATCAAGAGAGAAAGCAAAACACGGCCGTCTTACAGTACGTAGATAGAACAATGTTCTGACCGCACCTGACACTTGCAACGTATTGAGGACGTTGCACAGGTTCCGTTTGTGGTGTCACCGCCAGACACCACACTTGCTAGGTGGTAGCCTTCAAATCGGCCGCGATCCGTTAGCATACGTCGGACCCGCGTGTCGCCACTGTCAGTGATTGCAGACCGAGCGCCGCCACACGGTAGGTCTAGAGAGACTTCCTAGCACTCGCCCCAGTTGTACAGCCGACTTTGCTAGCGATGGTTCACTGACAAATTACGCTCTCATTTGCCGAGACGATAGTTAGCATAGCCTTCAGCTACGTCATTTGCTACGACCTAGCAAGGCGCCATTATCATTTGCTATTTATCTTGTGATGCATGTACCGTCAGACCGATGTTTACCAATTATGGATTAAAGTTAAGTATTCCAGAAGCTACGTACTTTTTTTACTAGACTCAACTCCTTTAACTGTTCCAGATCTCACGCCAGCCTGCGTGAGCTTAAACGCATGCCTTTCGGCTACCTCATAGTGGCTTGGCTGTCTTGCCAAGTTACAACAGTTTGACGACGAGGATTTTGCGTTCGTATTGATACAGACTGATTTGCTTGTGTAAAGGCTTCGCCACCATCTCCAGATGTACTGTCCGAATTTTATCGCTTACAGAACCAGCAGACGCAGGCCTTACTGGATGCCCTTGGACAGCTCGTCCAGGGTCAACGTGCAATGCACAACGATGCGGCAGCCGCCGCTCCACCGCTCACGCAGCCGCAACACGCAGTTGCACCTTCTTTTCATCCTTTTGATGCGGCACTGGAAAGCTGGACGGAGTGGTCGCGCCAAATTGGATTCCATCTCGCCGCCTACAGAATTCAAAGTAACGAGCGGCAGCCTTTCTTATTATCGTGCGTCGGCGTGTCCATGTACCATGTGATAGTCAAATTGTTTCCCCGACGCGACGTAGCAACTCTGTCCAATGAAGAAATTTTGTCTGCCTTAGATACATATTTCAAATAATCAGTCAATGTAGTTGCCAAACGGTATACGTTCTCTCGTACAAAACGTACGGCCGGTCAGACTAATAGGGAGTGGGCTGCAACCTTGCAAGGCCTTACTAGGGATTGTGCTTTTGAGTGTGAATGTGGACTCCTTTATTCAGATACTATGGTACGTGATGCAATTGCACAGAACGTTTCTGATGTTTGTGTAAGGGAACAGATTTTAAAACTAGTCAATCCCTCCCTTCAACAAGTGATGGACATATTGGATCGGCAGGACACACTTTACTTTGCTCAGGAATCATTTGAAACTTCACCAGCCGTGTGTCAGGTTAACCTGCCCGCCGGGCGAGCTGCACGGAACAGTCAACGGTCCTCGCGCCCGGCCGCGCCACAGCCGCCTGGCTCTCAGCCACGTGTCCCGCGTCGGCAAGCAAATACAGTGAAATCATGCCCGCAGTGTGCTACTAGACATTCGCGTGAGAATTGCCCGTCACGCCAGGCTATTTGCTTTTTCTGTAATAAAAAAGGACATGTTCAAAGTGTTTGCCAGAAAAAGCTCCGATCGGACACTCACAACCATTCCAGGCCCTTTGCTTCACGCCGGGATCGGAATCGAACCCAGAATACTCAGGTTCGTGAACCTTCGCCCATGGAAATTCATGTAGTTCATTCCACTCTGCCCAGTGCCACTCTCTCTAACAGTGACCGTGTTCGTCCCACAAATCATGTGCGTCGACATCGCTGGAAATCCCGTCAAGTCGCAAGTGATTCTGTACCAGAGTCAGTTCATGTTGCACGAGACAGTCGCTCTTGTCGTCAGCAAGACAATAAACTTTTTGTGGACTTGGACATTCACGGCAAAGTGATACCATTCCAGCTCGATACCGGAGCTGCAGTTTCATTGATCAATCACGACACATACAAACAGCTGGGCACACCTCTGTTGCATGCCACAAATGTTAAGCTAACTACATATTCAGGTCACGGGCTCCCTGTGTTAGGACAGTGCAGCCTTCTTGCAACATACAAGGGACAAACAAAACATGTGTCATTGTACGTCCTTCGTTCTTCTTCTGCAGTGAACTTGTTTGGTTTCGATTTGTTTCAGTTGTTTAACTTGTCTATAGTAAATCAGGTCCTATCAGTGAACCAGACTGTACCTTCAGCCAGTGTTTCTCGTCTATGTGAAGAATTTGCAGACATTTTTGCACCGGGCCTCGGTTGCGCTAAGAACTATAAAGCACATTTGGAACTGAAAGTAAACGCGCAACCGAAATTTTTCAGAGCGCGCAATGTTCCCCACGCATTGCGTGATGAGGTCGCAAGAACATTAAACGATTTTGAATCACAAGGTGCAATTGAACGTGTGCAGGCTTCTCTCTGGGCATCACCCATAGTAATTTTGCAAAAACCTTCCGGAAAATTGGGACTTTGTGTGGACTTCAAGGCAACAGTGAATCCCCAACTAGTGACTGCAACTTTTCCTTTACCCCGCCCGGAAGATGTTTTAGACAAACTGTGCCCGGGTCAATATTTTTCGAAGTTGGACCTAGCAGATGCGTACTCGCAAATACCGGTGGACGACGACTCCCAGCGCGTTTTGGTGGTTAACACGCATCTTGGTTTGTACCGATTCAAACGATTGCCATTCGGGTGTGCATCCGCCCCTGCATTGTTTCAGTAATATCTACAAACTTGAAACGTCCCCTTTGAACAATTTATACACGACTGTCCTTAAACTGACAAACAATATTTTGTTAGCGCAACGCAATCTGACTTTCAATAATCCCTACAAAAGAATGGCCCTGACTAACATTAAGCTATAAGTTTCACAAATCACTTACCTCACAAAAATCTTCGCTACTCAAGCTACTGCAATACAGCGAGCGCCACTACTGCCAGCTAAATAAAAGATTCAAACTACTGAAGGCACTAACTACTGATAGGGATAGCAAAATGAAAGATATTAATAGAGAACAAACAATGTATTTACCTTAATATCATCAAAAGTCATAATATATATAGCAGTTCATCACAAATTACAAAACTCCGCCATCTCTCTCCCCACATCCACCACTGCTGGCGGCTCACCTCCAACTGCGCAACGCTATGCGCTGTTCACAGCCAGCTGCCTAAAACTACAATGGTGAGTATTACAACAATGCAAAGCAGACACAGACTGCCCACAGCACAGCCAGTGATTTTCATACAGAGGTGGCGTTACCAATAAAAAAACCTAAACAGCCTACTTACATAGCCCCCATGCTCCCCACAAAAAATTTTACAAATTGTTTTGGGCAGTGCCCAATAATGATTTGATAAAATTTTTCATAATTACAATAACAAAGATATCAAATGCACACACTTATTGATACAATGTTGGTCAAAAGCTAAAATTTTCTAACAGTCTATAAAGACAGTCCTGATTCATCACAGTAAAATTACAGTGTTTTCCTTTTTTTTTTTTCAAAGTCTGAACAGTAAAAGAGAATGCACACAAAAGTAGTGGATTTCCATGCAGTTTTGAAGAAGTAGTGTTGTCCTTCCAACGAAAAGACAATGCTGACTCTTGACATGCAGACAGGTAATGGGCCACAACAGAGCAAACCCACAGCAGAGTCAGTCGAAATTTTGAAGAGTATTGGTAGGTAGGTCATCACAGAGCAGACCCACTGTAGTCCTGGTAGAGATTGTGGTATTGGTGGGCCACCAGAGGTGTAGACCCACTGCAGTCCTTGTAGAAATAATGGTATTGGTGGGCCATCAAAGATGTAGACCCACTGTAGTCCATGTAGAGACGGCCAGCAGCCATCCGTTGCGACTGTGCAGGTGCACAATCACCATCGTAGATTCTTGCGGAGAATATAGCAAGTCCATAACCACCACTTGTGCACTCACAAAGTTTTTTGGAATTGTCCTTAGAACCAGCAATGCTGTTATCCAGTCCCTTGCTGAATTAGTAACACACGTGCAAACACTAACAGTCCCAACTTCTCACATATTGTCCATATACTATGACCAACAGAAACGTGTGCAGTGAAATGTAACTTAATTTTAAGAACTGGTGTCTATACAATTATAAATTTACAACATGAAAATACAATTACAAAGGTGCAAAATACATCATCCAAGAACATAACAATACAGATAACATTTGTAGTAATATGGGCTATACAAAAGAATCGAACTAACATATACATCAGTGGAATTATGACATGAGTACATACATAAAAGATCACAATAACTTTCGAAACATCAACTTCACACATGAGCATTAACACAAAACAGAGTAAATAATGTCTAAACATCTTTACAAAGTAAATAACACATTATTAACGCCAATTGTATTTGAGGATAACAGTATTCCTCATCATAGTGAATGTAACTTAGTATTAGAAGAGAAAAAAGTTCTATGAAACAGTACACAGAGACAGGAAGAAAACAAATACATAAGGGTACACAAACATATAGTGGGATAACACCAATAGGAAAGGACAGGGTTCGTTTTCAGTGTAACATGTGGTACTGCAGTCCAACCCAAAACTTCATATATCTTTCCTCTTATTTCATCCTTTGTTTCCACCAAAAAAATTCTATCTAAGCATGCTTTCTGTATTTATATGTTCACACATTTCTTACCTCAACATTTATTTCCAAGAAAATCCTACCTAAACCTGTTTTCTGTACTTTTTTTCGTATAACTTCTCAATGCATTTCTTCCAATTCATCGCAACTCATTCTCTTAGAGGCTACCCCCTCTTAAGCTAACTTAAATCTACTGAGCTCAGATGCTAAACTAAGGGATGAGGCAATGCAGCAGCACATAAAACAATTAATATAAACAGCAATGAAAAAAAAAAATGGAAAATCGCAAAGCAAGCTACAGTAAATCTAAATTACCAAGCAATTCAACATTACAACTAATATGAGGCAATGCGCAGCAACCAAAAAAATAAATCTGGCTTAGCAGAGTAACACAAATTAAAGTTCAGTAGCACTATGCCTGGCAAACAGCAGCTTATATCTAAACATGACATAGCTCAAGCAGAAAAAATATTACAGTAAAAACAACAATGCAGATAAGGGAAATGTATATTCACATCTTAATGTCTATGTAATTAAAGTGAATCACCACAAATTATTCTACAAAAGAAATTACCAAGTACTTGAAAAGAAAATTATAGATGCAGTTACTGGTATTAGTCCCCTCTTATTGTTCTCTCCATTCCAAGAGCTCCTTTTTCGAAAAATGTGGATCAGAAAATAATTATTTAATAAATCTGTTGACAGAAAGTGTTCACATTAGCAAATGCATTTAATTTTATTTTATGAAACCAATGCTGCAACACAGCTGGAAAACAGATGTCAAATGAAATAAGCAATTACGCAAACCAAAGCATAAAAACATCATTCAATAGCTATGTGGCATTTCGTAAGTCAGTAGCTCTCAACTCTCGTAGAAAGACACTTGTCATTATCAGGTTTGCAGATGTAAGAATATTTCCCATCAATTCATAAGCATTTCAGTAAATATCATAAATTAAGAGCTCCCAAGTTCGACCGTGTCGTTTTTGCGATGCTTTCTACAAAGGAACGTCAATAGCGAGGATAATGGCCTCCCCTTTTTTTTTTCTACCTGGCCGCTGAAAGGCTAATGGCTTTTTTTCGGGCGGCTGTCGCCCAGGTGGGTGCCCGCGACGCATTACGTGCAGGTGGTCACTTAACTTTCTTACGGAAATATTTACGACAGCAGTTTCCGCTACAGTGACAGTCTCATACACAAAATTTCACGGGTCGAGAATTTGCGTTGCAAATGTGTAGAAACAAAATCTTATCAATATAACAGTGTCATCTACATCAAACGTACTTTAAAAATCATGCTCCCTTACGAAATACGACATTCAACGCTCTCATAGTATCACAATGGTTCCGAAAAAATATGAACAGTTCACACAGTGCAGACAAAATACAATTTCATAAGTGTGAAGTTATCCAACTGTGTAATTACGTAAACATGTGTCACTGACATAGTAAAAAGAATGTTTGTTTCTCTGTCAAATAATCAGATAGCTGTGTAATTCTGTGTTAGAGAAATATGGTACCGATGTGTAAAGTTGTATAAGCAAATACCATATTAGCTAGGGTTCCTTGTGGTTGCCACACACATGGTACACAAAGTAAGTGTGTACCCCCCTGAGGATTAATGTAATTATACCCTCAGGTGTTACAGATTGCACAAATGGAATGAAATATATCACGGAAAACTTTCTTTGTAATTCAAAAATCTTTAAAAAATAAATGTTTTAAGTATAAAATTGATCACTCAAATACGTGTACTGTAGCGCTAAACTGTGCGTCTTGTAACATAATCTCTGTGGAAGTGTCGTAGTTATCGTCCTCCGAAAGCTAAGTTCTGCAGAAGTCAATGTACTTACCTCATGATAAACAAAAGTGAAATGCTTTGCGTATAGATATCGTAGTTATTATGCTTATTGGCGTGATGAAGAAAGTACTGTACAGTAACGTATTGTTGTGCCACGAAAAAGGCTGTCTCATTGTTGCTATACCACAAAAGTTACTACTAAAACATGTTTTTCTTTCCAGAAGAATTCAGAAAACTATGCAGATATAAAACAGATACACCGCAAAAGCAACATTGTAAATTGTCACTCATTAGTAGCGTCGTTACAAAAATCGTGTAGCTGTCACATAAACTAACCTCTGTGTCATCTGGCATCTCTCAGAAAGCACTTTAAATTCAGAATGTATTTTCAAATAAACCAATATGTTGCATTAAAATCTCATTAGCAGTACTGGTAAATGTTCTAAGTATGTGAGCCTTATAGTCGTTACGTAATCGTGCAACAAACAAGCAAGAATGTACACACACAATAACACTGTGACGTCTGTTCACTATAACAATGCATTCGTCATTTCTGTTTAAATAAGTTCTCTTGGTTCTTGATTGGATATTTAACTTCAAACATTGTTGTATGTTAACAGATTCTAAGTCTGACAAAGCATATTAGTAATGTGAAGCGAAAAATTTTATGACAAAGACTAAGTTAAAAAGCAGATTATCTTTCAATAAACGGTTTTACATGTGGAATGTGGTGTAAACCTTTACTCTTCCTAGTACGCAGAGTTTCAACTTCAACGCAATTATCATGTGGTATACGTCGGATTCTGTAAGGTCCATTGTAAACTAGAAAGAATTTGTGACTCAAGTGTTTCTTCTTATGTGACAATGAATGAGCTTTAATGAGAACTTTCTGACCAATATATAATTTCTTTGCATTTGCTTTACCATGTAGTTCTCTCCTTTTGTCTGCTGCAGATTTTATATTTTTAAGAGCCAAATCAATTATGTCTTTGTGTTGAAGTTTACGTGTATTCGAGAAAGGTACAAGCTCTCTGATTCTGTTCGGTGGTTCTTCATTCTTCAGTACAAGAGTAGGTGGTAAGGCAGTGGAATCATGAGGCATTTCATTCAGCACATTTTGAAATAATTGTAGATATCTGTCCCAATGCTGATGCTTTCTGTGACAATAAAGTCTGCAAAGCTTATTGATTTCTTTCATAATCCGTTCGGAGGGGTTACAATGTGGTGAGTACAATGAAATAAAAACAGGTTTGATTTTATGGTTGCGAAGCATGCGTGACCAAACAGCAGATCTGAATTGCGGTCCGTTATCTGAAATGACTTTACTAACGTGTCCAACTTCACGTAAGAAATTTTTAACAAAGGCGTTGGATACAGACCGTCCAGTGGCTTTACGTAACGGTGTGAAAGAAACAAATTTTGAAGTAAGTTCAACAGCGACTAGAACGTACGAAAATTCATTAGATGTTCTTTCAAGCGGTCCCAAGAGATCAACAGCAGCAAATTCTTTTAATTTAGAAGGAATGATAGGAAACAACGGAGCACGATGTGAGACAGTAGATGGTTTCGCCTTTTGACAAAGTTTGCAAATAGACAAGACTCTTCGAATTCGCTTTTCCATATTGTTAAAATAACAAGTCGTTCGAAGAATATGATAACATTTTCGTGGGCCAAAATGTGCGTAGCTGAAATGAATGTACCAAATGAGCTTATTAACAAAATCGTCTGGAATGCAAAGTACCCATAGCTTGTCATCAACAGTGCAGCGTTTGAACAGTATGTTGTTTCTAACCAGATAATAATGCCGAATCTGAGTGTGTGTCTTTTCATGCCATTTGCTCTTGATGTCTTTCCAAATCGGATCTTTATCTTGTTCATGAGCAATGTCCTTTAAACATGTGGTGATGAAGTTTTCAAAGGCGACTTTCTGAATGTAAAGTATACTGAAATTTTTCTCGAGGTTGCCTTCTGTGGTACTTTTCTCAAGCCCAGCCGGTGCGCGTGACAGTGCGTCCGCAACAATGTTCTCCTTGCCGGGAATGTAGATTATTGTGAAGCGGAATTCTTGCAGAAACAATGCCCAACGTTTTAACCTGTCATGATTTAATTTTGAAGACATAAGAAATTGTAATGCACGATGATCACTGTACACTTTTATGTGCTTACCAGAAAGAAAGAAACGGAATTTGTTAAATGCCCAAACGATAGCTAAAGCTTCTAATTCAGTAACGGAATAATTTTTTTCAGATTTTGTTAGCACTCGGCTAGCAAAAGCAATGGTTTTCTGAATGGTAGTGTCATTTTCTATGGCTTCTTGAAATAAATGGGCACCAAGACCGACTTTAGAAGAATCCGTGCTAAGGCAGAAATCTTGTGACAGATCTGGATGAGCTAAGATTGGCGCGTGAAGTAACGATTCTTTCAAAGAATTGAATTCCAACTGTGCTTGTTCGTCCCAGTTCCAAATAGTATTTTTTCCAGTGAGAGAACAAAGTTTTGGTGTAACAAGAATTTGCATATTCAGAAAACGAAGGTAAAAATTTACGAGACCTAGAAAACTGCGGACTTGTCTTTTTGTGGATGGAACTGGAATGGCTCTGATTGCTTCTAACTTTTCAGGATCCGGCTGAATGCCTTCAGAAGAAATAATATGTCCCAAAAACCTCTCCTTTGACCTACCGAATTCAGACTTTTCCAAGTTAACTGTAATTCCAGATTCTGCAAATATACGTAACAAACTGTTGAGGATGCGATTATGTAGTTCCCATGAAGCTTCTGCTATTAGAATATCGTCCACATATAAGGTGATGTGACGTTTTAAGAACTCAGGTAATATGGAATTTAGCCCGCGAATGAATGCTGCTGAAGAAATGTTCAAACCAAAGGGAAGTTTCCGAAACTGATATCAAACGCCGAAACAAAGGAAAGCTGTGTATTTTCTACATTCTGGATGAAGTTCGATCTGATAAAAGCTGGATCTGAGATCAATGGAAGACAACACTTTTACACCATTAAAATTTTGAAGAAGTTCTTCCAACGTTTGCGGCCTCTCTGTTTCAGGAATAATGATCGTATTGATTTGTCTCGAATCTAAGACATGCCTGATCGATCCATTTTTCTTCTCAACAACATGTAATGGATTGTTGTATGAGCTTACTGCAGGCTCAATAATGCCCTCGTCGAGCATAGATTGTATTTCTGTTCTAACACGGTCCCTATAATGTGCTGGAATTACATATGGTCTAACACAAAATTTAGTATGCTCACGAACACGAAACTGGTATTGAAATCCCTTGATTGTTCCTGTTTTATGAGTAAAAACTGTGGAATGTGCTTGTAAAATCTCAAAAAGGTCCTGCCTATCAGTGTCATTACAATTCTCAATTGTTTGAATTTTATTCTGAATTAACTCATTAATTTCAAATATGCCGTCGATATAATCCCTGTCAGTTCTTGCAGAGTGATTGTTAGTGTCTAGTTCCGTAGAAAATTCCGAACTGTTGTCTAACAGAAGGTAAAGCCGATTAATTTCCTCGTCATGGTTTGAGAGCCAATCTTCAAATTTCAAAGCTATTGACTTACCTTCTTTCTCTAAACTTATTTCAGCATAGTGAAAGTTTAAGATTGCTTTGTATTCATTCAAAAAGTCTACTCCCAATGTAATTTCCGTCGACAATAATGGAACAATGAGAAAGCTCATAGAGAAGCTGTGGCTTTGACAATAGAATTCTAAGTTGGTTTGTTGGCGTACATCTACACTTTTTCCAAAGATTGCACCTTGTAATTTAATCTTATGTAACGGAAGTGTGGGACAATCGTTCGATTTGTTGCATTTGCTAAAGGCTGTTTCACTAATTACTGAAATGGGACTGCCAGAGTCAAGTACTGCCGTAAATTTTACATCATTTACTGTAATGTGAATCACAGGATATGCAATATTGTTATGTTTTATATCGTGTTCCTGGAGTAAGATGTCCCTAATGTCTTCCATTTTTACGTAATTACTAGCTACGGCAGCTGCGTCGTTAGTGTCATAAGAACGTTTTGTGGCTGCCAGCGGTGTGAGTCATTGCCTATTGTATCTTTGTTGGCGCGCGTCGTTATTGGGATTTGGAGACCTAACTTCTACAAATTCACCGTGACGAGAGGGCCCTGCCCTGTTTAAATCCCGCCAGTTCTGATGCAATTCAGGTCTGTCGTTACGATCACATCGTCTGTCGTCATGTCGGTAGTTCCTGTAGTTTCTTTCTTGTCGGTTAAGTGGTGGAGAATTTCTCCCTGAATCGTAACTGCGCGCTGGACCGTTGCGTCTAAAGTTATTCTGTCTCCCGTGATAATAATTATTTTGGTTCCCAAATTGTCTGTATCTCTGATTGTCTCTGTGATAGTCACTACCGCGGAGAGGTGATCTTTCCCTGTAATTATTACTACTCTGCCAACGGTTGTAATACGGGTGGTGTCTGTTTCGGTCACGATTTGTGTTGTGAGAATAGCCTTGTCGCGTCCAGTTATTATTTCTTTCATCGCGGAATTGCGACTGATGTGATCTGTAATTGTTGTGCTCCTGCGTTCCGCGATTGTCAGTGTCACTTTCCAGTTCTTGTAACAGTCCCTGAAAAGCTTCAATGTCGTCTTTGCAACGTCCTGCCAAAATAATATGTCGTAAATGTTCAGGTAATTTGATTAAGCAAATGCGGATGAGTTCTGAGGGGCTGTATGGGTTTGACAGGTATTGATTCTTGTGCAACATGTCTTCAAAATATTTCAGAAGACTGGAGAATTCAGATTGTTCGAAATGTTTCATCATTATGATACCATGTTTTACTCGGTCTTGTGTGGCTTGAGACCAATATGCTGAGAGGAAGGCATGGTAAAATTCTCCTTCACTGTGGCAATCGTGAATGACCGATCGCATTCTTACAGCTGGTTCATTCTCTAAGTAGCCACACATAAATTCTAATCTGTGTTCCAACGACCAGTTGGGAGGAAAACAGTGAGAGAATTGATGGATCCATGCTTGTGGATGAATGTCATTGCCAGAATTCCTAAATGTTTTGAATTTACGTGTAGTAATGAACAGCTTATAGTCAAAATCATCATGTCGGCGAGTCGCATATCGGTTATTGTTAGGTCGTGTCGGCCGTTCCATCTCAAAATTCGGTGCACATTGCCAATTTCTTTCATAACTTCCGAAATGCCCTGTGTTATTATTTTGCGGCTTTTCCGTGTTTCTAAGTCCCTCTTCCCATGTTGGAGCGCGAGTGTCCTCTGAAATACGTAATTCTTGTATTACCTGTGTCAGCTGATCTTGTACTTCCCGGATTTCTCTTTGGTGTTGTGTATTAATTTGATTCTGATTTTGTTTGAATTTCCTAATTTGTTCGTACTCTTCTGTGTCATTAAAGACTACCGGTCTTGCGTCAATCAGATTATCATCTACCTTCGTAGATAAATTAGTGAACTGATCCAAAAGTTTGGCTACTTTCTCCGATAGTGTACTTATTTCCTCAGTGTGTTTTTCTGAACCAAGTTTCAGAGTATCTACTGTGTCCTTAAAGTTTTCCTGAGTTTTTGCAAGTTGCGTAACCGAATCGGTAGATGCAACTGAGTCAAATTTAGCTTGCAAGGTCTCATGATTTTCATGGACAATAATTTGCAGTTCTTTTATGGCTGCTTCGTGATTCTGTAATGCATTTTCATGCCGCGAAAAAATAGGTTGAAAATGCTCACAAATTTGAGTTTTTAAGTCATTACAGACTTTTTGACATTTCGATTCAATGTTATGTAACTCAGTAGTTAAATCTTCACGCGTTTGTTCAAGAGTTTGTTCCAATGAGTCTAACTTTTGAACCTGTTGCTGTGTTTGTCTCTGATTTTGTTCCAGTGTGTCTAACTGTTGCTGTGTTTGTCTCTGATTTTGTTCCATTGTGTCTAACTTTTTGAGATTTTGTTCCACTGTGTCTAACTGTTGCTGTGTTTGTCTCTGGTGTTGTTCCATTGTGTCTAACTTTTTGAGATTTTGTTCCACTGTGTCTAACTGTTGCTGTGTTTGTCTCTGGTGTTGTTCCATTGTGTCTAACTTTTCAAGCTTTTGTCCCATTTGTTGCATTAATTGTAATAACAATGCACTGGTGTCTGAAACATGTTCCTCAGTGCTTTTCGGCAGTGAAGTTGCACCGGCAACATTCACATTTTGACAAGCGGAAAATGTGTCTTGACTCATTTGAGAAAACGGTGAGAACCCAAAACCTGAGTCTGCAGTATTTGCAATATTGTGTTCTGTCATTCCCGATTCCTGAGGCGAGCTGTTGCCGACCAATCGATCGATAACGCTTCCCTGTTCACTACCTGTTTCACTGTATACACCATTGTTTGCCGCCCGCTCCATTTCCCTATGCGCAATTACCAAATTACTACTTTGAACATTAGTTAATTCATTACTCTGCGGCGCTAACACACTGCCTTCGTCTTCACTGTCATTTCTCAGTTTACTTTGGAGCCTAGTATTACGTTTTTCACACGCCATAATTGTCACAATATTTCACACGATAACACAGAAAAGCACAATTTGAAGAGCAATGGAAATAATGTATACTTAATTGCCAGCACAGCTGCGAAATACTTGGTGCAAATCTACATGCATGCCACAACTGTTTTACTGTACAACAATGAAAAACTACAACTACAAAGGAAATTCTCTCTATGAATATGCGCTATCAATAAACAATAGCTACACCAATTACACAAACTACAAGAAAAAAATCAGAAGATTCCAGTGAGGTATCCTGGCAGGGTCGCCATATGAAACGTCCCCTTTGAACAATTTATACACGACTGTCCTTAAACTGACACACAATATTTTGTTAGCGCAATGCAATTTGACTTTCAAAAATGGTTCAAATGGCTCTGAGCACTATGGGACTCAACTGCTGTGGTCATCAGTCCCCTAGAACTTAGAACTACTTAAACCTAACTAACCTAAGGACATCACACACACCCATGCCCGAGGCAGGATTCGAACCTGTGACCGTAGCAGCAGCGCGGCTCTGGACTGGAGCGCCTAGAACCGCACGGCCACCGCGGCCGGCAATTTGACTTTCAATAATCCCTACAAAAGAATGGTCCTGACTAACATTAAGCTATAAGTTTCACAAATCACTTACCTCACAAAAATCTTCGCTACTCAAGCTACTGCAATACAGCGAGCGCCACTACTGCCAGCTAAATGAAAGATTCAAACTACTGAAGGCACTAACTACTGATAGGGATAGTTAGCAAAATGAAAGATATTAATAGAGAACAAACAATGTATTTACCTTAATATCATCAAAAGTCATAATATATATAGCAGTTCATCACAAATTACAAAACTCCGCCATCTCTCTCCCCACATCCACCACTGCTGGCGGCTCACCTCCAACTGCGCAACGCTACGCGCTGTTCACAGCCAGCTGCCTAAAACTACAATGGCGAGTATTACAACAATGCAAAGCAGACACAGACTGCCCACAGCACAGCCAGTGATTTTCATACAGAGGTGGCGTTACCAATAAAAAAACCTAAACAG
Organism: Schistocerca americana; assembly: GCF_021461395.2. Classification (NCBI taxonomy): domain Eukaryota; kingdom Metazoa; phylum Arthropoda; class Insecta; order Orthoptera; family Acrididae; genus Schistocerca; species Schistocerca americana. The sequence continues at coordinate 416,545,581 of NC_060121.1, read as the reverse complement.
CCTACTTACAAACTGTTTGTGCGTCGGTCCCTACTGCAGCAAACTATCTGGACGATATTGTGATCTCCGGAAAGACGGAAGAAGAACATTTAGCCAATCTCAGAACATTTTTTCAGGTCTTGCGACAAAATGGTCTTTGCTTGCGGAAGAACAAATGTGTGTTTTTTGCTCGTGACTTACCTTATCTGAGCCATGTACTCAATGTCCAAATCATACACCCGAGTCCAGAGCACCTCCGTGCCATACAAGACTTGCCTTCGCCGCAGAATTTGAAGCAGCTACAGAGTGTGCTGCGAAAAATCAATTATTACCATAAATATGTGCGCCACGCCTCTTCCATTTCAGCTCCGCTTCATCGCTTACGCCGTAAAGGTGTTCCGTTCGTCTGGACGACGGAATGCGAACGCGCCTTTCGCCAGTTGAAATCGGCGTTGCTTTCCCATACTTGCCTTACGCCATTCGATCCCCAGAAACCCCTTTTGTTGATGGTGGATGCATCGGATTTCGGGATCGGTGCTGTGCTTGCGCACAAAGATGGTTCGCACGATCGCCCTATTGCCTTTGTGTCCAAATTGCTCTCGTCTGCACAACGATATTATTCACAGATCGAGAAAGAAGCATTGGCTCTCGTATTTTGTGTTACAAAGTTTCATGATTTCTTGTATGGTCATCACTTTACCATCATCACAGGCCACAAACCTTTGACATCGCTTTTTCATCCGACCAAGCCTGTACCTCCACGTACAGCGCAGAAATTCATTCGCTGGTCTATTTTCCTCTCGCAGTACCGCTACGATGTCTTGTATCGGTCCACTGCTAAGAACGGAAACGCCGATGCGTTGTCCCGTTTGCCTATTGCTGAGGATAGAGCATTCGATTCCTCCGAACTTGCTTGCATGTTCATTGATTCGGAAACCGATGACGTGGTCGAATCGTTTCCGATTGATTTTCGTCGTGTAGTTACAGCCACAGCTGCCGACCCTGTCCTTTGCTACCGTTCTGCGTTTTGTTGCTACGCAATGGCCTTTGTCGAAGTCGCGGATCGCGGATCCGTTGGTTCGCCGATTTTTTGCTCACAAGGAGAGACTTTTTGTACGACGTGGTGTTTTGCTGTTGCGTTCTGATAATGATCAGTCCCGGGTCGTGGTCCCACGTTCGTTACAGTCCTCTGTCTTACGGCTTCTCCACCAAGGACATTGGGGTATAGTGCGAACGAAACAACTTGCTCGTCAGCACTGTACTTGGTTCGGAATCGATGCTGCGATTACGAATATGTGCTCTTCTTGCATGGCGTGTGCCGAACAACAATCCGCACCACCGCGGAAATTCTTTGCATGGCCGAAAACCACTACCCCTTGGCAACGCTTACACATCGATTTTGCTGGTCAATTCTGGAATGCTCGATAGTTGGTTGTGGTAGATTCATTTAGTAATTTTCCTTTTGTTGTCCGGATGTCTTCCACGACGTTATCTGCCACCATCCAAGCGTTATCTGCTATCTTTTGCATTGAAGGTCTTCCACAGACTATTGTTTCCGACAATGGCCCACAATTCATGTCCGCAGAATTTCAGTCATTCTGCAAGGCAAATGGTATTCAACATCTGACGTCCGCGCCGTTTTCGCCACAGTCAAACGGTGCCGCTGAACGATTGGTCAGTACTTTCAAGTCACAGATGTTGAAGTTGAAAGAGTCGCATTCTAGGGAGGATGCGTTATTGCTCTTTTTGTCCTCGTATCGCTCTCAGCCTCGAGAAGGTCGCTCGCCGGCTGACTTGCTTCACTGTCGCCCTCATCGAACCTTGATGTCTTTGCTACACCCGCCGCATCAGGTTCCTGTGCAGCGGCAGCCACCTGCTTTTGCTCCAGGCGACGTTGTCTACTATCGCAACTATCGAGGTTCACGGCGTTGGCTCGCAGGGCGCATTCTTCGCTGCCTCGGCCGCGCTATGTATCTGGTTTTGGGGGCCTCTGGTGAGGTGCGTCGGCATCTCAATCAGCTGCGCCTCTGTCGTCGCACGGGATCTGCCGTTCCCCGTATGCTTTCAGCGACGGTGCCGTCTGGTCAGCGCCCTGGGGACCCATCTACTGGCTCGCCTCAGCCCCAGGTGTTACCGACGCTGCCTTCCATTTTGCCTCATGGCGACGCGCCGCCGCCGCCGCCTGTTCTCCCGCCGGCGACGCCCGCAGTGGACGCGTCGCTGCAACCGCCGGGCGCCTCCCTGGGTCACGCGCCGCCGATCGCTTCCCGTGACCAGTTGTCCTCCGCCATGGAACTCTTGCCCGCTCCGGACTATAGGTCGTCTTCGCCCGTCGGGTGCCCCGACCCGATGGAGGTCGACCCTTCGGCCCCTCCTGTCTCTCTGCGGGCGCATACACCGCATGTTGGCGTGCACCCTGGACTAGGTTTTCAGGCGTTTCCTAGCTCCCCTCGGACCGAATGGCAGGGTGCGGGTGGCACAGCCTCGCCTGATGTTAGGCTCCCCACCTCGTCGCATACGTCAACATGGGGCCCTCTCCACGGCGGGCGGAAGCCTTATGCCACAGCCGTCCGCCGATTTGCGGGGGAGGAATGTGGTGTCACCGCCAGACACCACACTTGCTAGGTGGTAGCCTTCAAATCGGCCGCGGTCCGTTAGCATACGTCGGACCCGCGTGTCGCCACTGTCAGTGATTGCAGACCGAGCGCCGCCACACGGCAGGTCTAGAGAGACTTCCTAGCACTCGCCCCAGTTGTACAGCCGACTTTGCTAGCGATGGTTCACTGACAAATTACGCTCTCATTTGCCGAGACGATAGTTAGCATAGCCTTCAGCTACGTCATTTGCTACGACCTAGCAAGGCGCCATTATCATTTGCTATTTATCTTGTGATGCATGTACCGTCAGACCGATGTTTACCAATTATGGATTAAAGTTAAGTATTCCAGAAGCTACGTACTTTTTTTACTAGACTCAACTCCTTTAACTGTTCCAGATCTCACGCCAGCCTGCGTGAGCTTAAACGCGTGCCTTTCGGCTACCTCATAGTGGCTTGGCTGTCTTGCCAAGTCACAACACCGTTCATGTTTCAAGCACAACAGCACAACCTAAACGCTTTATTAGCATCTGACTTTATGTTCAACAATAACTTTCACTCGCTGTTTGCACATTTTTGTCCAAACCCTGAACCTAAAAAGTGTATCTGTCGAGTGTGGTGATCTGTTTCTATTAAGTGATGATGACAGAAATTCAGTGCCGCCACTTGGGCTATTCCTCTCATACAGCACCAAGAAGGGTGCCGAGTTTAAGAACCGCATTCGATTGGCGGATCACCATCAATACTCACATGCCCTAAATGCCGAGAGGTTCGAAATTTAACATAGTATATTGATGCGAAGACTGGTGATCATGAAACTTTACGTCACCTTTTCTCCCCCGTTACCGATCAAATATTAGTAGCGAAAATCCAGCACCGGGATTCGAATCGGCTACCTCCAAGTCGAGTGGCACAGCACAGGCAAGCATCAGTGACGTCAGTTGTGGAGGTGTGTGTTCCAAAAGTAATCACCTTGCTACGTGTCGCCAAAGGCTATAGTGCTAGCAAGCTGAGAGGTTTGAGCTAGGCGAAGGCTAGCCAATGAATTCGTATTGGCAAATAGTAGCGGGTACTGACGTAACTCAATTCTGAACCGGATGCTCCTCGTTCGTGGGGATTTGAAATCCCGTCTCCTTTAGGGCGCGGCGCTGTTTACAGTTGTGGCGAGCCCAGGCCGCGCTTTTCCTAGGACGGGAGGCGGAATGTGTCGGATCGGTCAGTTCCTTTTGTCCCACAGTCTAGAAGCAGCGGTGAACTGATATCACCTGCCATACTGGGGAGCAGTGCACTTTGCGACTAACTGTTGATGTCGTAAGTGGCTTATATGTATCTATGTCGGGGTGACTGGATTTCAGTGGGTTGTTGAAAGTAAAATAGTGCACTTGCGTATTTAGTGCAATGAGACAAAGGGCGTTTGTGCTCGCAGAAGTGCGCGTGTAGTTGTGAACTGCCATGAGTAGGATGCATCAGGCAAATTCGACCACCTTGTTTAGAGCTTGCTGGACTCAATGCGAAGTCGGTTAATACGCGCTTGAGTACTTTTTGTGGGAGCCTTATGGTCGGCCGGAGTGGCCGAGCGGTTAAAGGCGCTACATTCTGGAACCGCACGACCGCTACGGTCGCAGGTTCGAATCCTGCCTCGGGCATGGATGTGTGTGATGTCCTTAGGTTAGTTAGGTTTAAGTAGTTCTAAGTTCTAGGGGACTTATAACCACAGCAGTTGAGTCCCATAGTGCTCAGAGCCATTTGAACCATTTGGGAGCCTTATGTCATCACGTCTTGAGAAACAGGGATTGTTTGATGAAGCGATCCCCACAAGTGAGTGCGTTTTCAAGATCACTGTGATTTTACGTCTTGAGACTCGAGTTTGTTTGATGACGTTATTTCCACTAGTGCGTGAGTTTACGTTTTCGATACGTACTTTATGGTCGCATGCAGGTTAATGTGCGCGTGAGTGTGTATTCCGAAGCACAGTGATATCACATCTTGGGAAATTAAGTTGTTTGTGGGTGTTATTTCCACAAATACGTGAGTTGTGTTTCAGATATGTACTTCCAGTACTGCATGCAATCCACCGGAAAAATCAGTTGCTAGTTCCATTTGTCGGTTAATGTTCACTCTGCGCAGTTGACTGACTACGTTATGTTGTAGACATTGGCATGAGAGCTCTGTTGAGTCGCTGTGAGTCGTGTGCAAGCTGCCAGTCGATGGATAGGGATCCTGCACGTTATGCAAGTGGAACGTCGTGACAGAGTTGATTGTTAATTTGAGAAACTAGCAACGTGGCGAGTGTTGTCACATCATTGTTGGCTGAACAGCTGTTCAGGGTACGTGTGCCACTGTGTGGTGTCTGGAAGAGGCTACTGCAAACGCTAAGCCTACGTCCGAGAGAAGTGAAGCTGTTTGGATTCTTCTTTACGTATCATGGTTAAATGCCTCGATTTGGAGACTGCCAAACTGTGGGAGGAAAAATTTGTTGTTGTTGTCTGGATGCGATTGGTAGATTTGTTGAAGTCATTCAGTGCTTAGTGGAAAGTTTGTCAATCTGTGTGGGTTGGTTGTTACGCTCGACGTACATAGGTTAGTTCGGTAAACTTGCCGTGCTTGATTCGTAATGGATCTTAAGCAATAGATGCTGTAGCGCAAACGATTTTTCAGTGGCAAACGGAGTTAGTACGGTAACAAACTGTGGTTGTGCTTTAATATCTAGTTGAGCTACTCTAATGTTCGTGTGGGAGGAGAGGGGCTAATCCCCATAGTTAACAAAAGTAAAATTTGTATAGCAGGCTATTGCCGCCTTAGAACAAACGCGTTAACGTCCGATAATTTAAGAAGAACTTAGTATTAACGGCTAGTACCATCTCTGTAGCGGTGCTTAGTATTAAGCTAAGAACTGCATTTGGGCGCTATAGAATAAGCACTAGTTGGTTTATTTTATTGTTGTGGTCTTCACTCCAGAGACTGGTTTGATGCAGCTCTCCATGCTACTCTAACCTGTGCAAGCTTCTTCATCTCCCAGTACCTACTGCAACCTACATCCTTCTGAATCTGTTTAGTGTATTCATTTCTTGGTCTCCCTCTACGATTTTTACCCTCCACGCTGCCCTCAAATACTAAATTGGTGATCCCTCGATGCCTCAGAACACGTCCTACCAACCGATCCTTTCTTCTAGTCAAGTTGTGCCACAAATTTCTCTTCTCTCCAATTCTGTTCAATACCTCATCATTAGTTATGTGATATACCCATATAATCTCCAGCATTGTTTTGTAGCACCACATTTCGAAAACTTTCTATTCTCTTCTTGTCTAAACTGTTTATCGTCCACGTTTTACTTCAATACATGGCTACACTTCATATAAATACTTTCAGAAACGCCTTCCTGATACTTAAATCTATACTCGATGTTAACAAATTTCTCTTCTTCAGAAAGGCTTTCCTTGTCATTGCCAGTCTACATTTTATATCCTCTCTACTTCGACCATCATCAGTTATTTTGCTCCCCAAATAGCAAAATTCATTTACTACTTTAAGCGTCTCATTTCCTAATCTAATTCCCTCAGCATCACCCGATTTAATTCGACTACTTTCCATTATCCTCGTTTTGCTTTTGTTGATGTTCATCTTATGTCCTCCTTTCAAGACACTGTCCATTCCGTTCAGATGCTCTTCCAGGTCCTTTGCTGTTTATAGCGTAGCAAAAGGTTGTTTTTGTTGGGTGATTGAGGTGATATTAGCAGAAATTCAATTACTGGAGACGTAGTAAAACTTGTTGCTTGTGGACTAAGCCGCTTTTTTATTAATGTTGACCATTAGCCTGTTTCCCTCTGGTGCTGACATGTGTTGATTATCTTTTTCTGTTGCCTTGTGTTGGATCGTTTCTGTACGTGTTGATGCGTACTGAACGGCAAAATTCTGGAAGATTATAATTTAAGGTCGCTGTTAATCAGAGATTGGATTAAGTAATAAAACGCAGTTGCTTTTAAATGTTTTAGGGAATTTCCTGCGTTTTAAAGGCTACTACAAAGTAATAGTAGCTTAGATAACTCTTCCAATTCATGGATGCTCTATGCCGGATGACGCTGTTTAATGTTTACATTTTGCCATCTGCCAGAGCTACAGACCTTGCCGTAAGGAGTGTGCCTATTAAAAACGCCATGTTACTTGTACGATTCTCTGTTTCAGAGTAAGCTATTTCTCGTGTCTGGTCGCTTTCCACCTCTGCAGTAGCACCGCAGCTGGCCAATAGCGACCAGAAAGCAGTTAGCAGTCGTCCCGAAGACACAGGCCGACTTACTTGTTATTAAAATTTAAAAAATAAACGAATATTTAGCTCAGCCACCTATCAGTCAATAAAACTCAGCCCTCCATTCACCAAGCACGTTACGTGGCACATTGTAACTGTGGATTAATGGCATATGTAGTCTGATAAGATCCACTCCAGCAGTGTCAGACTGTGGCACATTGTAACTGTGGATTAATGGGATATGTAGCCAGAAGAGATCCAGTAAGCATTACTCTAGTAGTGTCAGACTGTGGCGCATTGTAACTGTGGATTAATGGGATATGTAGTCTGAAGAGATCCAGTAAGCATTACTCTAGCAGTGTCAGACTGTGGCACATTGTAACTGTGGATTAATGGGATATGTAGTCTGAAGAGATCCAGTAAGCATTACTCTAGCAGTGTCAGACTGTGGCACATAGTAACTGTGGATTAATGGGATAAGTAGTATCAAGAGACCCGGTAAGCATTACTGTAGGAGTGTCAGACTGCGGAGTCTGATAAATGTCGACGTAAAGTTGGAGGGAAGCTAAGAGTTGTTATAATTTGCCCGCCCCTCTCCCGCTTCCCAAGTTTAAGGCTTCTGCCAGTCTTCAATGAAGTATTTTTATTTTACAAGTCACAGCGAGCTGGGTACGGTGCAGAAGAGTTCCCAGATGGGAATATTTGGGAAAGGATTTAAAGTGTCGTTGTTGTTGTAGCCATCTTGAGTCCGAATACTGGTATAATGGGCCTCCTCACACTGCTCTATCCTGTCAAGCATCTTATCACTGAATAACTACTGCCACCCACATCCATTTGGACTTGCTTAATGTACCTGTCTCTTACTCTCCCTCTGCAGTTTTTATCCCCCCCACCACCACCCACAATTCCCTCCAATACTACACTGACGATTTCTTCGTGTCTCAGAAGGTGTCCTAGCAACTAATCCCTTCTTTTAGTCAAATTATGCCACAGATTTCTTGTCTCCCCAATTCTGCCCAGTACCTCGCTATTAGTTACGCGATCTCAGCATTCTTCTGTAACACCACATTTCAAAAGCTTCTATTCTGTTCTTGTCTGAACCGCTTATCGTCGACGTTTCACTTCCGTACAATGTCATACTCCTGACAAACACCTTCAGAAAAGACTTTTCTTCTTCAGAAACGCTTTTTTTGCCATTGCCATTCTACATGTTATATTTTGTCTACTTCGACCACCATAAATTATTTTACTGCCCAAATAACAAAACTCATCTACTACTTTTAGTGTCTTATTTCCTAATCTAATTCCCTCAACATCACCTGACTTAATTCGACTACATTCCATTACCCTTGTTTAGCTTTTGTTAATGTTCATCTTATATCTTCCTTTCAAGACACTGTCCATTCCGTTAAACTGCTCTTCCAAGTCCCTTGCTGTCTCTGGCAAAAGTACAATGCTTTCCTTCACAGATTACTCAATGTACAGATTGAATAACATCGGGGATAGGCTAGAATCTTGTCTCACTCGCTTCTCAACCAGGGCTTCCCTTGTGTTACCTTCTAATTTTATAAATATCGTCTGGTTTCCGTACAGTTTGTATACAACCTTCCGCTCCCTGTATTTTACCCCTCCTGTATTCCAGTCAACACTGTCTGAAACCTTTTCCAAATGTAAAAAAGCTATAAACGAAGGTCTGCCTTTCATTAACCTATCTTCTGAGATACGTGGTAGAATCAGTATTACCCCGCGTGTTTCTACATTTCTCCGGAATCCAAACTGACCTTTCCCGAGGTCGACCTTTTTCCCTTCTTCTCTAAATAGTTCGTATACATTGCAACCATGAGTTATTAAACGGATAATTATGTAATATTCACTCCCGTCAACAACTGCTTTCTTTTCAATTGGAATTATTATATTCTTACAGTTCTGTTACTTGTCTGGTATCCAAGTATCCAACGGAAACCTTACGCAAACCTCAGGAGGAATCGACAGATTATAGTTACTTTCCCATTTTCGTAAACATGCGTCAGGCGGAGCGAGTGAATGTGTACATGTGATGTTTTTGAACCAACTCACTGTGAATATCATTCATATAGACGATTTCAGTGTAAACTCACCGATCAAAAACACAGTGTACATGGTGTAGAACTGTTCTCGGGTGGTTCTGTGACCCTTCGTCGATTATTTCAGTCGTGTCAGTGAAGTAATGTGTAAGTGGTTGTTGGTTTGGAATCAAGCGCAATAAGATGGATCTACGTGGAGAAGTGACAGACACAATGGCAGAAAGAAACTACGGTATATGGACGTGCCCATGAACACACTACGACTGAAGTTATTCAATTGTTGATGTGTCAGTGGAGTGTTCAGTGTGTCTACAATGAACGGAGTACCACAGTACCACGCGCAGAAATTTAACACGGCATAAGCACACTGGTTCTAATTAGATCGTAAGATGAGTGTCAAGCCTTGCCAATAACAATCGATCTCAAATCCGACTGGAAATGCTGCTGTCGGTGAATGGAGGTACTTGTAAAAACAGTTTCTCAATGAACGTTGTGAAGGAGACAGCTTGGAATTGAGATTTGGAGTCGAATGTTTCACAAAATTCCAGTGATCGCAGTGGCACATAAAACTTCACGTCTTTATGGGATCAGTTAATACCGCCTTTCGCGGTGGCATGTCTGAACGAAATCCTTCCGGTTTTCAGGCTGCGTCAATTTGAATAAAATTTTAGCACTTTCGATGGCTATCCCCGCTATCATCTTCAGGAGTAAAAACAACTGACTGTCGGGACTGCCCTAAGCAGTCATTGGTTTTTACTCCTGACGACGAAGGTGGAGATAGCCGCCGAAAGCTCGTGAGTTTTATTTGAACCGACGCGGCCTGAAAACCGAAAAGATTTTCTGCGAAATGTAGTGTAGTTCGTCCAGTCACGATATGGCTACTTATTAAACGATCCAAGTCGTCGAGTGCACCAACGTCCCAAAGTGGCATTTAAGTTTCAGGAGGGTGGATAACAGGTCGCAGGCGGTTCTGTGAATGTTTGTAGGGTGGGTTCCGTACAGTGACTTACGCACATTCATTCATGTTACTGTGAAAGTGAACGAGGACGTTTATATCGACATTCTCCATGACTTAATGTTGCTCTACATCTCCACGGCTGAAACGATACGGGTTTGACGAACTCCTAGGCGCCCTATCGCAATTCGAGTAGCCTGCTAAATCATACAATTGAAATCCCACAAATAATTTTTCTAATTACACTGAGGTGACAAAAGTCATGGGATACCTCCTACTATTTTGTCAAACACCCTTTTGTCCGGCGTAGAGCAGCGACTCGGCGTGGCATGGATTCAACAAGTCGTTGGATATCCCCTGCAGAAATATTGAACCATTTTGCCTCTATAGCCGCGTACAACTGCGAAAATGTTGTCGGTGCAGGATGTTGTGCACCAAAGAACTTCTCGAGTATGTCCCATAAATGTTCAGGGGAATCATGCCGGGCGTTCTGTGTAGCCAAATCATTTGCTTGATAACGTGCCATTGTAGTACCAGTAACCGACTGCGAATAATCGTGGCCCGGTGACATGGTGCATTGTCGTCTATAAAAATCCCATCGGTGTTTGGTAACATGAACTGCATGTCAATGTTCGATTCAGTTGGACCAACACAGCCCACACATGGAGCCACCACCAGGTTACACTGTGCCTCGTTGACAGGTCCATGGCTCCGTGGTTCAAAATGGCTCTGAGCTCTATGGGACTTAACTTCTAAGGTCCAGTCCCTTAGGACTTAGAACTACTTAAACCTAACTAACCTAAGGACATTACACACATCCATGCCCGAGGCAGAATTCGAACCTGCGACCGTACCAGTCGCGTGGTTCCAGACTGAGGCCTAGAACCACTCCGCCACAGCGGCCGACTTGGCAGGTAGTTAGGCACCGGATCGCAGCCTCTTCCGACATAGGGCAGTGCTGTTGGACAGAGATACTGTGGTAAAAATGCGACCTCTCACTATTTCTCCCAGTCCAGCCTGCAGTCAGTGTAGACTGTCCTCGAGTGGACGAGAAAATCACACCGGTGGAGTGAGGGACTTAGGAGAAACGTTCTTTCTGGTATGTAGGAGTTCCATTACAGCGGTTCGGGTGACTCTCCAGGCCGATGCTAAGAGAACAGAACCTGCTTCTTCCTTCTTGTTTTCCTATGGCGGTGAGAAAGCACAGGCAGGAAGAACATACCTCGTCACTCATGGACGTGCTGTGATGTCCATCTTATGTTCCATATTTTGAGCAAAAATGGTCACTATAGAAGTGGATTGGGAGAGAAGTTATTACATAGACAACTGAGGGCGTAAGAGACACTTTATAAATTTATACAACTGGTAAAGCGAGAGTTTAGACAAGATAATTGAGGACGCGCCAAAAGCTGTAGACTGGCATGGAGGAGTGCACTTTTTGTAAATTATTAGGCTTCGGGTGGGAATGCGTAGAACTACTAGTAACATTTGGTCTGGGAACGCGCAGAAGTGGTGACTGTTAAGATTTGGGCTGGGAAAACGAAAGAAGCTGAATTTTCAAAAATGGTTCAAATGGCTCTGAGCACTATGGGACTTAACTTCTGAGGTCATCAGTCCCCTAGAACTTAGAACTACTTAAACCTAACGAACCTAAGGACACCACACACATCCATGCCCGAGGCAGGATTCGAACCTGCGACCGTAGCGGTCGCGCGGTTCCAGACTGAAGCGCCTATAACCGCACGGCCACCTCGGCCGGCCTCTGAATTTTCATTTGAACATAGTATACGGTAGAGGGCATGCATGAAATCCAACAATGGAGGAGAGCATCAGTAGGTACATATGAGAACCAGTGACAGAGGGCCACCTACAGTATTACAGTTCGGTACCAGCCGATGCATGTCATGGGTAAGAATATATTGTTGCAGCAATATGCCAGAGGCAAATAGGTACAACGATTTGTTTGTTCGGATAGAAGCGGTGGCCTCGAGAATGGTCCTTCTGCCCTCGTAGGAGATTTATCTTACTTCGCTGTCAATTCCTTTTCATGGAATCACTGCTTACCTACCACACACCTTTACGCATCTGTAAGTATGATAGGACCGCGTCGTAACCTGACTGAGGTCCCTACTTTTCTCCGAATCTTGCCAAACAATAATGATGACTGGCAATGTGAACTGTCATATATTAATTGAGATGAGATTGTGAACAGTAAATGTTCCATCCTTGCAAACTAAAGGGTTAGAAAGGCTTCAAAGACACCCCACTCGAGGTACAGTGCTTAGGACCCCTCATAGCAGGTCTCATTATCCAAAATCTGTTGCGTAACTTCACTAATTAGTGCTGCAACTGAGTAGAGATCTGTCGCAGCATCAGACCGGTCAGATTAGACAGTAAAGCACAACTGCTGTCTACATCTTACATAAAAAGTGGAGATCTCAAACTATAACTTAAGTATATACTTTTTTTACACTATTTAAAACATTGGTTTACCATTTCTACGTTTGTGCCTATAGTAACTGTTGACAAAATTGGATACCTTATCTATAGTGACGACTTATTTCGATACGAAATACTGATATTGTTTTATCCGTTGTTCGCCTCAGCATAAGTTGTCTGTACATTAAATTGAATTCATTCATAGTGATACGTTCACAAAGTCGAAATTTTTACTAACAAAAGTTTATTTGTAAACCAGTCATAATGAACAGGGACTCCGGATTCATGTATAAAGTGGGAAAGCGCTGAGCTGTTTTATCTCGGCGTGCTGGATATTGTGGCGTGAGGATCTCAGTATGTATCGGGACTGCAGACCTGCACCTTGCAGACAAACAAAAAATTAAGTACGCGTCTTTATTTTTTGGAGGTGATAGTTAAATCTTTAAGACGACCCCCAAACTGAGGGAGGAAGTAATACATTGGCAGGCATGCTTGGAAGTCACACCCTCGGAATTTCAACAGTAAGCTTGTCCGTGATACACGTCTGTCCTATAGGGTCTATCGTTGGAGTTTTTCAAGCGCTTGTGCTTACTAAACAATCCGTTGACGAAACGCGCTACTCTTCGTTCGATCTTATATATATATATATATATATATATATATATATATATATATATATATATATATATATATATATATACTCCTGGAAATGGAAAAAAGAACACATTGACACCGGTGTGTCAGACCCACCATACTTGCTCCGGACACTGCGAGAGGGCTGTACAAGCAATGATCACACGCACGGCACAGCGGACACACCAGGAACCGCGGTGTTGGCCGTCGAATGGCGCTAGCTGCGCAGCATTTGTGCACCGCCGCCGTCAGTGTCAGCCAGTTTGCCGTGGCATACGGAGCTCCATCGCAGTCTTTAACACTGGTAGCATGCCGCGACAGCGTGGACGTGAACCGTATGTGCAGTTGACGGACTTTGAGCGAGGGCGTATAGTGGGCATGCGGGAGGCCGGGTGGACGTACCGCCGAATTGCTCAACACGTGGGGCGTGAGGTCTCCACAGTACATCGATGTTGTCGCCAGTGGTCGGCGGAAGGTGCACGTGCCCGTCGACCTGGGACCGGACCGCAGCGACGCACGGATGCACGCCAAGACCGTAGCATCCTACGCAGTGCCGTAGGGGACCGCACCGCCACTTCCCAGCAAATTAGGGACACTGTTGCTCCTGGGGTATCGGCGAGGACCATTCGCAACCGTCTCCATGAAGCTGGGCTACGGTCCCGCACACCGTTAGGCCGTCTTCCGCTCACGCCCCAACATCGTGCAGCCCGCCTCCAGTGGTGTCGCGACAGGCGTGAATGGAGGGACGAATGGAGACGTGTCGTCTTCAGCGATGAGAGTCGCTTTTGCCTTGGTGCCAATGATGGTCGTATGCGTGTTTGGCGCCGTGCAGGTGAGCGCCACAATCAGGACTGCATACGACCGAGGCACACAGGGCCAACACCCGGCATCATGGTGTGGGGAGCGATCTCTTACACTGGCCGTACACCACTGGTGATCGTCGAGGGGGCACTGAATAGAGCACGGTACATCCAAACCGTCATCGAACCCATCGTTCTACCATTCCTAGACCGGCATGGGAACTTGCTGTTCCAACAGGACAATGCACGTCCGCATGTATCCCGTGTAACCCAACGTGCTCTAGAAGGTGTAAGTCAACTACCCTGGCCAGCAAGATCTCCGGATCTGTCCCCCATTGAGCATGTTTGGGACTGGATGAAGCGTCGTCTCACGCGGTCTGCACGTCCAGCACGAACGCTGGTCCAACTGAGGCGCCAGGTGGAAATGGCATGGCAAGCCGTTCCACAGGACTACATCCAGCATCTCTACGATCGTCTCCATGGGAGAATAGCAGCCTGCATTGCTGCGAAAGGTGGATATACACTGTACTAGTGCCGACATTGTGCATGCTCTGTTGCCTGTGTCTATGTGCCTGTGGTTCTGTCAGTGTGATCATGTGATGTATCTGACCCCAGGAATGTGTCAATAAAGTTTCCCCTTCCTGGGACAATGAATTCACGGTGTTCTTATTTCAATTTCCAGGAGTATATATATATATATATATATATATATATATATTACAATAAGGGCTCCAGATTGAATATTTGGTATTACATGAGATTTTTTAGTCATTTCTTTTGTGGTTGAACTACGTGAGATTCTCTCACTCTCTCGGAGACCGGCATCTGCTTTCCCTACAGTTACTTTTATGTGGCCGCTCTACATTACATCGCTCCGGACGGCTACTCCTAGGCATTTTATGTTCGTTACTATTTCCAGTGGCTTGTCGTCAATACTCTAATCGAATAGTAATGGACGTGTTTCCCTATTTAAGCGCATTACTTTACATTTATTTACGTTTCAAGTTCAACTGCCAGTCTCTTCATCAGTCATCACCCACTGGAAGTGTTCTTCCATTTTGATACCGTTTTCTGAACTTACATACTTCCTACAGATAACATCTAAATGACTGTTCTGCGATTCGCACTTAAGCGCCTGGCAGGGGGGTTCCCTGAACCAACTTCAAGCTATTTCTCTATAATTTTACTTTCGAAAAGCGCGTAGGAAAAAGGAACACTTAAATCTTTCCGAGTGAGCTCTGATTTGTCTTCTTTTACTACGACGATCATTCCTCCCGGCGTAGGCGAGCGTCAACAAAATCTGCTGCTTTCGGAGGAGAAAGTTGGTGCTGGAAATTTCGTGGAAAGATCTCGCCTAAACTAAAATCCCCTTTGGTTTTAATCATTGCCACACCAAGTCGCTTATCACATCCGTTAGTGTGTCCCCCATTTCGTGTTAATGCATAACGAGCTCCCCTTCTTTGCACACTTTCGATGAATTGAGAGCCTTTAGATTTGTATGATTTATCGTGTAATCGAAATTTTGCGGATTCCATTTAGTACTCATGTGGATGACTTCACACTTTGCATTATTTAGATTCAGTTGCCACTTCTCGCACCTTAGAGATGTCTTCCGTAAGTCATTTTGAAATTGATCTTCTGATGACTATATGAGACGGAAAAAAACAGCAGTTTCTGCAACCTAAGATGGCTAGTCAGATTCTTTCTTTGGTCTTTTTTATAGTTTAGGAACAGCCGAGGGTCTACAACACTTCCTTATAGAACGCGAGATATCACTTCTGTTTTTCCTGATGACTTTCTGTCATTTACTACTATCTCTGGCCTTCCTGAAAGGAAATCACGAATCCATCCGCACAACTACGACGGTACTGCATAGGGATACATTTGATTACAAGTCGGCAGTGAGGAACGGTCTCAAAAGCCTTCTGGAAATCCAAAAATATGGAATCAATTTTAGACCCACTCATTACTTCATGAGAATTAAAAAGCAGGTTGTTTCACAAGAACGACATTTTCTGTATCCGTGTCGACTATGCGTTGCACCGTTTTCTTCGAGGCAATCCACAATATTCGAACACAGCATATGTTCTACAATGAAGAACCAAAGAAACTGGTACACCTGCCTAGTATCGTGTTGGGGCCCCGCGAGCACGCAGCAGTGCCGCAACACGACGTGGCAAGGACTCAACAAATGTCTGAAGGAGTGCTGGAGGGAACTGACTCCATGAATCCTACAAGGCTGTCCATAAATCAGTAATAGTAAGAGAGGATGGAGATCTCTTCTGAACACCACGTTGCAAGCCATCCCAGACATGCTCAATAATGTTCATGTCTGGGGAGTTTGGTGGCCAGCGAAAGTGTTAGAAGAGTGTTCCTGGAGCAATTCTAGACGTGTGAGGTGTCGCATTGTCCTGCTGGAATTGCCCAAGTAGGTCGGAATGCACAATGGACATGAATGGATCCGGGTGATCAGACTGGATGCATACGTACGTGACACCTCTCAGAGTCGTATCTAGACATATCAGGCGTCCCATATCACTCCACCCGCACACGCCCCACATTATTACGGAGCCTCCACCAGTTTGAACAGTCCGCTGCTGACATGCAGGGTCCATGGATTCGTGAGGTTGTCTCCATAGCTGTTCACATCCATCTGCTCGATACAATCTGAAACGAGACTTGTCCGACCAGGCAACATGTTTAGCAGTCATCAACAGTCCAATGTAAGTGATGATGGGCCCAGGTGAGGCGTAAGCTTTGTGTCGTGCAGTCGTCAAAGGTACACGAGTGGGCCTTCGTCTCCGAAAGCCCATATCGATGACGTTTCGTTGAATGGTTCGCAGGCTGACACTCCTTGTTGATGGCCCAGCATTGAAATCTACAGCAGTCCGCGGAAGGGTGGCCTTCTGTCACGCTGAATGATTCACTTAAGTCGTCGTTGGTCCCGTTCGTGCAGGATCTTTTTCCAGCCGCAGTGATGTCGGATATTTGGTGTTTCACCGGATTCCTGACATTCACGGTACGCTCCTGAAATGGTCGTAAGCGAAAATCTCCACTTCATAGCTACCTCGGAGATGTGTCCCTTCGCTCGTGCGCCAACTATAACACCACGTTCACACTCACTTAAATCTTGATAATGTGCCATTGTAACACTAGTAAGCGGTCTAACAACTGCACCAGACACTTGTTGTCTTACATAGGCGTTGCCGACCGCAGCGTCGTATTCTGCCTGTTCAGATTAGATTAGATTACATTAGATTAGTACTTGTTCCATAGATCATGAATACGACACTTCGTAATGATGTGGAACGTGTCAGGTTAATAAAAGGTGTCTATACAAGATATTACATTACACAAAATATTACATGACACTCAATACTTTTAATTTACTTTTGATGCTATTAGGTAAGTGACCAAAGACTTTTGTGGCAACATAATTTACCCCCTTCTGAGCCAAAGTTAGATTTAAGCTTGAGTAGTGAAGATCATCCATTCTCCTAGTGTTGTAGCCATGTACACTGCTATTACTTTTGAATTCGTTCGGATTGTTAATAACAAATTTCATAAGTGAATATATATATATATATATATATATATATATATATATATAATGAGGCTACAGTGAAGATCTCTAGCTCTTTAAATAAGTGTCTGCAGGATGATCTTGGATGAGCTCCAGCAATTATTCTGATTATTGATTATACGCTTTTGTGCAATGAACACTCTTTTACTCAATGATGAGTTACCCCAGAATATGATGCCATACGAAAGCAGAGAATGAAAATAGGCGTGGTAAGATAATTTACTCAGATGTATGACACCAAAATTTGCAATGACCCTAATAGCATAAGTAGCTGAACTCAAACGTTTCAGCAGATCCTCAGTGTGTTTTTTCCAGTTCAACTCCTCATCAATCCATACACCTAGAAATTTTGAATATACTATCTTAGCTACCGATTTCTCATCGCAGTCTATATTTATTAATGGTGTCATTCCATTTACTGTGTGGAACTGTATATACTGTGTTTTGTCAAAGTTTAATGAGAGCCCATTTGAAGAGAACCACTTAATGATTTTCTGAAAAACATCGTTTACAATTTCACCAGTTAATTATTGTCTGTTGGGTGAGATAGTTATACTTGTATCATCGGCAAAAACTACCAGCTTTGCATCTTCGTGAATACAGAATGGCAAGTCATTAATATATATTAAGAACAGCAAAGGACCCAAGACCGAACCTTGCGGCACCCCATTCTTGGTTGTTCCCCAGTTTGAAAAATCGCCAGTTTTTTGCATATTATGTGAGCTATTTATTTCAACTTTCTGCGGTCTTCCAGTTAGATATGATTTAAACCATTTGAGCACTGTCCCATTCATACCACAGTACTTGAGCTTATCTAGAAGTATTCCACGATTTACACAATAAAAAGCCATTGATAGATCCACAAGAAATCCCCACGGGTGACTTCCGGTTACTCAGAGCATTTAATATTTCATTAGCGAAAGTATATATAGCATTTTCCGTTGAAAACCCTTTTGGAAACCAAACTGACATTTTGTTAAAACTTTATTTTTACGAAGGTGTGAAGCTACTCTACAATACATTACTTTTTCAAGAATTTTGGATAAGGTAGTCAGAAGAGAGATTGGGCGGTAGTTGTTGACATCAGACGTATCCCCTTTTTTATGCAGTGGTTTAACAATGGCGTACTTCAGTCTATCTGGGAAAATACCCTGCTTCAGACAGCTATTGCATATGTGGCTAAGAATCCCACTTATTTCTTGGGAACAAGCTTTTATTATCCTGCTGGAAATGCCATCAATCCCATGTGAGCTTTTATTCTTGAGAGTTTATTATCTTCCTAATTTCAGAAGGCGAGGTGGGTGGAATTTCAATTGCGTCAAATGGTGTGGGTAAGGCCTCTTGCATTAACTGCCTTGCTTCTTCTAATGAACATTTAGATCCTATTTTCTCTACAACATTTAAAAAATGATTATTCAAATTGTTTTTGACTTCCGGCTTGTTGTTTATCAAGTTTCTATTCGCTTTGATGGTGATGCCGTCATCCTGTACTCTTGGTTGCCCTGTCTCCCTTGTAATAATATTCCAAATTGTTTTGATTTTTTTACATAGGTATTAATCTCAGACATGATGCACATGCTTCTGGACTTCTTAATAACCTTTCTTAATGTAGCACAGTAGATTTTATAACATTTGACTGTTTCTGGGTCATTACTCTTTCTTGTGGCTAGGTACAGTTCCCTTTTGTGGTTACAAGATATTTTTATTCCTTTAGTAAGCCAAGGTTTTTTGCATGGTTTCTTATAATTAGATTTAACTACTTTCGTGGGGAAACAGTTTTCAAATTCCCTTACAAGTGTATCATGAAATAAGTTATATTTTAAATTAGCATCGGGTCCCTTGTACACCTCATCCCAGTCAAACTGGTGAAGAGTTCCTCTGAAATTTCTAATTATTGAGTCATTAATTGAACCCACAACTTTGGAGGGTAGTTTTGAATTACTGAATGGAGCTATGTCATATACTGTAACTAGCTGAGCATCATGATCAAATATCTCTGTATTTGAATTAGCACGCCTATATCGGTTTCTTTAATGCCTCTGTGTAAAATCGCCCTGCCAGTCGACGTCAGTGATATGGGTCAGTAATCCAGCGGATTACTTTTATTTCCTTTCCTGAGTGTTAGTGTGACATGTCCATGGAACGTTTGATCCTTACTAAGCATGGAGCTGCTGTATCAGGATACTCTGAACGGATCCTAACTGGTCTATAATCTGGACCGGAGGACTTTTGTCTGTAACAAGTGATTTACGCTGCTTTGCTACACCGAGGAAATGTACTGCACCGTCTGCGAACAGCCCCTTGGAGCTTCTCAAATTTTCCGCTACGTTATTGTTAACAGTAACCATTTCCATGTGTGGCTCAATAATCTGACTTCAGAAGCCGAGGAGTGCGGACGCACGCAGCCCGCCTTGTTTACTTTGTAGACTTACACTTCGCTTGCTTGTGAGTAGGAATATGGCCAACACTTCAATTCACCTTTAATAATGAAAACACACTAGCAAAAGCGCTATCGCTTCCCACGCCCGGGTTCCCGGGTTCGATTCCCGGCGGGATCAGGAATTTTATCTGTCTCGTGATGACTGGGTGTTGTGTGATGTTCTTAGGTTAGTTAGGTTTAAGTAGTTCTAAGTTCTAGGGACTGATGACCATAGATGTTAAGCCCCATAGTGCTCAGAGCCATTTTGAACTAGCAAAAGCGCTGGAAGTAGAACGCTTCCTCCGTGATGGGCTAAGGTACCACCAACTGACATGTTGGGATTACACTTTTCGGTATACTGTCGTAGATGTTAAGGCCGTTGACAATGCGACCTGTTACAGGATCTTGAAGTCTACTCAACATGCGTCTCCGCTTCTTTCACCCTGACGGAGACGTCGGTGTGGTCATGGTGGTGCATGCAGGCTTAGGCATTTGTACCATATGTGTGTCTGAGCTGCCGTCTGAGCTGCCGGTGGAAGAGGTCACAGCGACCTTCCGGCCTTACGACGTGGTTCACCGTCACACCGCAGAACGGTGGTGCAATTCAATACGTACCCCGATTTAAACGGGGTGTATCAGATCACGATTGATCTTTGTTGTTACGTGCCGTCCTATTTAAACATCGGTATTTGTCACGCGGTCGTTATATACAGTCAATCCAAGACCTGCTCTGGGTGTGACAAGGAGCGTAATCTCTGTTTGGAATGCCTGCAACGGAGCATCACTCAACAGCCACCCGCTGAAACGTAGTCGGCGGCTCTCCCTTCGCCGCCCACAGATAAGTGAACAACGGAGCCACTGCCCCAAGTGACACGCCTATACGCAACGACCAAACTTTCATCAGTTATCTTTCCTACGACGGCTTTTGTGCCGGAACGTCGGGAATCCCTCCCGTCTTCCGACACAGAAGGTCGAGTGCGCTAGCAGCGGTCACCAAAGAAGCGCAAGCTGCGACTCCGCATGACCTCCGACCGCAACGCCTCACCTCCATCCACGATTCAGTGACCGATCGCACTGGTGACACCTCCGTAGTTTCTCAAGATGGAGAAGACCACAATGTTACCTTGGCTGATGCTTCAACAATGACGTGTGTAATGCCTGCTCGCCCGCATCTCGTGGTCGTGCGGTAGCGTTCTCGCTTCCCACGCCCGGGTTCCCGGGTTCGATTCCCGGCGGGGTCAGAGATTTTCTCTGCCTCGTGATGTCTGGGTGTTGTGTGCTGTCCTTAGGTTAGTTAGGTTTAAGTAGTTCTAAGTTCTAGGGGACTTATGACCACAGCAGTTGAGTCCCATAGTGCTCAGAGCCATTTGAACCATTTTTTTTGAATGCCTGCTCAAATCGACGATTTGAAATAACGACGAAGATGGTTTGGTGGGTGGAGTGTGCCCAGCCTATGATACGGCAAGTCTGGATGCAGTTTGGCAGGGAGGTGTCTACATGGAACCGCCATAGAACAGATTTCTCCACCGCTGTGCTTCGTGACCTTGATGTGCAACCATCCTCTCCGGCTGCTCAGATGGATCGCAATAGGTTCATGACACATCATGGTGCTGACCCGTCGCAGATTGTACTGAGTTGTTGTAAGGGCTCGCCATCAACACACGGCGTGACAGGAAGACTTCTCAGCGGAAGACCTCTCAATGTACCACATCGACATTGCAAGGGATCACCGCTGCAAACAATTGGAGCCCATCACTCACGGAGAAGGGGAAGGGGGGCGGGGGGGGGGGGGGGGTCGGTCAGTCAACTAGGCAGATATCGTGGTTGGCTTTGTGGAACACTTTCGTGAAATTTACAGTACGAGCAACATGAAGCTCAAGATTTGCAGCCGGATTTGTCCCACATCATTCGCACCATCTCGAGCGTCGAAGTGGAAACCCTGATGGAGGACATCATCTGTGACGACGTCAGGGGTGCTCTAAAAAAGTCAGCTGGCGTCGGTGGCCTCCCTTTGAAATTTTACCGGGCTTTCCAGGACTTGGTGGTGCCAAGGCTGACTACAGCGATCCAAAAAATGTTGGCGACAGCCGCCACAGTTCCGCCACCGTTTGTCGAAGGCATTGTCATCCCAATTCACTAGCCATTGCAGGAGAATACAGTTGCCCATTACCACCCATTAACCTTACTCCGACTGCAAACTATTTGCACTTATTTTGGCGACATGATGCCATTGGATCATTTCGACTATAATACCCATAGAACAAACCACGCCAGGTGGGCCCGTCATTGCCTAGACAGCCGCTGGTGATTGTCGAGATTTGATTGCTCTAGCGGCTATGTGCAGTCTCAGTGGCCATCGACTTTGCCTGTGCTTTTGATTCGGTGCGCCATGGTTATCTCTTTGCTGTCATGGAGCAGATGGGCTTCCTGGCCCCTTTCACTGGTACGTCTCTACACCAGCACCCGCTCCCTGGTCCACGCTAACAGTCGTATCACCAGACGGATACCAGTCTGCCGTTCTTTACGTCACGGATACCAGCTATCGACGCTCCTCTACGCTCTCGCCCTGGAGTCACTTGTTGGGACTCTCAAAACGCACTTGTGAGGATTCACACTGCAGCAAAACACATTCCGCTGTCGCGTCTATACGGATGACCTGTTGCTGCTTGTATGGTTACGGAAAAAGACCACACCAATATTTAAACAGATCTCCACTTACAGGGCGGTCGTGGGCAGTGCTTTGAGTGTTGCTAAATCTGCGGCGATGTCCATTGGCGGCGGACTCACACGAGAAGAATTCTCACCTCTACCTTGCGTCGAGAGCTTCTGATAACTTGGAATTGTCTTTAAATTCACCCGCGTCAAGCCACAGCAGTCAACTTCAAGTGTGCCCTCCAGGTCACCCACGCGACCGTATGTCAATATAGCCTTCGTTGCCTTGATGTTTTGCATTGTGTGGAATATCTAAACGTTCATGTAGTTTCCAAGCTGGTGCACATGGCACAGATGCTTCCAATGTCTCTAAAAAACGGCTCTGAGCACTATGGGACTTAACATCTATGGTCATCAGTCCCCTAGAACTTAGAACTACTTAAACCTAACTAACCTAAGGACATCACACAACACCCAGCCATCACGAGGCAGAGAAAATCCCTGACCCCGCCGGGAATCGAACCCGGGAACCCGAGCGTGGGAAGCGAGAACGCTACCGCACGACCACGAGATGCGGGCTCCAATGTCTCTAGTCATTGGTTGCAGCCTACGGGCTGCTTTGGACTACTTCCTGACGGCTGGTAACATTTTTAACGTCAAATATTATACATTCACCCTGCCCCCTACCCTCCACCCCTCCCACCCAGCCACCCCACCGGAGAGCCGGGGGACATCAAGGACTCACCAATGCCTAGTGTCGGCAGCCTTATATCTGAACACCGTGAACAGGGAACTCACGCTACAACTCTTGGACGTTCACACGCCAGCCTCCATCTGCCCACAGGTGTCAGTATGACGTGCTGCGCCTCTATTTAAGCATCTGTCTGTCTTTTCTGTGGAATATGTGCTGGTCTCTGCTGGTCTCCTACGTCCCGCCCCCCCCCTCCTCCCCCCCCCCCTCCCTCCAACACACACACCCGATGGATTTCTACATTCAGTTTCTACGTGGCGTATCTTGGAACAAATTGGGATCAAGTATCCAATAACGTGGCGGACTATGGTGTAGCGCAGCCTTCATCAGCCATACCTCCCGAAATTAGTCCAAGCGGCATGGTATCACGTCACCTGTGGAAAATTTGCCTCTAACCAGCGTTTACAGGCGAATGGTTTGATAAACACTTCTCTTTGCTTCTCCTGTCACTCGGTGGACGATGAGACCTATAGCCTGACCTATGCTAGTGTTCACGAAATCTGGACTCTGGGGCGGCAAATGGTCACCTGTTTTCCCCGTGCCCCCCCCCCCCCCCCCATCCGTGTTGGACCGTACGCCCAAAGGAGAAGACTCATGCAATAGTCTGCGTCATAGGGCGGACAATCGCCTACATCTATGGACATTACCTAATTTCGACTAATCACCTGTAAAACCAATGTGGAAATTACTACATTGTCTGCATACATCGCCCAGTATAAATGACACTTTACATACATCACATTAAGATAAAACAATACTGTACAAATTTCTTACTTATATTTGTAACATCTGTATTTCATATAATTTTCAAATTATTCTTAATTACAAGTGAAAAGTAGCCATATTCCGTCATTTTACTAACGGACAGTGCCACAGTAGAGTGGATCCGATCGTAAAATGGCAGAATATGGCTTCTTTTCACTTGTAATTAAGAGTAATTTGAAAATGGCGTGACATATAGACGTTACGAATGTAAGTAAGAAATTTGTACAGTAAGGTTTTATCTTACTGTGAGGTGTGTAAAGTGTTATCTATACACGGCGATGTATGCAGACAATATAGTGCTTTTCTATGTTGGTCTTAAAAGTGCTTGACAATGACGCTTAGTCGAAATTAGCTAATGGCAATATTAAATAAACATCGCATTACAGTCTACTACGGACCAAGTTTACCTTTAATAAGTAACTTAGAAGTAGATATCTTCGGTGTATCAAAGCAGCTTAAACCACTAAATAAAGGCAAGACCTCCAGTCCTTATTGTGTACCAGTTAGGTTCCTTTCTGACTATTCTGATGCAGTAGTCTCATAGTTAGCAATTATATACAACAGCTCGCTTGCCGAAACATCCGTGCATAAAGACTGGAAAGTTGCGCAAGTCACACCAAGACCCAAGAAAGAAAATAGAAGTAGTCCCCTGAATTGCAGACCCACACCTCTAACGTTGATTTGCTGAAGGATTTCGGAACGTGTACTATGTTCGAACACTATGAATTATCTCGAAGAAAACGATTTATTGACAAATAGCTAGCACGGGTTCAGAAAATATCGTTCTTGTGGAACACAATCAACTCTTTATTCTCACGAAGTATTGAGTGCTATCGCCAAAGGATAGCAAATTGATTCCATACTTTTAGACTTCCAGAAAGCTTTTGGCACCGTTCTTCACAAGTCACATTTAATAAAATCGCGTGCGCACGCAATATAGTCTCAGCTGCGTGACTGGATTCGTGATTTCTTGTCACAGTTCGTAGTAACTTATGGAAAGTCGTCGAATAAAACAAGTAATATCCGGCATTTTCCAAGGAAGTGTTATAGGCCCCCTGCTGTTCCTGATCTGCATGAACGATTTAGGAGACAATCTGAATAGCCCTCGTAGACTGTTTGCAGACGATACTGTCATTTACCGTCTTATAAAGTCAGCATATGATCAAAACCAATTGCAATATGATTTAGACAAGACACGTGTCTGGTGTGAAAACTGGCAATCGACTCTAAGTAATGAAATGTGTGATGTCAGCCACATGAGTACTAAAATGAATCCGCAAAATTTCGTTTGTGCTATAAATCACACAAATCTAAAGGCTGTCAATTCAGCTAATTACTCTGGAATTGCAATTACGAGTAATGTAAACTGGAGCGGTTACACAGATAAAGTTGTGGAGAAAGCGAATTAAAGACTGCGATTTATTGGCAGAACACTTTGAAAATTCAACAGTTCTACTGAAGAGACTGCCACTTTGAAAATTCAACAGTTCTACTAAAGAGACTGCCTACACTGCGCTTGTCCGTCCTCTTGTTGAGTACTGCAGCGCGGTGTGGTATCCGCATCAGATAAGATGGGTGGAGGACATTGATATCCTCGGTGTAGCGAAGTAGCTTAAAAATCACTTATAAACGCGAGACCCTTACACCAGTTATGTTCCTATGAGAATTTGGCGATACAGCAGCCCAAAACTTAGTAATCATATAACTTAGCAATCACATACAACCGCTCGCTCGTCGAAAGATCCCAACCTAAACACTGGAAAGTTGCTCTGGTGACACCAATACTCAAGAAAGGAGTAATTCGCTGAATAGATCCGTATCATTAACGTCGATTTGCAGTAGGATTTTGGAAACTGTGTTCGAACGTTACGAATTACTTCGAAAAAAACCTTTTATTTACAAATACCCAGCATGCATTGTGAAAATATTGTTCTTCTGTAACTCGGCTAGTTCTCTATTCATACGACTTAATGAGTACTGTCGACAGGGGATGTCAAATTAGCGTTCCAGAAGGTTTTTCACAGCGTTCCACACAAGCGACTTGTAACCAAATTGCGTGCCTTCGGAGTTGGTGATTTCCGGACAAAAAGTCGGAACTAGTAGTAAGCGACGTAAAGTTGTCGAATAAATAGAACTGATATCTGGTCCTCCACAAGGAAGTGTTGGCTCTGAGCACTATGGGACTCAACTGCTGTGGTCATAAGTCCCCTAGAACTTAGAACTACTTAAACCTAACTAACCTAAGGACATCACACACATCCATGCCCGAGGCAGGATTCGAACCTGCGACCGTAGCGGTAGCGCGGTTCCAGACTGAAGCGCCTTTAACCGCGCGGCCACTCCGGCCGGCTCAAGGAAGTGTTACAGGCCCTCTGTTGTTCCTGATATACAGGGTGTTTCCGTAAGAGCGTGCAAAAACTAACAGGACATAGAGAGTGCTCCACTGAACAATTTGAGTTAGGGGACCTTGGGTGGGAGAAGCCAGCTTAAGGAGATTGGAAGTAAACTTGTGTACAGCTTTTTCCAGCGTTACTGTTTTTCAGCTTATTTACAACTGACTAGCGCCCAAGTCCACAGGTACTGTGCTGTTTATTTACATTTACAGTCCTTCTTTCCTGCAAGGAAACAAGGAGGACGAGCCTGATTACTGGGAAGTGATGATGCAGGTTTTGTTTATTTTACTTGTTCATTATGTGGCTCTGTTGTATGGTATTTACATTGTCCCATGACAGAACCTGCGATGAATCAACAACGTGACGCTACACGGGCTCACTTCAGTGTGGATGTCCACAACCATTTCAATGCTGTATTTCCTGGTCGCTGGATTGTAAGGGGAGGTCCTATTCCGTGGCCTGCAAGGTCAAAAAATGTTAAATGTGTGTGAAATCTTATGGGACTTAACTGCTAAGGTCATCAGTCCCTAAGAGTACACACTACTTAACCTAAATCATCCTAAGGACAAACACACACACCCATGCCCGAGGTAGGACTCGAACCTCCGCAGGGACCAGCCGCACAGTCCATGACTGCAGCGGCTTAGACCGCTCGGCTAATCCCGCGCGGCTTGCAAGGTCACCTGTCTTGAAACCATTTAATTATTTCCTATGGAGACATCTAAAGGCACTTTTGTATGAGACCCCAGTGGATGCAGAGATTGAATTAGTTGCGAGAATTGTAGCTGCGTGTGATGTGGTTCGAAACACGCCAGGTATATTTGTCAGGGTGCGTCGATTCAAATGGCTCTGAGCACTATGGGACTGAACATCTATGGTCATCAGCCCCTAGAACTTAGAACTACTTAAACCTAACTAACCTAAGGACATCACACAACACCCAGCCATCACGAGGCACAGAAAATCCCTGACCCTGCCGGGAATCGAACCCGGGAACCCGGGCGTGGGGAGCGAGAACGCTACCGCACGACCACGAGATGCGGGCAGGGTGCGTCGGAATCTCGTTCGCTGATGTCATGCTTGCATTTAGTTTCATGGCCGTCAGTTTCAGCATGGTACAAATGGTACGTCCATTGTCTAAGTAATGATATTTACAGTTGACTGTAAGCAATGTAAATAAAAAAGTACACAGTAATGTGATTTTATTCCTATTATCTCCTTAAGCTGGCTTCTCTGACGCCTGTTTCTCAACCTCAAATTGTCCAGTGGAGCATCCCTATGTCCTGTCAAATCTTTGCACGCTATTACGGAAGAACCCTGCATATACACAATCGAGGAGACAATGTGAGCAGCTTCCTCAGATTGTTTGCAGATGATAATGTCATTCCCGTCTAGTAAACTCATCACTTGATCAAAGCTAATTACAAAATGATTTAGGCAAGGATTTTTATGGTACAAAAAGTAGCAATTGTTTCTAAATAATGGAACGTGTGAGGTCATACAAATGAGTACTAAAAGAAATCCGCTAAATCTCGGTTACACGATAAATCACACAAATCTAAAGACTGTGAACTCATCTAGATACTTTGAGATTACAATTATGGATAATTTAAATTGGAATCACGTAGATGATGTTGTGGGGAAAGCGAAACAAAGATTACGATCTATTGGCAGAACACATAGAAGACGTAACTTGTATACTAAATAGGCTGCGTACACTATGTTTGTCCGTCCTCTTCTGAAGTACTGCTGCGCGGTATTGGAGCCTCACCAGATAAGATTGGCGGAAGTTATCGAACAATTTCAAAGGAGGGCTGCTCGTTTTGTATTATCCCGAAATAGGGGAGAGAGTACCATGGATATGATATGCGAACTCTGGTGGCAATGATTAAAACAAGAAATTTGTATCACCAATTTTCTCCTCCGAATGAGAAAATATTTTGTTGGTGCCCACCTACATAGGGATTAATGATCATCACAATAAAATAAGAGAAATAAAAGCACGCTCGGGAAGGTTTTAAGAGTTCGTATTTCTCGCGCACTGTCCGAGAGTAGAAAGGTAGAGAAATTGCTTGAAGGTAGTACGATAAACCGTCTGTCAGGCACTTAATTGTGTTGTGAATTGCAGATTAATCTCGCAGACGTAGATGAACATCTGTCGATTTCGTCGCGTGAAGACCAACGTGTTGAGTTCTATGCGCTATGTCGATTCCGTAAATCTGGTACGATACTCGCTAAACTCGAATTTTGTTAACTAAACGACAGTACGGAACTGTATGGATTATCGGATGCTTTCCGGAAGTCAAGGAACCCGGCACACCGCGTGCCCTTGTCGCCTCCCCCCAGGCCGCGCTGCTGAGCTGACCCGCAGCGGGCGCCGGGTACCAGGTGAACGACCGGGGCCGGAAGCACGACCCTCCCGGCAGCGTCGCATTGCGTCCGGTGGCGCCACGGGACTTAAACAGTGTGTAACGTGCGACGGAATTGCGACCGGCAGTCGTCTGGCCGTGGGACGGATTTGCTTGTAAGGGAAAAGTGTTGTACCACCTCCTCGCACAGATTCCCACTTACTGGAACAGTCAGAAAACCAATTTCAAACACTTTTACGTGACAGAAAAATCAACGTCAAGATACAGGATGTGTGAAAAAGAATAGTCCGATTTTTTGTGAATCTAAACTATTATGTTATTTGAGATAAGTTCGTGAACAACGTACTGATAGAAAAAACAGACTCTGAAATTTTACATGACTCCCGCTAGGTAGCAGCAGTGAGCGCCCACTTCAGTTCCAGTAAAAATGGTGTCGGTACAACAGAACGCGTTTTGCGGTCTACGTTTTGCGTTGTGTGGGTTAGTACTATTTGTTCAGCGTGACTTTCGTACCAGGTATGGTGTGGATCCTCCTACAGCACAGGGCATTAGACGATGCCATGAACAATTCCGAGAAACAGGTTGTTTGTGCAAAGGTAAATCACCGGGCCGTCTCCGAGTGTCTGACACAAACGTCGAACGCTTCCGCCACAGTTTCACAAGGAGTCCGCAGAAATCTGTTCGCCGTGCAGCTCGACGGCTCGACATGCCCCCGATGTCCGTCTGGCGCGTGTTGCGTCGACGTTTACACATGAAATCATACAAAATTCAGCTACTGCGAGCTCTTCGTGAAGATGACAAACAACAGTGCGTAGAGTTCCGTTATCTCGTTCTTGGAAAGATGGAGGATGACAGTTTTCCTCCACGCTTAGTGTTAAGTGACGAGGCAGCATTGAAAGGTCGCTGTTGGATTGATTTCTTAAATCTGTTGCCATTTACGGCATAAATTCCTCTTCTAAATTTACTGTGGCGTTTCTGACTATCTGGGAGGAGACTGAGTAGTGGAACGTGTTACTTTTACACATAAACGAGAACGATCTGTCACACTACTACACTTTAAAACACAGTTTATATGTAATTCATGTCACACAGTCTCATACGGAACCTACATCAGCTTTCTGTTATCTACTGTATATGATAAGATACTGTCATCCCCCTTCCCTTCTGTGTGAGAGGATGAAAGAACAAATGTATTTCTAGTTGCATGCTTGAGGGTAGCAGACAAGCCTGTCTGCTAGAGAACAGTAGGACCAACGTCGGAACAGGTAGCTACGCTTTCTAAAAGCAGAGAGGTTTCTATCCTTAGTATGGTCCTGTCCGTCTCTTGTCATGTTGGTATAGGAAGCTGCCCCTCTGGCCACTTCCGTGTGTTAGCCACCCTCAGAAAGGGACCAGGTCAGTCTGTCCGTGGCGAGCGTCTGAAGTGGTAAGATCTCTGGCTAAGCGCGTGTCTGCTAAGTTCAGCCTAACTGAAAATTTAACCACCTTTATTTCAGGTTTAGCTCTAAAATATCTAATGTTATCTTAAATTGTAGCGCAGTGTAATTCTCGTGTGAAGTTCAGAATATATTCCGGTAGTTGCTTTGTCACTACTTTGTGAGTAAAGTGGAACCACGTGTTGATCAGTAACTCTAACTAAGTTTATCAATCTTAAATGCGAACGTGCGTGTGATTATAAAGTCTCGTCTTGACAATAAATTTCAATATAGCAACTTTTCTTTATGTTCAACCCACGTGGGGTGTACTTTGTGAAACCAGTACCACGTGCTTATACAATTGTTTGACCCATCAGGTTAATAGTAAGACGATAGTAATCAGTTAGAGGTTTTTCTTTTCTAAATTGCTTTTCGATCTAATTTATTTTAATTATCAAAATTATTGTGGAGTTACACTCTTTGTGTAAACCAAGTTGACCACGTGAAGCATGTGGTGTAATCATCAAAGTAGCCCTCAGCTATTCTTTTCGGGAAGATTTCACAAAGAGTTAATATGAATTTAGTATACCAGTGTGTGGTAATTACATGACGGACAGGATTGTGCTACGAACGTAACTTCTTTGGGTGAAAATTGAATCGGTTGGTAGTGGTTAATTTTCTGTTGCGTATGTTTCAACGTTATTTGTGTGTTGTTTTATGAATGCAGTGTTGTATGCAGTCTCCCAATCTTGGCTCCATATTTGATGTGTTCCGTAAGATTACAATCTCACATTTTCACAATCCTAAATAAGGCACCAGTTTAGTTAGGAATCAAGTTTAATATGCTGAAATTTCAATGATCAATGTTAAAATAAATTTCCAAATATAAACTGATTTATTTCTTTTATTTAAATTCTCTTTTATATATATATCACCGGTTGTCGTATGACTATTAAAAGATTATAATTAATGTTAGTCTGGTTGGTAATTTGGTAAGCTAGACTGGATACCTGGTGAAACAGTTGCTCAATAATGCAAGGTTAACTTCCCCAGACAGCTCACAGCTTTTAACCCGCTTTTATTGTCTATCACCACTGCTTACATAGAAAACATTACAGCATTTCATTTAAATGGAAAGGTGAAATGTCATAATGTGAGAACAACCACATGAAGTTGTACAACAAGAGAGGGGACTCTCCAAAATTTAAAGTGTTTTGTGCAGTTTCGCCGAAAAAGGTTATAGCCCATTTTTCTTTGCCGAGATCACTGTTACAGGGCGCACATACCTCGATCAAAGCTTGAGAACTTCCTTTTCTCACAGTTGGAGACTGATTCGGACTACTTCATTTACCAATAGGATGGGGCACCGCCGCACTGGCATCTGTAAGTGCGGGAATTTTTAAATCAAAGGATTACTGAACGATGGGTCGGTCGCACTGAA
This sequence comes from Schistocerca americana, assembly GCF_021461395.2. NCBI lineage: Eukaryota > Metazoa > Arthropoda > Insecta > Orthoptera > Acrididae > Schistocerca > Schistocerca americana. The sequence continues at coordinate 416,514,084 of NC_060121.1, read as the reverse complement.
CTAAATGATTCAGCCTTAAGTTACTGCCCTCCAAGGTCACCGGAGCTGACTATATGTGGTTATTAATGGTGGGCGCGTATAAAAGACTCCATTTATGTGCCTCCTTTACCAACAACAATGAGTAAATTGAGACATCGAATAACAGCAGCTGTGGAAGCTCTAACTCAAGCCATACTCGCTGTTGTGTGGGAACAATTTGAATACCGCATTGACATATGCTGTGAATCTCAAGGGGGGCATATTGAATACTTATGAAAAAGAATGGAAAAAAACTGTTTGAGTTTCCCGTTCATCAAAAAACAAAATTCATTGTATATACAAGTTTCAGAAACACAGACGTGCCAAATCCGATGATTCTTTTTGATACACCCTGTAAACAGGTTTTGTGTGAAATTTAACCATCTCCGAAACTCTTTAAATTCTAACAAAGATTGCGTAATAATTTTACGTGGCAGCAGCGTAATAATGCTTCTTAACGAGTCTTATTATGTTAGCTCAATAATGACCCTGATGAATGACGTCATAAGCAGTATTAAAAGAAGCATATGTCTCTGAAATTCTCTGAGAGTTGTCCAGATGCTTAGTCGTATCCTATAAATTATCACATCGTTTGTAAAGAACCTCTTAACACAACTTTAGATTTACTGTCCATAATTTTAATTCAAAATACCCTGCTACTAACTTCGGCAGTTTCACAAATGTCATAAGTACAAAACATTAACTGACGAGCCAGAACATTATGACCATTGCCCACCGCGAAGTTGAATGCCTCCCGGTAGTGTTGCTGGCACATGACGAAGTATGGAAAGAATTCAAGCGGAAGAGAGACGAATGGGGATTCACTGTAGCGAGGAGACGGGCCGCAAATGCGGAAATCCATTGACACAAGTGGTTTTGACAAAGGGCACATTGTTCTGCCGCTGCGGCTAGAAACGAGAATCTCTGAAACGGCGAAGCTGGTGAACTATTTGTGTACGATTGTAGTGAGCGCCCATGGAAAGTGGTTGAAGGATAGTGGAATAACGCGCAGGCTGTATTGTTCTGCGCGTCCTCGTCTCATCACAAAACATTGAGGTCGGAGAATCCCTCACTATGTAATCCAGGATGGGCAGCGATCTGTGGCAGATCTGACGTCAGAATACAATGTTGGTACAGGCACAAGTGTTTCGGAGAACATCGTTCAATATGGACCCTTACGTGTTCCTGTGTTGACCCAACGACATCGTCAGTTACGATTGCAGTGAGCACACCATCACTGCCGGCCAGAGTGGCCGAGCGGTTCTAGGCACTTCAGTCTGGAACCGCGCGACCGATACGGTCGCAGGTTCGAATCCTGCCTCGGGCATGGATGTGTGTTATGTACGTAGTTCTAAGTCTATGGGACTGATGACCTCAGATGTTAAGTCCCATAGTGCTCAGAGCCATTTGAGCCATTTGAACACCGTCACTGAGTATTCACCATGGATCAATAGAAACATGTCGCCTGTAGAATGAATCAAATTCCTTATTGCACCAGGGTGACGGTTGGGCCCTCCATCATACCGGCGAATGGCTGCTTGAAACTGCATCGTGCCACAGATGCAGGCCGGTGATTATGCTATGGGGCACACTAAGACGGGCTTCTATCGGACCTATGGTAGTACTCGAAGACAGCAGTGAGCTACGTCAACATTATTGCAGATCACCTGCATCCCTTCACGGTTGAAGTCTTCTCTGATGGTGGCGACATCTCCCAGAAAGACAGCTCTCCACGACACCAGGCCAGAATCGTGCTGCAGTGGTTCGAGGAGCAAGGTAGTGAACTCACACTGATGTCTTAGCCAGCAAATGCCGTTGATCCGTACCCGCTGGAACACAATCGAGCGCCAGCTGCGTGCTCACAAACCACTGTCCCGTGAATAACGGGTATTTAGAGACCTGTCTCGTGCCACATACTTCTAGAAACCTTTCAAGGACTTGTAGAATCCATGCAAAGCAGAATCGACGCTGTACTGTACTTGAAAAGTGAACCAACACGCTATTAAATAGGTGGTCATAATGTCTTGGCTCATCGTTGTATACTTCTGCCCTGCATATTGTCTAGAAACTATCAGCTACTTTGAATTCTTACAAGGTGTGAGGCTAAAAGATGGATCTCCTTACAATTTTTTTAAATCTAAAACCTATTTACATCTCTCGAAAGTGTTTTGTTATGTGTAGCTACAGATTTACGCGTTCTTATTCAGGTAACTTTAATATAAACTTAATTTAAATCTGCTTTAACTTCAGCTGAACTGAGCGCCTTTTTTTCCAAGTATTAATAATACAAAAAATGGTTCAAATGGCTCTGAGCATATGGGACATAACATCTGAGGTCATCAGTCCCCTAGAACTTAGAACTACTTAAACCTAACTAACCTAAGGATATCACACACACCCATGCCCGAGGCAGGATTCGAACCTGCGACCGTAGCAGCAGTGCGGTTCCGGACTGAAGCGCCTAGAGCCGCTCTGCTACAGCGGCCGTTTCTAAAAGAAAACAAAACCGCTTATATGCACAGCAGAACAAAGCACAGCACTTTATTTCTCGCAGTCGGTTTTAATAAAAAAATTGCACGTTACTGTTTAAAGAACGTTCCTCATGTCTGTCATGTCTGTCCTAGCCGACAACCGCGTTATAGTCAGGGTGTACATGCAAAATGAACTGTCTTTGTAGTGTAATACCGAAAAAATTTCGTTTCTATCTGTTCAAGAAAACACTTATGAAATTATGAAACAACCGTACAAAGATCCTTGGCAATTTCTGTACACTGGACGCACCGGCTTTGCGTGTCTACAACGCGATTTACTAAACGTTTCTATGGAAACGCCGCTTTATTTGTCTATAGACGAGTATGGTTTGCGCTTCGCAGTTGAAAGCTGTCAAAAGCGCTGCCAGGTGTCAGGGATTTCCTTGAACTGACTTGACTGTAGGTGTGTCTTGTTACCGAAGAATAAATGTATTACCCTAAATCTTCATGCATGATGTGGCATTTTTTCACGCATCTCGAGTGTTCATGAGATCACATCCACTGTGTGTGGTTTCATAATACAAATTTGTAGGTAATTTTAGGAGCACATGTGGATACTGTCTGCGAAATTGATTGAGAATGAAGTTAGTATCATAAAGTAATAAATTTAAGCGTCATACATGATGCGGCATCTAATTGTTTATGACACCATATCTCCTGATAATAGATGGGTGGTTCCTACTGCCACAGCGATTGTTGCCTGACAGTAAGGGATATGTGTACCAATATTGGTTGAAATCAGTCAAATGGCTTAAGAGGAGACGTATACCCATCGCCCCCACCCCTTTCTTTCTGTACATCTACTCCTTCTTCTCTTTCCGATGCTGAGCCTTGTTTATTGTTGTTATAAATTCAGATTTCGTAGTAGCATTCAAATCATAAACTGATAAGCCGCAAACACAACTTTTTCTGTTTTCTTGGAAAACCGACTGCGATGAAGAAAGCAAAGCATCACACACACACAGCTTATCTTCATTAGAGTGTCATGTAAAAATATGAAGTAGATATTTGGTAACAACTTTTCACTTTATACGTTATACAGATTGGTCAGAAACAGTCTGAAAAGCTTGTAAGTGTGTTGCAGTGCAGGTTGTGCTGAGAGATAATCGTTCCGAAAAAAATTCAGTACGTTCACCGTTTCCGAGGTAATCAGCCAATCAGGCCGTTGCGCGTCAAAATTCATACACTGAGGGACGTGTCAAACACATTCTCGAGTGTACAAACAGCCGGTCCACAATAACACTCTCCTCATTTTTAGCCGCGCGGTTAGAGGCGCCATATCACGGACTGCGCGGCCCCTCCCGCCGGAGGTTCGAGTCCTCCCTCGGGCATGGGTGTGTGTGTTGTTGTTAATATAAGATAGTTTAAGTAGTGTATAAGTCTAGGGAACGATGACTTCAGCAGTTTGGTCCCTTCGGAATTCACACACACCTCATTTTCAAACAGTATCCAAAATCCGAAACACGTATATGACAGACACATCGGGACTGTCATGCCTTCCAACGACTTCAAAAACACCTGCTAAGGTAGCTGGGAGCAAAGCATGTACGGTTTCTTATTTATCTACAAAACAAAGAATTAGAAAGACTGTCGATGCAGACGAAATTTCAACGAATTTACAAAGCTATGAGATTTGTTCAAAAAGTAACGTGACTGTTCTAACTTTGCTTGTTCCATGAGTCTAAATAATGCGTTTTTTGCATTGTTGCATAACTGAAAAGTCTGTGTGCAGTGTTAGCTATACTGGGTATTTGGTCTGTTGTCAGCAGTCAAAAAGTCTACACGTGATGTGGTAATATCTGCGATTATTTATTTTATGTAAATATAAACGAGAGACTTTGCGTTAAATTCTGCTATAAGAACGAATAACAAGTGCAGCAAAATTTTAGAAATGCTAAATACTGCTTTTGGCGAGGCCATTTACGAGTGGTATAAATGTTTCGAAGAAGGCCGTGAGCCTCAGCACATCAACCGAAAAAATCCTGGGAAAAGTAAAAGAAATGATTACGAACGATCGCCGAATCACGATCACGAAAGTCACTGATTATGTTTGCGTATCAGTGGCCCATGTGATTAAATTTTTTCGGGTGTTTTTCCTGTCAAATTCTTGACAGCAAAATTTGTTCTAGAGCTGCTGAATTTTGAACTAATGCACTTTGCTCAGGAGTTGCTAGATGAGGTCAGTAACGATACAGAACTATCGAAATGTGTCATAAAAGGTGACACAACATGAGTTGCATTTGTAGTAGAGTCTAATGGGTCGGCAAGACCAATGGAGCATCTGCAAGTACGGTCAACTATGAAGGTTACGCTCGGTGTGTGTCCCATTTTAACCGCCTTAATTTCGAACGCTCAGTAAGAAGTACTTACAAATTCAAAACCGTTTTCGTGAAGCAATCCGAAAAAAGCGCAATTATTTTTGCCGACGCAGTTTATGTTTTTTGCAGAACGATAATGCACTTGCTCACACTTCATTGCTTTTTGGTGAATGTCTGGTCAGAAACAATTCTGTAATGATTCTCAAACAACCATATTTCCCATCTAAAAGCTATCCCAACGAATGAGTTCCAGAAGTGTTTCAGGGATTCAAAAAAGGCCTAGCATAATTGTACAATATCTGATAAGGACTATTTTAAAGGAGATGACATTGGTATAGTAAAGGAGATAAAATCGGTGTGGCTGCAGGGAATAAAATTGTTTCCAAAAACCCAATTCCCGGTGTTTTTTGAACACACCCCGTATATTAAAAATAATGAGAGTGCTAATTTACTTATTATTTGATCATCGACAAGTTTGGTAAGATTCCGCACCATTACAACCAGTATTCTGGTGTTTCCCGGAAACATTTCTCCCTTACCTTTCAGAATTACCAGTAAAAAAGAATTCGTTTTCAGCTTCCTGTTAGCGGAATAGCCATAGCAGCCTCAAAATATTACGTAGACATGAAACTTGAAAACAGACATACGTGAAGTCTTTTACATTCTCGCCGGCCGGGGTGTCCGAGCGGTTCTAGGTGCTACAGTCTGGAACCGCGCGACCGCTACGGTCGCAGGTTCGAATCCTGCCTCGGGCATGGGTGTGTTTGATGTCCTTAGGTTAGTTAGGTTTAAGTAGTTCTAAGTTGTAAGGGCCTGATGACCTCAGAAGTTAAGTCCTATAGTGCTCAGAGCCATTTGAACCATTTTTACATTGTCGGTCAACAAACAAGTTCTGTAATAGTAAGCTTAATGAAATTTGACTTAGTCCTAAGTCGTTTTCCTCGTGTATCATCAAACGAGCTACAAAAACCGACTCGCGAGGTTTACGCACCGAGTACAAAAGTTATATACATTACGTGTACCTGTTAAGTGTAATAACTGACAAAGCACGAGAAAGTGTCGTCATTGAGGTAAGGAAAACGGATTGCCCAATTTGTATTACATAGTTATGATTTCACCAGGGGAATAGAGATCTTATTCTTACCAACAGGCCGGCCGGGGTGGCCGAGCGGTTCTAGGCGCTACAGTCTGGAACTGCGCGACCGCTACGGTCGTAGGTTCGAATCCTGCCTCGGGCATGGATGTGTGTGATGTCCTTAGGTTAGTTAGGTTTAAGTAGTTCTATGTACTAGGGGACTCATGACCTTAGGAGTCCCATAGTGCTCAGAGCCATTTGAACCATCTTATCAACAAACTAGACCACTTCATCGCAGAACCTTTTAAGGTTGATGATAAGCTGAGGAATAGCTTTTAGAGGCTGTTCACGAATTTGGCTTAAAGCGTAAAAGTGGTTACTGAAGTCACACTTATAAACGGACGCTGACGCGAATCCGTTACAAATAATTCGAAACAACACAAGCTTTGCTTGAACTTGTCTTCCTGGAAACATGTATGGTGAAATGCTGAAAATCAGCAACGATCGTCGAGCACCGACTAGCAAGACTGAAAAACTCACCTCTACCCAGTGCGAAATCGTTGTCAGGATAACTGAAGATGGGGAAGAACTTCACTTGCTGGAAGGGTTTCATATGTTTCTAACTTCAAAGAATACGAACTGCAACAACTACAGCAACCCTAGCGACTTGATAGAACCTTTAAAATAACTTGTCCCCAAATGCAGCTGGCAACATGAAACGTAACAATGAAATCTTTTCGATTACTAATGAACTAATCTTGTAGATCTCAGATACTTCTCGTGAAAGAAGAGGAGTTTTAATAATGTGATGAAGGTACTTAGATACGTATACCAAATTCACTTGGGCAGCACATGTCAACCAAAAGGCTAGGGAAGTTGTCACCAATGCAATAAAAGGTATGCGGCAAACACGCACATTACTAAAACCAGTGTTGCAGTGACCGAGGAGGATGGGGAATTTTATTATTCTCACTTGAAAGAAATAACGGACAGGCACAGAATTCGCTATTACTCAACATTTATGCGGATGAAGGCGGGAATTTCGACTTTAACGACTTGCACATCCTGTGTATGTGGCAGACCTAAAGGAATTTCAAGCTCAACAAAATGTGAGGTGAATTCATCTGCAACGGAAAAATATTGATGTTTTATGTTTTGCTACCACATGATTATACGGATGTTCTTGTCAGTCAAATAGCTAATAGGAAACTTCTGTGGCCAACATTTCACTCCAAGGCTCCCCCCTCTTAATACAGGATAAAAGTACACTCCTCCACTTCCACTCTTTGATTACTGTCTTTGTCTGAACCTCAGTAATCCGATCGCGGTTGTGAGATTTGATAGAGATGACGCCCTTGTGAATGCTAAAATATGGTTAAAGGGTAACGATTTTACCAAAATTTCAAAATAAAAATTTAATCTTAAAAATCATTTACTACCAAGGTTGAGCGGTATACTGGTTACTAATCGATAAGCAGATCATCACTGTTAGCCTACTAATATAACGATTACTGCTATTGTTGTTATGGTTATCGTCGGCGTTGTTGTTGTGTAAACAAGTGTTGTCATTACGAACGTAATATTACAGGAATTCACAATCATAAGTTACAAATTCGGAAATTACGATACTCTAAACTACTGTTGAGCCAGTTAAGCCTGCCATTTTACTTGTGACAGTAAGCGCGCAAACTGTTCGGAAGTTTCCTCAAGGGCCATTCACTGCCTGTGTAATTAGGCGTTGCTTGCGAAGGGTGGCTGCAGCCGTCGTCTGGTTAGTCAGCTCTCGTTATTGTTTCCGTTACAAGGGATGCTCGGACGTAATTTGGCTTTGTCCTAGTTTGCCGTAGCAGATCAAAGTCACTGGGGCACGGTATGGTCACGTAGCTATCTCTAAATGGCGTCAATGCTATCTCTGTTACTCTAACAGCTCAGCTATTCTGCCTTCAATGCCGATAGCCGTGGCGGAGCAGTTTTAGCCAAGTACGAATAGCCAGTAGATAGGTGTCACATTTTGCTAAGCTCATGGCTTTGATGTTTACTTAATTAATTTACGAAGCGTGAGATTAGGTTCTCTAAGACTGTGAGCTGTTCCTGCGAGGTTAGGTTGCCAAATAGTTTCGCTTTATGTAAAGCTTTATCAGTTTGTCTATAAATAGCTTGAATTCCATTATGGGAAATGTGCCACGATTGGAATCCTCTAACAGACTGCGGATTGTACAAGAGTGCATAATCCTGAACGCTGTAAACAAAAACTATATTCGTTTCGCCACCAAATGTTCAAATGTGTGTGAAATCTTACGGAACTTAACTGCTAAGGTCATCAGTCACTAAGCTTACACACTACTTAACCTAAATTATCCTAAGGACAGACACACACACCCATGCCCGAGGCAGGACTCGAACCTCTGCCAGGACCAGCCGCGTTTCGCCACCATTCAGGTCTACGTATAAGAATAGCAACAATGATATCCTGTCTGCCAGCACCAAAATCCTCTTCGAAAGCTATCATGGATGTGGAAAACGCTGCCCACGTAAAATCAAACTGAAGCTCTTCACACAAGCTACAAGATCATCGACAGACATAGCCATATGAAATAGATGAAACTGTAATAATACATCGCCTGGCACGATATTCCTCAGAAGGACCTCCATCAATCTTATCAATCAATGACGAGCCAAATAACTGCTTGCACAAGAACCAGAGGTAGACCAACGAACTATTAACTTGTTCAGTTTGTGAAGATCTTTATCTTGAATAAATCATCCAATTTTTCTGAAATTGTAATCTTTTTTTTTTTTTCTTCGTATGTGCATGTACGTTATTTCTGCCGATTTCCGTCCCACTCGCATAGTTTCTTCGTGATGCGTTTTCTTTTTTTATATATATATAATGTATTCGGGGGTTATAGAGAAGCGACGTGAAACGAGTCGAACACGTATTAGGGAAGGCTAAAGGGAGAGTTAGATGTGTTGGAAAGTTTATGAGAAAATGAAGAAAATTAACTGCATCTGTGAAGGAAACCACATACAAGACGCTAGCGCCAAAAATTCTGGAATGATGTTCCTTTTTCTAATGCCCTTATCACGTAGACGTGACAACAAACATTGAAGGAATTCAGAGGTGCGCTGCTAGGATCGTAATAGAGCGGATAGGCCATACAAAAGTGCAGCAGAAATGTTCAAGGAACTTAAATGGAAAGCCTTGGAAGAAGGACGACGTAGCTGTAGTGGGTAAATTTAAGGAGTCTACAGGATGTTAATTTTAACTGAAGACATTGAAATATCTCGAAAACTACCCATCGGATCAACAAAAGTTAAAGTTCCAGTTTGTTTTTCTCGGAGAGGGTCATTCAGCGAGACCACACTCGTCCCATCACCCTACCCTGCGTGTGGGTGGTGGGGATCAACTTTGAAAACTTCAGTGAGAGCCCCCTTTTTTTATTGCAGGTTACGGCAGTGTGGCGAAATCTGCACACGCATTGTCTGAAACATTTTCTTCGTTTCGCCATAGATGGCTCTGTAATCGGAGGAATAAAAATGGGTACTCTGCCGTAATTTACGACATGCTACTCAGTCCTTGAACATTCAATGGCCCGTGGGACCCTACCTTCATAATGCGAGGGTAGGGAAGGTTAGTAGTTCATAACTTCTAACTGGAAACCCCATTGCCGGCCCGTGTGGCCGAGCCGTTCTAGGCGCTTCAGTCTGGAACCGCGTGACAGCTACGGTCGCAGGTTCGAATCCTGCCTCGGGCGTGGACGTGTGTGATGTCCTTAGGTTAGTTAGGTTTAAGTAGTTCTAAGTTCTAGGGGACTGATGACCTCAGATGTTAACTCCCATAGTGCTCAGAGCCATTTGAACCAATTTTGGAAACCCCATTCGCAACGTTGTATTCCTCCAACATATCGAACAGAGGACTACTCGACGCGCCACCGTGGCTATGTAGCCAACTACGGTATATCATAACAGGCAGTACCCTGCTACAGGAACTCACGTATCGTGCAGACGTAGAACAGACAGCGTTTCTAAACATTACAGTACTTGTGCAGTGTTTGTTGCCTGCGCACACGTACCTATCATTTGGAGAACAGACATGCGAGTGGACGATGAATGTTGCAACCAAAGAAGAAAAAAATTGAAGTGGTCTTGATTTGCGGAGAATCTAGGAGAAACGTTGAAGCTGCTGTTGCCTTGTATGTCGAGCGTTTTTTCAGAGAAAGCTCGCCCTCGTGTTAGAGGAGAAGCTAATGAAATAGCTGTACCATCAGCAGTACACTACAGCCAACGGGTAAGCGCCGGGCAATTGCACCGTCATTCCGATATGTCCGTGGGTAGTATTGTCACAATACTGTATCACCATAAGTATTATCCAGACCACGCGTCTTTGAATCAAGAACTTCATGGCGCCGATTTCTATAACCAGGAAGTGGTTTGCGAATAGGCACCTTAACAAATGCTAACGCCCAAACGTTCTTTGTCGAGGTACTTTTTTCCGTTTTCCGATGAGTCTCCATTCACAAACCACTGTAGAGTTGACCGTCATAACATCCATTACTGGAGTGTAGATAATTCCCTCTGGTTACAGCTAGTTGACGATGAACTTCCTTGGTCGGTTAACGTATGGTTCAAATGGTCCAGAACACTATGGGACTTAACATCTGAGGTCATCAGTCCCCTAGAACTTCGAACTACTGAAACCTAACTAACATAAGGACATCACACACATCCATGCCCGAGGCAGGGTTCGAACCTGCGATCGTAACGGTCGCGCGGTTCCAGACTGAAGTGCCTAGAACCGCTCGTTCACAAAGGCCAGCCTAACGTATGGTGTGGCATCATGGGGAGCAAACCCATGGTCCGTATTTTATCGACGGATCGGTGAATGGACTCAAATATTTAATTTTTTTGGAACAGGAACTACCGGTACTAATACAGGATATTGTATTGGGCGTTCGACAAGTTATGTGGTTTCAGCAGGACGGTTGCCGAACGCATTACGCAGTTGAAGCACAGGAGTATAAGACCGTGTTTACGGTGGTCGGTGGATCGGCAGGGGGCCGTTTTAATTGGCCTGCTAGGTCGCCGGATTTGACGTCGCTGGATTTTTTTTCTGTGGGCATATTTAAAAGATATGGTGTACCAGCAAGTTCCAATAGACCGTGAAGACATGGTCGACCGCAGTAGAAACGCCTTTGCTGACATTCCCTTAGGTCTAGATATGCTTGTGTCCTGTGTACGGTTATTTGAAAAGCGGATGACTATGTGTTTCGAAGATGGCGGTACTACGTTTCAACACTTACTCTGGTTGGAAAAGTAGAGTATCCTTCGCCTCGTGCCACGGCCACAGTGGAGCGTCGAGTAGTCCTCTGTTCGATATATCGGAGGAATACAACGTTGCGAATCGGATTTCCAATTTTAAATTATGAAATACTGTCCTGTTCTGCGCTCGCAGCATGGAGGTAGGGCCCCACTTGGCATTGGGTATTCAAGGGCCATTGAGTAGCATGTCGCAAATTACGAATGTGTACCCATTTCAGTTCCTCCGATTTCAGCGCCATCTATTGCGAAACTAAGAAAATTCGTCGACAGAACGCATGAAGATTTGGCCGTACAATCATAATCTGCAATAAAAAACGGGGATTCCCATTGAAGATTTCAACGTTGCTCCCCGCCACCCACACACGGGATGGGGTGGCAGTTCTACATCTACATCTACATAGACACTCCGCAAGCCAACGTACGATGCGTGGCAGAGGGTACCCTGTACCTCAACTAGTCATTTCCTTTTCTGCTCCACTCGCAAAAAAGCAAGGGAAGAACTACTGTCTATATGAGCCCTAATTTCTAGTATATTTTCTTCCTGGTCACTCCGCGCGTTGTGTGTTAGCGGCAGCAGAATAGTTTGGCAGTCAACTTCAAATTCCGGTTCCCTAAATTTTCTCAATAGTATTTCTCGAAAAGAACGTCGCTTTCTCTCCAGAGATTCCCATTTGAGTATCCGAAGCATCTCCGTGAGACAAGAGCTGTCCGAACCTACCGGAAACAAATCTAGCACTACGCCTCCGAACTGCTTCGATGTCTTCCTTTAATCCGACCTGGTACGGATCCCGAGCACTCGAGCAGCTCTCAATAATAGGTCGCACCAGCGTCCTTTATGCGGTCTCCTTTACAGGTGAACCGCTCTTTCCTTAAACTCTTCCAATAAACCGAAGTTGACCATTCGCCTTCCCTACGACAGTCCTCACATGTTCATTCCATGTCATACCGCTTTGCAACTTTATACACTTCATACACATATTCAAACGACCTGGTTGCGTCAAGCAGGACTAGTAATACTGTATCCGAAATATACAGGTTTGTTCTTCCTACTCACCCACATTAACTTACATTTTTCCACAAATAGAGCCAACTACCATTCATCACTCAACTAGAAATTTTGTCTAAATCGTCTTGTATCTTCCTACAATCACTCAACTTTGACATCTTACCGTACACCGCAGCATGATCAGCAAACAACTGCAGTTTGCTGCGCACCCGCCGGCCGGTGTGGCCGTACGGTCGCAGATTCGAATCCTGCCTCGGGCATAGACGTGTGTCATGTCCTTAGGTTGGTTAGATTTAAGTAGTTCTGAGTCCTAGGGGATTGATGACCTCAGATGTTAAGTCCCATAGCACTCAGAGCCATTTGAATCATTTTTGAGCTGCCAACCCTGTTGGCCAAATCATTTATGTATATAGAGAACAGCAGCTGTCCTATCGCATTTCCCTAGGGCGCACCTGACGATACTCTTGTCTCTGATAAACACTTGCCGTCAAGGACAACACACTGGGTTCTCTTCCTTAAGAAGAGAACTTATTCCATAGGCTCGCTTCTGCGTTAACAGCATGCAATGGGACACCGAGTCAAATGCTTTTCGGAAATCTAGAAATATGGAATCCCCTCGTTGCCCTTCAGGCAAGCTGAGTTTCGCACGAGCGATGCTTTCTAAAATCAATGCTGATTCGTGGACATAAACTTTTCAGTCTCAAGAAAGTTTAATCATATATGAAATGAGAATATGTCCAAGGATTCTGCAAAAAACCAAAGTTAGTGACATTGGTCAGTAATTTTGTGGGTATGGTCTTTTACAGTTCTTGTATACTGGATTCACCTGCGCTTTATTCCAGTTACCTAGGACTTTGTGCTGGGCAAGAGCTTCTCGATAAATGCAGACTAGGTAATCCTAAATGCAGCAGCTTCGTAATGATCTTGGCTTCCCTTTTTTTCCCTGTCATTTTTATTTTCGCTCTCATTACGTCGCAGGAGGGCGTAAACAGGATGGCTGAAAAGCTACCATGGATCACGTTCAAATTTCGTCGAATAGTATTGTCTAGTGGTTCCACTATGTACACCAGAGCAAAAATTATAGTCTCGCTACACCCCAAAGGGGTCACATCATGTGCAGTGCGGTTCCAAAACCACGTTGTCCTCACAGAGGGGCTGGGAGGGGAGGTTAGTAGTGCCAAAGGTTGCAGGAACGTAGTTCTGTTGCAAATAGCGTTGTACACTGTCGATTTCGACCGCGAAAAATGCTTGTGAATGAATGCCTCAAGAGAAGAGGTGGTTTCATCGACACACCGTACGCCGCCTCGCGGCACCTTTTCGTGTCGATTCTGAGCAACGGTGTGCCTGAAGTGTTTTCATTGACCAGCCGCAAGAAACGCGCGCGATTTCAACGTTGGGCGTCTTTGTTCTGAATTCCGTAGCAGAGGCGTCAAGAAAATGCGTGAGAAGTGGGTCAAGGGTGTGTGATGACCTCACCATCGTGTGACACATCCACGGTGGCGTTGAGCAGAATTGTGGTGAAATTTGGTGTCAACGTGACGTCATTAACTCAACTTACATCTCTAAGATCTGACCTTTTTTTTTTTCGCTTGTCTCGAAGCTTTGCTGTTTGAAACGTCGTCGACACCGAAGGTGACGTCGCAGGATGCCACGCTTTTGCCCCCTTACAGAGGAAGGTTGTAGGCACCTTTAAAACAAATTTCACTCTTCTGCATCGCAATTGGGGGTGGTGTAACAGCAGACTTACTCCAAAGTAATTTTGGCTGTGTATGAAACTTTTAAGATTCAGTTAGCTTTAGCTGGCCGGAGTGGCCGTGCGGTTCTAGACGCTACAGTCTGGAGTCAAGCGACCGCTACGGTCGCAGGTTCGAATCCTGCCTCGGGCATGAATGTGTGTCATATCCTTAGGATAGTTAGGTTTAAGTAGTTCTAAGTTCCAGGGGACTGATGACCATAGATGTTAAGCCCCATAGTGCTCAGAGCCATTGAATTAGCTATCTTGTATACATTCTGTTAAATTTAATTCTTTGGTCGCAACACATTCTAAAAATCGTCTGATCAGTTATATAAAAAATGAACTTTCGGAATCTTACCCCCTACTGGATAAATTTCTTGGGACAACTATGAGTATGGTGCTGCACGCACTAATCACACAAGCAACCCACTGGCAAAGCGACTGTAGCCCATCAACAGGGCAGTGCGTCTTTACACCTGAGGTACACAGTGTCAAAAGTGTTACACATGCGACAAGAAACAAGTGGCAAGGGCAGATATTCCTGAGTATTGAATGTTTTCCTTTTTCTATTGATCTTTAAGTGTTAAAATGTCGGCTCACTCGCCAATTTACGATGTAAAAAACACTAGAATTTACGCGTTTTGGAAGTCAAGCCTGTATCATCAGAATAATCGTAAATGAAAACTCATTATGGACAAATCAAAGCTATTGCCCTTTTATCCACATACACTATGCGATCAAAAGTATCCGGATACCCCCAAAATCATACGTTTGTCAAATTAGGTGCACTGTGCTGCCACCTACTGCCAGGTACTCCATCTATCAGCGACCTCAGTAGTCATTTGACCTCGTGAGAGAGCAGAATGTGGCGTTTCGCGAAACTCACGGTCTTCGAACGTGGTCAGGTGACTGAGTGTCACTTGTGTCACACGTCTGTATGCGAGATTTCCACACTCCAGAACATCCCTAACTCCACTTTTTCCGATGTGATATTGAAGGGGAAACCTGAAGGGACACGTACAGCACAAAAGCGTACAGGCCGACCTCGTCTGTTGACTGACAGACACCGCCGACAGTTGAACAGGGTTGTAACGTGTAATAGGTAGACATCTATCCAGACCATCAACTGCAATTCCAAATTGTATCAGGATCCACTGTAAGTGCTATGACAGTTAGACTGGAGGTAAGAAAACTTGGATTTCGTGGTCGAGCGCCTGTTCATAAGCCACACATCACGCCAGTAACTGCCAAACGACGCATCGCTTGGTGTAAGGAGCGTAAACATTGGAGGATTGAACAGTGGAAAAACGTTGTGTGGAGTGACGAATCACGGTACACAATGTGGCGATCCGATGGCAGGGTGTGGGTATGGCGAATGCCCGGTGAACGCCATCTACTAGCGCGTGTAGTGCCAACAGTAACATTTTGAGGCGATGGTGTTACGATGTGGTCGTGTTTTTCATGGAGGGGGCTTGCAGCCCTTGTTGTTTTGTCTGGCACTACCACAGCATAGGCCTACATTGATGTTTTAAGCACCTTCTTGTCTCCCACTGTTGAGGAGCAACTGGGGAATGGCGACTACATCTTTCAACATGAACGAGCGCCTGTTCATAATGCACGGCCTGTGGCGGAGTGGTTGCACGACAATAACATCCCTGTAATGGACTGGCCTGCACAAAGTCATGACCTAAATCCTATAGAACACCTGTGGGATGTTTTGAAACTCCCACTTTGTGCCAGGCCTCACCGACCGAAATCGGTACCTCTCCTCAGTGCACCCCTCCTTGGAGAATGGACTGCCATTCCCCAAGAAATCTTCCAGCACCTGATTGAACGTATGCCTGCGAGTGGAAGCTGTCATCAAGGCTAAGGGAGCTCCAAAACCGTATTGGATTCCAGCATTACCGATGGAAGGCGCTACGAACTTGTAAGTCATTTTCAGCCAGATGTCCGGATACTTTTGATCACATAGTGTAGGTTCAGTTTTGGAATTTATAGACAGAAAATAGTTCCTGGGTTGATACGAGAAAACTATCCAATTCATAGTAATTTTTACTAGGTACATTTTACTTTATTTGTCTGGTGTATTTACGATTTCGTGTACAGACATAACAATACACCCTCAGCTTAAGTAAGTTTTGTAGGATAGTGTATCTCACTTGTATAACCGTATATCCTCATGTTCATTGCTGCAATTTTTCAGTTTTATTTGCTTTGTTCACTTCTGAGCATCTCTGGTGATAATTTTTGGATAGCTAATTCAGTGGGTGATCTCTCGATTTTCGGTGTGCTTTGAAGACCCACGTGACCTCCAACGAATGGTCGTTTTACTGTATTTTCAAAATTTTGTAGAAATTGTGAAAAACTTATTTGCATCGAAATGTGATCGTACTGCCATCCCACCTTACACAACAATTAAGTATGGCGGTGGCGCTTGCAGTTTGATTTACTGCATTCTCATTGTCATAAGAACGGACACGACACAGTCAGATTTTGTCGGAACAGACGTATGTAGTTACACAGTCTCTTTCCATAACTTAAATCGCCTTATTCAGAAAGTGTGATGTTTCTGCTTACACTTTACTGCAATGTCCTTGGACTATTGTGAAGAATTGGACGAAATTATTTCTTAGAAGAGTACTACAGGCACTAACAGATGAAAAATATGTCCCTGAATTGGAACACGAATTAATATTAAGATGGTTGTGAACAGTGCTTCTCGTGTTTAAAAGTGTTTACTGACGGCCCTACGCCAGTACCTATAAACCTTACTACAGTACTAGGGAGCAAAAAATATGAAGTTACTCGTACAATAATGAAGGATCAAGCATTACTTCTGGTCACACACGTATTATTGTTGTTGCTATGGTCTTCAGTCCGAAGACTGGTTTGATGCAGCTGTCCATGCTACTCTATCCTGTGTAAGCCTCTTCATCTCCCAACAACTACTGCAACTTACAGCCTTCTGAATCTGCTGCTTACTGCATCCATCCCATCGTCTCCCTGGATACGATTTTACCCCCCACACGTCCCTCCAATCCTAAATCGGTGATCCCATGATGTCTCAGAATGTGTCCCATCAACCGACCCATTCTTCGAATCAGGTTGTGCCGCAAACGTCTTGTCTCCCCAATTCTATTCAATACCTCCTCATTAGTTACATGATCTACCAATGAAATTTTCAGAATTCTTCTGCAGCACCAGATTTCAAAAGCTTCTATTCTATTCTTGTCTAAAGTGTTTATCATCCAGATTTAATATATGGCTACACTGTACGGAAATACTTTCAGAAAATACTTCCAAACTCTTAAATCTAAACTAGATGTTAACAAATTTCGTTTCTTCAGAAACGCTTTTATTGCCATTGTCAGTCTACATTTTATATCCCCTCTACTTCAGTTATTCTGCTGCCCAAGTAACAAAACTCATCAACTACTTTATGTGTCTCGTTCCCTAATCTAATTCCCTCAGCATCACCTGATTTAATTCGAAGACATTTCGTTATCTTTGTTTTGCTTTTGTTGATCTCCATTTTATATCCTCCTTCCAATACACTGTCCATTCCGTTCAACTGCTATTCCAGCTTCTTTGCTTTTTCTCACAGAATTACAATGTCATCGGAAAACCTCAAAGTTTTTATTTCTTCTCCATGGATTTTAATTCCTACTCCAAATTTTTCTTTTGTTTCCTTTACTGCTTGCTCAATATAGCTGTTGAATAACGTAGGAGATAGACTACACCCCTGTCTTAGTCCCTTCTCAATCACTGCTTTCTTTTCATGCCCCTCAACTCTTATACCTGCTATGAGGTTTCTGTACAAATTGTCAATAGTCTTTCGCTCCCTGTGTTTAACTCCTGCTGCCTCCAGAATTTCAAAGAGAGTACTCCATTTAACATTGTCAAAAGCGTTCTCTATCTCTAAGTCTACAGAAGCTATAAACGTAGTTTTGCCTTTCCTTAACCTAAGGTTTGTCGTAGGCACAGTACTGCATTGCGTACACCTACATTTCTCTGAAATCCAAACTGGTCTTCCCCGAGGTCAGCTTCTACCAGATTTTCCATTCTTCTGTAATGAATTCTTGTTATTGTTTTGCAATCATGACTTATAAAAGCGATAGTTCGTTAATTCTTACATTTGTCAGCAATTGCTGTGTGATTAGCACTTATTAAATATAAAGTGCAATTAATTAAGAATTTTCAGAATATACGTGAGCGTATTCTCGAGTTGTGGTACGTTATTCGGAACTCACCTTGATATCCATTTAGAGGAGGGGGAGTGTTCTGCCTTGCCACACTTTCGAGACTTTCGCTTGGCGCCAGCCCTGTAACAGAAGTTTAATATATTTTATTATTCCATTGTGAAATGATAGTACACACTTTATGTGAGCTGCAGTATTTTTCTGAAGCTACAAACATTAATCCAGAAAATTAAGGCTTTTCTAAATGTGAAAAATTGTTCCAAGGCACAACATGGTCATGTACCGAGGAACAAGTATTCTACTTCAATTTAAAAATGTTGCAGTCGAGAAAATCTTGTCCGTGCTGTATTCAATATCTGTGTGTTTCACTGTTGTTCTACCACACAGCAATAACCAGTATGCGAAAAATTAAGAAGAAGTATTATTAGAAACCAGTTGAAATCTGAGCTATTGGCAATTAACGCAAATTTCCATTTTCAAAAGGGAAATTTGTTAAGACATTTGCAAATATATTCCATGGTAGGAGACCTTTTGTTTCAAGGCACAAGACGGCTGTATCGTCCACACATTATGTAACTAGTTTTAAAAATACAAAGAATCTTACTCACCACAAAAGTCTGCAGATGAAGAATCAACAAAAACGCGGGCGAGGATTAACTCCCTATTAAAAATGGTTTATAACTTTTTTAACACTTAACCAATTTCATGAAACAAATACATTTTGTTCCTTAAATGGTGGAATTGTTAAGTACTATCAAAAGTCAACATGAACACCATCATTATCTACCAGATACCAGATTCCGTAAACGGATGTGGATATTTGCGACAGACTTCTGTAGATAATCCAGCGGTATGTTTCCAAGAACTTGGTGAATTCGCTTCTTCAAATCATCAAGACTGTTTGGTTTTGTGCGATAAACTTCTATTTCGTCCACACCTAGAGGAAGAAATCGCAGGGCGTTAGGTTAGGTCTCCTTGCTGGCCATTCAAGGGGGCCATGACGTCCCAACCAACGCTGTGCAAAATGGGGGTCGACTCACGTGTGGACAGGATAAGCAAAGTAAGGCGCGACCAAATCGTGCACAAACATTAGGTCACTTAAATGTCTCATGTGGATACAACACCGCGAGCATATTGTCAAGCATATCAAGTTACCGTTCTGCATTCATTGTGTACCGAATGTCATACGGACATACAGCTTTTGTGGATGTCACGTCACACCACACTGTGACCTTTGGGCGATGCTGGCTTTGTTCAACAGCCACTCTTCGATCCTCTGTTGCCCAATAATATCAATTTTGCCGGTTAATAAACCACCGTAAGATGATACATGTCTTCATCTGATCACAGGATAAAACCGAAAATATCGGACTAGTATTCATATCAAGCAAGCATCGTCTCCCCGTAATCCAACCCATGACAACAGTCGTCTGGCGCCGATTCCTGGCAGTAATGTGGATTCCATGGACTAAAATTCAACTCTTTCGTCAGAACAGTTTGTGTTACGTTAAACCACTTTCGCGAGATGCATGTCTTTGTATTTTCTGAGGACTTCGAGTGAACTTCTCTTGAACCACTTGCACATTTTCCTCCGCCATTGATGTCGAAGATCGACCGTTGCTCCTAACATCTGGTACGGAACCTGAGTCCAAGAGCTTCGAGTGTATCTGCAACGACGTAAGTGAGATATAGTGTAATAAATTCTACCATTGTAAAGGACAAAACGTTTTTTGTTTCATGAAAATTATTGATATATTAAAAAATTATTAACAATTTTCAATTCGAAAATAATTCTCTCCCACACCGTATATTAAACAGCTCTTGAATGTGTAGAACTCGTAATATTTCGGAATGCTGCACAAAACACAATTTTGAATAAAATCCGTAACCATCGTCGTCAACATCGTAGTGAAAAGCAAATCTCCTGTTTTCGACAAGATGATGATTTGTGAGGGGAATATTTTATAGTGTTTGGAATGTCAGTTCATATCGTTCACGCAACAGACGATACAATGTAATAACTGCCAGGAGCTTACCAAATAAGGCGTCTGAGCAAGACTTGGGGCGGAAATACGTACAAACGTATCGATCGAAAAGTGCTACAGTCCTATACCACTCAGAGAGAGAGAAAGAGACAGACACAGAACTGACGGAGAGAGAGAGCGTTTTGACGCAAGAATCGTGGAGTATATACTGTTTGACAACGGTCGCAACTACACGTTATCTACATAAACTATAGTTAGTGTGTACAGAATATAGATTGAGGAAGAAGAAAGCAATGAGAAGTAGCAGAAACGAGAACAGCGAGACACTTAACATCAGAACTGGGGATCATGAAGTTAAGGAATTCTGTTACTTAGGCAGCAAAATAACATAACCTACGACGTACAGAGCAAGGATGACATGGAAAACAGATTAGCACTGGTGAAAAGGGAATTCCTCGCCAAGAGAGGTCTGCTAGTATCAAACATAGATCTTATCTCGAAGAAGAAATTTATGCGTACGTTTGGAGCACGGCATTGTATGCTAGTGAGACATGGACTGTGGGAAATCCAGAACAGAAGAAAATCGAAGCCTTTGACATGTGGTGCGACAGAAGAATGTTGAAAATTAAGTGGACTGATAAGGCGAGGAACGAGAAGCTTCTCCGCAAAATCGGCTAGGCAAGGATCACACGGAAAACACTGACAAGAAGAAGGGACAGGATGGTGGGAAATCTGTTAAGAGATCAGGGAATAACTTCCATGGTACCAGAGAGATCTCTAGAGGTTAAAAACTGTAAATGAAGACAGAGATTGGAACACATTCAGCAAATAGTTGAGGACGTTACTCTGAGATGAAAAAGTTATCACGGGAGAGGAATTAGTAGCGGGCCGCATCAAGCCGGTCAGAAGACTGATGACTCAAAAAAAAAAAAGTGTTTGATTAAGAGAGACGTTATCATCTGCACATCACTGCTCACATCCAATGCTATTAATTCTGGTATCTCACAAAATGCACTCTTTGGTTCGCCAGTACCGATTCAGAGGGTTACTGTAACTGTTCCCTTGGTATTACCAATTCTTACCGTGTCAATGAAAGCTTTTAAAGTTAGTTAGGTTCTCCACGTTCTATCTGAGCTTCTACCTGCTCTTTGAGCTTGCGGCCGTCTCTTGGGCGACAAGCACTTCAGCCAAGTTCTGCCCCCTGCACAATAAAGCCTAATTGGCCTCTTGTTGGGGTCTCAGTGCTGTGGCGATTTTTCCTCCGGACGTCGCACATACGTATTTGTTAAGGTAAGTTTCCCCTGATGAGGCACTACGAAGAGTAATAGTCTTTTGGGATACTGAAGACTGTGAGAGTCGCCACAGTCACCGTGATGGACATTTTGGACAAATGATGTGAAGCCCAGTTATTAGCTATGGAATTCATTTCTGGAGAACGAATGCACAAAATATGAACGAGATAACGGCTCTGTAAGGACAATAACTAAAATATTACTCAGGCTCATTGTAAATATTTATGCAAAACATTTTGACTTTTAACGACATTGCTTGAGTAAAGTTACCAATCAGTGAGCATCTCAAAAAATGCACAAACACCTCTGTCGATGACCATGGAACAATATCTACAATGAAATTAAATTTACCAACAAAGAATAACCGAAAAACAGCGTTTTTATTTCAAGGAATGAAATTGTACAATTAATTGCCTCGGGAGATTAAAGAGATTTCTAAAATCAACTGAAGTAAAAAAGTACCTACAAGCAACAGTTGTAAAGCGCATGCTGGATGCTGGAAAAGTCTCGCTGTCAGAGTGTAATTAATATAGTTTGAGTGGAAGTGTGTGTAGTGATACAACAAATGGACATCAAAATGGAGGCAGACAGATGGACACTAACCGAAAAAAGCCGCCTATACTGTCGCAAGCCAGCACCCAGCATTATGCTGACAATAATGATGTAACTTCTGAAACCATCTGAAGATGAACCTGAAAAGGTTCGAAAACCGGTTCATGGAATAAAACATAATTATTCAAAAAAAGTGACTGGTTGCAGTTTTGTATAACTTATTTACATTCAATATACAGTCACGGTTCTAAAATATCGGTAATGGATAAGCATAAAAAAGTACCTATTGAGCAGTACGTCATATCCGATGAAGTATTCCTTAGGGACCACAGAGTAGCGTTTGGTTAAAAAAGTCAATTGAAAGATAGTAAAACGTCATCTTCCCCTTATATATTTCTTTTCTGTAGAACCTTACGCTAGTACTCTGCAGTGTATAAATCCTTACATCTTACTCTCTTTGTGAGCTCAACATTTCACTTATTATGAAAGGACGCTGGCTCATTTTTCCACGCGAGCAAACGGGAAGTTGCAGTATGTAAAATGGAAACCAAACACCGGCACATGGCTCTGACGTCAGCTGACTACGTGTGTAGTGTTACATTTTGAAATAATGTGTGTATTGTGTGCAGTGACTGTTAGTGAAAAGTCAATGAACGGTATAGCACTAGCTTTTTACATTATTAAATTACTTCTTTGCGAAACAGTATTGTACACTAGAGATAAACAGAATGAGGTAGCACTGTTTCAAACAGACTGGCCTTGTACTTGTGATAATGGAGGTTCCAATCTTCATTCGGCGATCCTGATTTAGATTTTCCATGATTTTCTTAAATAACTTAAATGCCTGGATGGTCCCTACTAAAACTGCGGTTAATTTCCTGTACCATCCTTGTGAAATTACACTGTTAATATCTAAAATCCATATAACTGATTTTTTCCCTTGAACTGTAATACAAGAACATGTCCAATACCCTCATGAAAGTGATTCTTGGATGGACTGCTATTAGCCTGCGGTAATTAAGCCACAGTTTATAACAATATTATTTTTGATTTCCTAGAATTTGTCTACCACAGGACATGGACACATAATACAATTTAATAAGCAGAGGCACCCAGTGGGTGCGCGTACAAAAATCTGAATTAGGCAGCTGAACCCACGCCAATAACGCATTTATTTATGCTAATCATTTATTTCTTTACATTAAATTTACTCGTTGACAAGATACTAGACATTGTCATCAAAAGATTGTTACAAAATCTTACAGCAACTATCGGTAGCATGGTCAGAATTTATGTTCACCCTGTAAAACATTGAATCACTGTAACCGCCTTTCGGTACTCTCTCCGAGAGTGTGTATGGTAGCATTCCTACAACACGCTGGGCTAATGTTTCTGGAGGCAAAAGATTCATCCACCCCACAGTCTGTGAATTATTCGATATTTACGTTATGCTGACCAGATATGACAATTACGCCAACGGGGGCAGATCACGGCAGCTTTTGCACCCATATATATCACTTTTTTTCGCAAATGAATGATTAATTAATAAATACACACGTCAAAAAACGTTTAGCATCACCCCAGTTTCCCGAACTCCTGAAGATAGGTGTTGACTGTGGATGTTGTATCACAGACACACTCCTTTTGGCTGTTCAGAGATGTCACTAAAGCCGCCCAAGCCGGTCGCTGTGGAAGAGCGATTCTAGACGCTTCAGTCTGGAACCGCGCTACTGCTACGGTCGCAGGTTCGAATCCAGCCTCGGGCATAGATGTGTGTGATATCCTTACGTTAATTAGGTTTCAGTAGTTCTAAGTGTAGGGCACTGATGATCTCAGATGTTAAGTGCCATAGTGCTTAGAGCGCTTCCCACGCCCGGGTTCCCGGGTTCGATTCCCGGCGGAGTCAGGGATTTTCTCTGCCTCGTGATGGCTGGGTGTTGTGTGATGTCCTTAGGTTAGTTAGGTTTAAGTAGTTCTAAGTTCTAGGGGACTGATGACCATAGATGTTAAGTCCCATAGTGCTCAGAGCCATTTGAACCATTTTTGAAACCCGCCCAAAGATATAAACAACCAGGCATCAGCAGCGCCTATTAGACGGAGGAGGACCGAAAGCCGATCAGTTAGTCATTCCACCTAGAAGCAGGTACCCAGCTCGTGTTGTCTGTAGTTCAACCATGCCTAGACGGTCAATACCGCGGTTCGATCGCGTCCGCATTGTTACTTTGTGTCAGGAACGGTTCTCAACAAGGGAAGAGACCAGGCGTCTCGGAGTGAACCAAAGCGATGTTTTTCGGACATGGAGGAGATACAGAGAAACAGGAACTGTCGATGACATGCCTTGCTCAGGACCCCCAAGGGCTACTACTGCAGTGGATGACCGCTACCTACGGATTATGGCTCGGAGGAACCCTGACGGCAACGCCACCACGTTGAGTAATGCTTTTCGTGCAGCCACAGGGCGTCGTGTTACGACTTAAACTGTGCGCAATAGGCTGCATGATACGCAACTTCACTCCCGACGTACATGGCAAGGTCCATCTTTGCAACAACGACACCATGCAGCGCAGTACAGATAGGCCCAACAACATTCCGAATGGACCGCTCAGGATTGCCATCATGTTCTCTTCACCGATGAGTGTCGCATATGCCTTCAACAGACAATCGTCAGAGACGTGTTTGGAGGCAACCCGGTCAGGCTGAATGCCTTAGACAAACTGTCCAGCGAGTGCAGCAACGAGGAGGTTCCCTGCCGTTTTGGGGTGGCATTATGTGGGGCCGACGTACGCCGCTGATGGTCATGGAAGGCGCCGTAACGGCAGTACAATACGTGAATGCCATCCTCTTTCCGATAGTGAAACCATATCGACA
Source organism: Schistocerca americana (assembly GCF_021461395.2). NCBI lineage: Eukaryota > Metazoa > Arthropoda > Insecta > Orthoptera > Acrididae > Schistocerca > Schistocerca americana. The sequence continues at coordinate 416,489,186 of NC_060121.1, read as the reverse complement.
GCGTATTGGCGAGGAATTCGTATTCATGGACGACAATTCGCGCCCCCATCGTGCACAGCTTGTGAATGACTTCCTTCAGGATAACGACACCGTTCGACTAGAGTGGCCAGCATGTTCTCCAGACATGAACCCTATCGAACATGCCTGGGATAGATTGAAAAGGACTGTTTATGGAGGGCGTGACCCACCAACCACTCTGAGAGATCGAATCGCCTTGATGAACTTGTGGATAGTATGCCGACGAATACAGGCATGCATCAATGCAAGAGGACGCGCTATAGGGCATCAGGGGTACTAGTTCGTACAGCAATCTGGACCACCACCTCTGAAGGTTTCGCTGATTGATGGTACAACATGCAAATTGTGATTTTCATGAGCAATAAAAAGGGCGGAAATGATGTTTATGTTGATCTCTGTTGCAATTTTCTGTACAGATTCCGGAACTCTCGGAAACGAGGTAATACAAAACTTTTTTTGATGCGCGTGTAATGCAATGAAAATTGTGCTGAGCTCAGTGTCTTGTTTTTCGGTAATTGACAATACTTATTTATAATTTCTGGTATTTTTGCACGAATATTTTCATGTCCTGATAGACAGCCAAATGCAATTGCACAGCGTAATTTTCTGCGTCTATATGGAAGCTAGTGTCCTAGTGTCATCTGCGTATCATGGAGTCAATAGACACGTTCTTAGTCGGCCGGATGCGTTCTTAATCCGACTAAACCCGACTAGCAGATTTACACCCTACAGATATCTTTCGATTTATTTTCTATGATATTTTCAATCTGCAGCATTAGGTCGAGCCCGATATCATATTCGAATTTAAACTCAGGAGACTTTGTTAGATTGGACACGAATCACACACTTTGAAAACATGGAGCTTTTAAAGAAAAGAAGAACCGAAAAGTATGAACAGTACATCCTAAGGACAAAAATGATGGAAAAGCGTATATTAAATCCCTCCAACAACATCTGGGAAAATAAATGGTAAGACATAATGAGCTCGTGCAGCGTTGTAAAAGCAGCAGATAAGAAGAGCTTTCATAGATTGTGAAGTTCATTAATAATAATTATGTCGATATAATCCTAAAATGAGCATTGCACGTTTCTACGCACAGTACTCTACAGCTGAGTATATCTGAACTGCTTAACACCGGAATAGGCGCTGACGTCCTATTAATCTACGCTGAGAAAAAATTGGTCACTTATGATCTACCGAAATATAACGGATGAAGTAGCAGTTTGTATGGTCTTTTGGCGGATCTGATGATGGGGTAATCCCAAAACACATAATAAAGGGACGTTAATACAAACTATACTGGTGACCAAGACCAGTGTATTTCCATTCAGTGGTAAAGATGATCTCAGATCTCCTAAGAGACTTCTTACCTTAACAGGTAATTCGTGAAAAAGAAAAATTTTTGGGTCACTGTTTGTTTAACTACCACTTGAAACATTTAAGTAATGATGATCTGAATAGTTACTATTCTACACCGTGGCGTGTAAAAATGATAGTAAAATTGCTTATTGTTGGCGGAGAATGTCAATCAATATTAAAATAAGGACCATAGGTTACGCATCTTAATCTTTCACGTTAATAAATGATATGTATTAGCATTTGCGCGTACGAACAACCATCAAGTGTATAAGGGAATTACAACAAAGGAAATTTGTGCCGGATTTCCTCCTGAATTGACTGTAACTTGCCACAGCGTAAAGGTTGGTCCCGGACTTCGCACTTCATGCGAACGTTCGCCTTAACCGCTTTGTCTTTCTGTGCACGACTCTCGGCCAGACCCAGCTTCTGTATGTCGTCGTTCCTGCGTCTCAACCTGTACAGGGGAGCACATTTTTTCATTGATAGCCTGGTTTACACGACGACACTAGGCTTGCAGGCAACTGCGCTACCGGCCACTGCGCATGAGCGCCGCGCGTTTGCGCAACTCGTCGGTCAACTAAACAGTTTCGGCGTGTTGCAACTTTGACGACACTAGTTGCATGGGTTTTGAGGTTGTGTGTGTTCGCAGAGTGCAGACAAGGTGAAATATGAAGTGGGGAACGGAGAATAATGCGCTTTTTGGATATCTATGCTTTGCATACGTGTTTGTGGGATTTCAGTGATGTTGATTACAAAAATAAGCAACATATTGCTGCTCCTGAGACCGTCACGTGCGATCAGAGCACAGATAGTTTGACAATATCTGAGCTGCAGGGCAAAATTTATTGAATTAAGAGCACATATACAACTGAATTAAGAAAAGTACAAGCGAATGTAATTCTAGCCGTAGAAGTACTCTTGTCTCCGAGACTAAAATCCCAACGTTCGAGTTGGACGACTCTCTTTATTTTTTTTAAGGAGTATTGTTGACAGGAGGGAGGGCTGCACAAATCAAGAAGCTGCATTCTTTATTCAATATTCATCTATTTAAAACGTCGCAGCAGTGCTCCCCATTCACATATGTTTGAATTTTGGAATATTGCCACTGTACAGATCTATCTTCAAGAGAGTAGTTTACAAACCATTCTCTTCTTAATGCGGCCTGCTTCCAATAATTACTGCTGTAAATGTTAATAACTATTACTGTTAATAATTATTTATGTTAATGGAAAAGCTTCATCATCAGCTAAAACCGCATCTTATAGCATGCCGAGTGTTCTCGATTGTAATGCATGCAATGTGATATGTAATTTCACTTCTGGCGACAGTGTTTCATACATTACAATATCTTTATTCCTTATAGCATAATTAACTTCATTTAGAAGAAACGTTAACAGTTCTGTTTTTCTATTAATCGTATGGCTAGGACAGGCCGTTGGCCGGGTGCCGCTCTTTCAATTTGACGCCACTTCGGTGATCTGCAGTCCATGAGGATGAGAGGATGAGGACAGCACAACACCCAGTCCCTGGGCGGAGAAAATTCCCCGACCCAGCCGGGAATCGAACCCGGGCTCAGAGGATTGACAATCCGTCACGCTGACCATTCAGCTACCGGGGGCGGAAAACAGTTCTGGTGATAATTAAGATAATTAAAAGAATTTCTTGGGTCTCCCATTACAAATTATTTCAGCAAGGATGCTGAGCATCCAAGCTGACGTCTTTTCTTCATCCAGTCACGAATCGAAATACGTTCCTTATTTTTTTCTTATGCAGCGATTCCACGCAACAAGCTATAACTCCATCACAACTCGTGCGACGTGCAACTGCGAAAACTTTTATTTCAGACACGACTCAGGAACCCACAAAACGACGAAACTGAAGTATATACTGGTTTTGCCCTCTCTACAGCCAAATATGAAACTATTTGCGTGCAACTCATTCCACGCAACGAGTGGCGCAACCCAATGTCATCGTGTAAACTAGGCTTAAGAAACATATGAAATGCATTCGCAGTTGCGAATATGAACAACCATCAGCTGTTTAAGGGAACAACGACAACGAAGATTTGTGCATTCTGCATGCGTGTGCGAAGGAACATTGCGTCCCTCTTCTTATCAATAAAGGCACTGTAATATCGTATTTATCCGTCGATACATTGGTAGCGACTTGCAATTAAAATGTCCTCCCCTGTACAGGAATCACATAATGTTTGTACGAATTCAGATAGTGACGCAGGAACGACGACATACGGAGGCTCAGGTTTGGTCTACGTAATGCACGGCTAGCCAAAGCGATAAAGGCGACCGCTCGCATATACGGGTTCGAGTCCCGCTCCGGCACAGCTGATGGTTGTTCGTATTCGCAACTGTGAATGCATTTCATGTGGCTGGCCGTTGTCGCCGAACCGTTCTAGGCGCTTGAGTCCGGAACCGCGCTGCAGGTTCGAATCCTGCCTCGGGCATGGATGTGTGAGATGTTCTTAGGTTAGTTAGGTTTAAATAGTTCTAAGTTCTAGGGGACTGATGACCTCAGATGTTAAGGCCCATAGTGCTCAGACCCATTTGAACCTTTGAAAATTTCATGTATTTCATTACGGCTGTAGTCGCCGCTGTGCCTGTTCCTTCAAATATCCGTAAATGTCCGAAAGAACATTGCACCCTTCTTCTTAACAAAACAAGTACTGCAATATAATATTTCACCTTATTATTTGTTATCTTATTCTCACGCTCCTGGTGGTATACACAATGTATGCAGCGGAAATGTTGCACGGTCTTTGCGGAATACCGCTAGAATAAATTAACCATAAAGGGATTCGCGAGAACGACGCCTTCGCTCTCCAAAGATTCCCATTTAGTCTCCCTGAGCATCCCTGTTATTCTTGCGTATGGCCAACACCGATCTGTTAGTCCTAGATGCATGTCACTGAATTCATACGATGTCTGCTGTCGTGCTCACTTGATAAGAACTTCAAACGTGTAATAGTATGCCTACTCTAAAATGGACAGCACTGGCTGGTTCCGAACAATTTCCTTTCGATATTTCCGGTATTTCGCAGGATTCTTCAAATATAACCTAAGTCTTTGAAGCCATTTGGACTATTTTTCGACCGTGACTGTCTCAAGAAATATGTAAAGGTTTTTTTTAATAAATTACCGCTACCAGACACAAACTTTGTCAAGTATTGTATTATTTATTTATTTAGCGACATGTTTCGAGGATTATGCCTCATCTTCAGACTAAATGGCATTTCAAAAACAGCTTTACAATAAGGTCGTACTGACGTTACATAGCCTTTTCGTAAATGCTGTGGTCATCTTTGTTCTTCTGGAGTGACAGTCTCGTTGTAATGTGTTGCGGTGTATCAATTTCCGTGCCTCTCTTGGTCACTGTTCACAAATTGTCACTAACATAGCAGTAACTTGGAAACACTATCACAAACAGTTCTGTAGTGCAGTGGACATATAACCTAAGTCTTCGATACACCTTCTACTTTTAACGTGTCTGTCTGTCCCATTTCATGTCGCTTAATAGTAGTTTCCCGAATTATTTACACGAGTGACGGGTTCCAAGTGATTAGCACTAATCTCGTTAGCAGATACGATCGGGTTCTTTCACTTTGTTAGGGACATTATCTTACATTTAATCATTTTTAAAGAGAGACGCCCTTTTTCACACCCTGAAGAAATTCTGTCCAACACATTCCGCATTTCCTTGCGGTCACACGCCAACAATACTTCATGAGTGCCTTTCCAAAATGCTACAGGTTTGCATCACGCCTGGTAATGCTGCGGTCAGACTGTAACACGTCGTAATTACATTTGTGAGGGACGTTTACCTGTAGTGGAAGTCCTGTTCATTTGCCATTTCTATCCAATAATGAATTCAATGATTATGCAGTGCTATTTAGCGTGGTTTTTTTTAAGGTCGCTCGTTTCTGCTTGTCACCAACCGTTACCGCTGTGGCAGGTTCCAATTATTCCAGTTGAATAAAACTGTTTCCGGATAATACGAAGTATAATTGACTGAATTTGATACACAGTCAAATGATAATAGTTAAATTGAGTGAAGTACCTTACAACAGCAGATATTCTTTTATCAGTGTATCCTTTATATTTTTCAAATGTACGAACACAAAAATTCTTTCATTGGATATTCTCATTTCAAGCATTAGGATTCGGAGCACAGATTGTTCATTATATTAAGTTTTAATATAAATGCATACTAAGCCACAGAGAAGAAAAGAATACTGAAGGATTGATTTCTGAGAGATCCAAGCTTTAGTACGCTAAGATAACGTAGCTATCTTTCACCTGAATTTATAGGTTATAAGCATCTTGTTTTAAAATTAAATACTACTGTAACAGAGTATTGCTGGATAATTTTTAATGCCTTTTCTCTACTTATTAACAACTGCAGATGAGAATGACCGATAATTTTGTGAACTGTAATTGCATTTAGGTCATTAGATTCAATAATGGGATTTATGAATTTTACCGTCATCAGTGACAGAAAATTTCCGCATGTCCAGATGAGTTAACGAATGAATATTATGTTCGCTGTTGTCTGGTATACCACGCAAACTGCTGTAAAGACTTCGTGGAGTCAGCGACAGTAGAAGAATCATTAGCGCTGAAATATATGTAGTTTCTGCGCTTGCAAAGAGCTGATAATTTCGAACTGAAAAGTTTTGCAACATGTAAGATATTAAACAATAGCGAGTAGAATACAAAGAATTTTCTCTTGCATACTTCGATGGAATTTATCTAACTTTGCATTGTATTTTGCTTATATGAATTGTATCTATGCGTTCTTTATTTTGTACTAAATGCTACTGCTTGTAAAGGTGTCACTGAGTCACACCGAAACCAATTGTTATGTCTAATATCAGTTTGTTATGTCCAGTATCTGAGATTACTCGGAAGCAAGAGAGAGACAGCTGAAGTCAGAAATGTCAGAGAGGGAGGCGGACACAAGTATTCACATCAAAGACCAACCATATCCTTGTTTTCTGTATTGAGGGGTTTGTAATAGAACAACTGAAACCGAAAGACGTTTATATTTTATCGACAGTGGATGAGCGAAGTACGAGACAGTGTGTTCCCTCCGGCGGAATTCACTGCTGCGTTAAAAATTCAAGTGTTTTACAATGAATGAAAAATAATTGCTTTTGGCTACGAGGAAGAAACGGTGTGAGTATCAGTTACTGGCTTCACAATTTAGACTTTTTTCTTTCAATAAATGTTCAGCTACCAGTTACAAAATGTCATTGTACGTGCACAAATCCGAACTTCAATATGGGAGTCTTTCAGTTCCCGGAGACATACCACATCGTGATTCTATTGATGACTACTTTTCATTTCAGAATAGCGAAATTATCTGGAGAATGTTTGTGTACAGAAGGTAAATTGAACTAACTATTGGTATTCGTCATGGTTTTGAATTACCGCTGCATAATGTTGTTGGAAAACGAATCGATGGCCAAAGATAATTACGGATAGCAGCGCAGCAAGAAAGGCCTTCATCGATCGTAGAAGGTAAGATCGCTCATATTATCATTGCCTAAACAAAACTTCCAAACCCACCTAAAGTAAATAATAACGAACAGGTACGTTTAAGTGTAAAACGCAGTTGTCATTAATTATCCAAAAACTTAGTGAAGGTTTCCATAAACATTAACGTAAATTACCTACGAAGAGTGTTTGTTGTACAAAAACACATAAAGACAATTTGAACTCTGGAACATATTTTATCAATATTCCATTCAATATGACAGTATTCTTGCAGCTAAGATTTTGTGAATTACACATTCGATAATAATATGTAGATAAACCAATAACATTTTATAAATCTGTTAACATTCGTTTGAAAAATAACTTAAACTTACTCAGCTCCTTTGACTACTTAACTGCAAAAATCTGGATAGTAAATTACGCAGAACATGTTTTACTAAATTCATTTTATTTTGTGTTGATAAGAAGTTAAACTCAGTAAGAAACAAACCTTAAACTTTTTACATTCTACTCAATGAACACGTCACTCTGACAAAGAGATAAAACCTTTTTTATATCTGTAATCTGTAAGGCTACAGGTACATTTCTCTAGTACTGTGTCAATATCAAATCGTTTAAGTCTTATCGTGAATCCATTGCGTTGCAGTCATTCTATGGTGCCACTATGTTTGTCAATTGGGGTTTTCTAGCATCTTCGTGATGCTCTCCCACGAGCCACAAAACCTGTGATAATTTGTTTGCCTCTGTTAGTCGCATTTGGTATGTGTCCCACACACTTCAGCAGTATTCTAGGATGGGTAGCATAAGTGTTTTGTAATTAATCTCCTTTGTAGAATGACTGCAATGTCACGGTATCCCACGAAAGAAGCGAAGTTTGCCATGTACTTTACCTACGACTCAGCTTATATGATTGTTCCATTTCATATCCCTACGAACTGTTACACCCAAGTGTTTGCATGAGTTCCTGATTCCTCACTGATGTCGTGGTTTTCGACACTACGCTTTGCGTTTTTTGAAGTGCAGAATTTCGCAGTTCTTAATATTTAAAACATGTTGCCAATTTTAACACCATTTTGAAATCTTATCAAGTGTTGACAGGATATTTGTGTTTTTTTTCAGATAGTGTTTCATTATGTGTTATCTGAAAAAAGGTGAGGTTACTATTGGTATAGTCTGCAAGATCATTAATTTACAACATTAACAAAAATTTACTAGGGCAAGTTAATTCTACATTTGTCCATGATCCTCCATCTAAAATAGTATGGTGGATCATTCCTGCCAGAAAGGCTAAATGCAGTCACAGATTTCATCTAAAACCCCGCTTGATCGTACTTTGATTAATACTGAGTCAAAAGTTTTTCGGAAATCGAGAAATTCTGCGTGTGCCTGTTTCACAAATTCCATGGCTTTAGGATTCACTATGTGAGAATGTGAAAATGACAGCGTCTTCAAGGAAGACACGCCGCAAGAAATACTCTTGAAGTGCTACAAATGAATAGTAATTGTAATTAGAGAAGTTTGCTCACTGTTCATAAATGTCGACAGAAAACACCGATGTCTTTGAGTAAATAAGCAGTAAGCTAAGATGTTACGTAGTGGTATTTTTCAGAGTCAGGTGATAATAGTATTCCTGTCACTGTAGATTAGCACAGTCAGATTAGATAAAACGATGATTCCATCTGTCACATTCCCTGTGATTTCAGTGTTACAAACATTTGACTGCTACTGGATGAGATTACAGGAAAAAGTACTACAAGAATATAAAATGTATTTATTAAAGACATTTCGTTAAATTATTTGCTTGGATCTCCATGGCTGTAATTATGTGTTATGCAGAAATAACCAGGTCTTTATTATTCTAATATACGACATCTGAAATTTGAACCATTTCATGACACGTTTCGTTCTCCAATAATAGGCTAACATCATAGCTGTAGGAACACTGTGCCAAGTTCATTCATTGTTAGTCGGGTCTGGTGGTCTAGTGATGAATAGAGTGCCTGTAAACCAAAATATCTCGAATATTTCGTCTCTCAATAACGTGAGGATTCACCAGAAGCGACATGTGATTCAGTTTCCACGGTAAACTGTAGGTCCCCTTTCCCCGGAACGTTTACTGGAGTAGGACAGTGATACGAAAGTTGCCGAAGTATCGTCCAATTAAATGACTTGCACCAGACCTTTGAATTACTATTATTATTATTATTGTTATCTAGTATTACAGGCGATAACTGAACAACAAGGAAATGAGACACAGTTATAAGGGTGGAAAGATATTTTTCTAGGTGTAGATTTTTGTAAAATAGAAGTGATCCGATGGATATAAGGAATAAGACGTAACATTCAATCGAGTTATTTGTTAATAGCAAAGTACACTACAGTGTTCTGAAAATTATGTTACAAAAAATAATAAACACATAGTATCACCTGGCGAAGTAACTGTTTCGAATTCAAACTTTTGTACAATATCTTATACTACAAGTGGCCAAGAATGCACATGGTTATTGTCCAGCACTTTGGAGAAAGCAAGGAAGGGAGATTGGGTTTAGCGTCTCGTCGATATCGAGGTCATTAGCGACGTAGGAAGAGCTCGGATTGTGTCAAGAATGGGGAAGCTAATCGGCCTTGCCCTTTCAAAGGAACCATTCCGCCATTTGCATGGAGTGATTTGGCTTAATCACGAAAACCTAAATCTGGATGGACGGACGTGGGTTTCAACCGTCGTCCTCCAGAATGCGGGTCCAGTGTGCTAACCATTGTGCCACCCTGTTCGGTCCAGCATTGTTGAGTCCACCGGAACTCCCCAGCTGAATTACTGCTTCGTGTATTTCAATAACAGACGGCGCTGCGATTGGATGCTGTTACAGAGAAACCATTAATGTTTCTTGCGAGTAGTACAGGGATTGGACAAAAGTATGGAAACACCAAACACACAACATGTTACTATGCCTAACGCGGGGCAGGAATCTCATTGGCATTCTAAACAGCTTTCACGAAATCTTATACTATTATTCCTACAAAAAGCTGGCAAGTTCACATACCGGTGATGGAGTTGGATACTGATCACGCACCCTTCTCTCCAAAATAGACCACAAGGACTCAATAATATTTGGACTGTGCGGCTGGCCCCGGCGGAGGTTCGAGTCCTCCCTCGGGCATGGGTGTGCGTGTTTGTCCTTAGGATGATTTAAGTTAAGTAGTGTGTAACCTTATGGAGTGATGACCTTAGCAGTTGAATCCCATAGGATTTCACACACACTCAATAATATTGAGATGAGGTGACTGTAGCGGCCATGGGAGATGCGACAATTCATCGTCGTGCTCACAAAATCAGTTCTGTGCGACGCATACTGTAGTCTTGGAATAAAGCATCACCATTAGGGAACAAACATTGTACAATAAGAAAGAGCTGATCAGCCAAAATGGTCACATAATCCTTGGCGGTAATGCGATCTTGCAAAGTATCCATGGGCCCATGGATTACTACGATATGGCTGCCAAAATCATCACCGAACTCCAGCAATGATTCACTCCCGAGGCGTAACCTCGGCTAGAAGCTGGAAACAATGAGAAAGAAGACTCATTCTTCCAAAGACATTCTTCCATTGCTTCTTATTCGAGGTTTAATGGATTCGGCACCACATTTTCCTATTACGGTCATTTGCATCACTGATGAGTGGGCCGCGCGGGTTTAGCCGAGCGGTCTAGGGCGCTGCAGTCATGGACTGTGCGGCTGGCCCCGGCGGAGGTTCGAATCCTCCCTCGGGCATGGGTGTGTGTGTTTGTCCTTAGGATAATTTAGGTTAAGTAGTGTGTAAGCTTAGGGACTAATGACCTTTGCAGTTAAGTCCCATAAGATTTCACACACATTTGATCATTTTTGATGAGTGGGTTTGGTATTTCAGCTCGCTCTGCGATTCCTGCCTATTGGGGCCCCTTCGTGTTGTGTTGGCGCTGACAGGATTCGTGAGTCCGACAATCAGTTCTGCACCGATTTTTGCAGCTATGGAGCCGGCCAGGTTCGATTCCTGGTACTGCCAAGGATTTTTCCTTGATGGGAGGATTGCTACGGGGTGCATTCAGCCTCGTGTTGCAAACTGAGGAGCTACTTGAATAAGAAATATCGGCTCCACGGTCTATGAAGCCGGCGAAACGGCCGGGAGATCGGTGCGTTGTCCACATGCCCTTTCAGACCAAATTCGCATGACGCAGAATGGCATGGCGGCCGGTGGACTTTCCTTGAACCCAGAGCCTCGGCGACGAGTTCTTTTAAGCAGTGTCGAATGTTCCAGTCGAGCAGTTTATCTGCCCGACGAATATTTGCAGCAGTTCTGAAGCGACTGCCAGGAAGTGCATCCATCGTCCGAAGGATCAAGTCGAAGTCACAAGAGTGTGAAACCTTGTAGTACGTAGATGGTACACACCTCCCAGCGCCAGAGTGTCGCCACTTCTTTCTCAAAGCTGGTCCCAGTTTGTGTTCCAAAAATATTGTGCGTTGATTGTCTGCCATTAGAGAATGGTACCGCATTTTACGGACTAGAAGACGCTACGGGCTCTAAGATGCACCTTGATTTTTAAGCATTTTTTATTATTAGATCGCAAAGCCAGACTAAAAAAAGATTCTTAGTTCATAAAACGGAACTGACTTTGAAAACCCCTGCAAATCGTCATCTCAACTTCCTTTTTCTTCTTCTTCCTCTTCGCCGTCATCGTTGTTCTCTTCGTACATAAGATGGTTTTCACTGCAATCGAGTACGTTACTTATGCCACACTTCTTGAAAGATTTAACAATAATGTCTACTCTCAGTATTATTTTGTCCACTGACAGTTTTTGATTGTATTTTGTTTTAAAGCTCCCTCCGGCGTGAATTCTTGTTGGGTTTCATCCATTCCACTTATTCCCCTCCTCTCTTATATACAGTTTAAATGGCTTACTTATCGAGACATCAAGAGCTTGCAATTGTGAAATAAGTTTTGCCGAAACAATAAGAAGCTCTATATTTCCTTGTCTCAGTTTCCCTTTCACAGAATTTTTCAATTGACTACTAAAATTATCTGGCACAAGAAGAGAACTCTTCTTCAAAAAGAACCTTTTCTTCTCTCCCACATTCTGTTAATCTATAATTTCATACCAGCCACATCCTTCAGTCCTTGTTATGTACGTGAACAACAACACCTGGCGGTATATTTCAGAAGCTTTTGGCATTGTTCTGCGCTTGAAAATGGTCGTTGGATTAAGTTCAGTGCCGTTATTACAACATGCACTGTAGTGCATTTTTTCATGTCCATTTGTTTTTGTGGCTACAGGTTTAGCACCTTTTATGGCAACAGTTCTGTTACGCGGCACACCAGATTTCAGAGGAGTTTCGTCCATATTTGCGAAATGGTTTAGCTCCACCTTGGTTTTCTTTCGATATCGAATAAGAACGCAATGTTAAGTTGATACTTTCTCCTCAGAGATATTTTGGTTTTGGTCCGCATGCTATGTCCATGACGCTTCATAAGTCTGTAACACCATCCTTGAAATCCATTAATTTTTACTGAAGCGTTGGCCTGGTAAAGCGTATTTGATTCAATTCACTATCCTTCCATTCCGCCTATTGTAGGATATTTTGCTTGCAGTGATTGGTACCATCGTGTAACACCGAGCAAGTAATTCATACGGCTCAAAAACTTATTACGACTGCGAGAGACAGATTATCTCTGACTGGTGATATAAAAAACTGTGGATATAATGTGGAACACTACGTGTGCGGTGGACTGAATACTTCTCATTTGGAATTGCGGAGAGTAGTACCGCAATAGAATAGTAATTAGCGGCGTGGTTTTAAGCTGCCATTTTGAATACCGAATGTAATTTTATGAGTTACGACATTTCATCTCATACAAGAGAATGATGTGTATTGGCATGTAGCTAGGAAAATTGTTTATGGAAAATTATAATTTCATGAATGGAAAAGGTACCTTCAGTTCTCTGGTTATTTTAACTTCTCCCTTGTTTGTTGCTCGGAACATTATTTGGTGTGTTGTAACTCGTAGGGAACTTCGTATCCTGGTTAATCAGTAGAGCCTCCAGCACGGTCGTTTATGCTCTATTTTAAGAGATTAAATTCTGGACTTTATCGAAACTGATACACAACTTCGTCACTGATTCCCATGCTGCAGAATGAGTACGTCATAGCACCCAAGATGGCTTCCCTAGGGCGTATGATTGTGCCTCCGATTATTTTAAGAATTTTCAGAGTCGACGATCGCCGGAATTCTTCAGAGCCACAGAGATTTTTATTCCAGGTAGAGTAATCCATTTTATACCTTGACGAGTGGAAGATAATTGTGAAAAAAATATTGGAGAAGCGACTTATCTGGCTTAAAGATTTCCATTCAAGTAACCAGATAGTACTCAGTCAAAATAATTTAACTTCAACTCTCACAGGGGGAGCGAAGTTGGAAGACCTCTATTTGCACATTTAGTCTTCCTAATTTTTTCTGTTCTGCTGCACTAGCCCACCAACCACGAATGTTTTTTTTCTGTTAGTGGAGGGGCAAAATGCTCAGCTGCTCTGTTTCCACGTTCATTGCAGAAGCTATTACCTTCAATTTACAGTCCGCGCCATATGAATACCTTTTATTTCTTCCACAACAAAGCTTGTTACCAACAAAAATATTGTAGTGTTACCGATAACACAAATCACTTTCAATTCAAGTTCACTGGCACCGTAGACTGTAATGACGCATTATGAGCTGGACAGTGTTCTGAGTTTGTGATGTCGGCGCGGGAGGGAGATATTGTTAGTAAGTTTGTGAATCCCCCAAACTCATGTTCGTCGCATCAGTGCCCTGCTGCTGCTAGTTGAGTCCAATGTTGCCAAATAGAGATAGACTTCCCGCGGCATTGAATATATGGCCGTTTATAAGACTTGCGGAATTTCAAATCAAACACTGGACATTTTTATATTAATTTCGAGTATAAGAAACACCTGAATTTTGGAGGTAATTTTACGAACAAAGAAGTGCGTTTTATAGACCGTGAAATACGGTATTCCTCAGTTGTACACGAGAACTGCCCTAACTGAACGTTGCTGTGGTTCTGACGAACTTCGATCACCTTAGTGACCGGTGACGTCATTCGTTTGATCGGAATTCTCTCATACGATTTGGCCTGTGTCATATCCAGCGTAATGACACGGCAGATGACAGCCTCTCTCTCTACTCATAGAATTCAAGTGAATACGAGTGGATTCGTATCGTAGCCATTTCTGCATTTCAGTCAAATCATTCAGAACCCTTCTTAATGCAATTTTTCTCGCGCCCAGTGGTTCCTTCGTGCTCTGAAGCACAGTCGTATACGCTCATCTTGCCGCTTGGGCCAGCTCACGAATCGCTTGGCGTCGATCAGTGTCCAGTAACACAGTAAGAGCGGACACTTAGTCTTCGTTTATGACCTATCGCGTTTCGGCGTCCTTAGTTGAAAACGTTTACTCACCTTGTCACTGTTCCGTAGGGCAATGCAGATTCTCCGTAATCCTGGGGACAGGCGTTATCGTGCAGAAGGGTGATCCCGTCCAACATTCCGACAGTCCGAGGGCAAACGGCAAAGCCAGCAGTGGAAACGTCCCACATCTCCTGCGCCAAAGAAATCCAAAGCTGTTCACACAAGTTCCGGTAAGATAATGATGAGCTTCTTCGGCTACAGGGGCTCACTCCTCGTCGTGTTCCTCGAGTGTGGAACCACAATCAATGAAAACATTGCGACGCTCCATAAAGCGAAGACAGCCATGAATGATGTCGGAACGACTCATTCTGTTGCACGATAATGCACGCCCCATACTGCCAATCGGACGATGGCTGCACTTCAGCGATTTGGTTACAAAAAAGACTGCAGCATCCTCCGTGCAGCCCGGATCTTTCACTGTGCGATTTCCACATCTTTGCCGACCTGAAGAAAAACGTCGGTTTCAATCGTCGAGGAAGTGCAAAAGTAGGTGCGGTTGTGGATCCGTTCGCGGCCGACCGCGTTCTACGAAACAGAAACTGATCGCCTCTACTGCCGATGCGATAAATGTCCTAAAGTGCGTGCTGATTGCTTTTGAATGGAACCATTGTAGTGTGCGTTCCGTTTTCATTCGACCGTATCTTATAGTACAAACTCTCGAGCTTTAAGTCCTCCATATATCAGTTCGTTTTTCGTGGATTATATTTTCATGCCGCAATACATAGTGCGTTAAGCTCTTTCGCTGCGAATTGACAGTCCTCAACTGATATGTTCGGCTCACATGTCACGCGCGTGTAAATTCAAGTCATTCAGTGCCAGATGTGGGTTGGAATTCCATGCGCTTTGCACATGGTTCGTCGATACAGGGACGGCTAATGATGTAAGTGGGCTGCTTCTGTGTTGGCAGCGCTGTGTAGCGCTTTGCATTGGATCTCTGACTGCGCTTTCTTTGTAACAGACCTTGTGGCTGGTCGGACTCGCCAGTACTGTTGGGTAGTTGGAAGTTAGTCGCCAGCAGTGATGGAGTTACTGTTGGGTAGTTGGAGGTGAACAGCCAGCGGTGATGGATGACAGATGTGAGAAGTTAGCATTGATGGAGGGTAGAGGTCTGAAGTGTTAGCGTAGGCTAACGATCTGTACATGTTAGATTTGGAGATTGAATATTATTCCATGATGATATACCTTTATACTAGATGTCAATGACGATTTATATTCGTGTTTGAACTCGATGTCACCTTATTAAGGTAAAAAATACATTATTTGGTTTGCAACAAAATCTTTCCTTTGCTAACAACATGCCTATTAGTAGTTAGTGGCTTTAGTAGTTAGAATCATGTATTTAACTGGCAGTATTGACGCTCGTAGTATTGCAGTAGTTCGCGTAATGAAGATTTTTGTGAGGAAAGTGCTTAATGAAATGTATACGTTATTGTTAGGATTTCTTTTTAGTCAGGGCCATTCTTTTGAATTAATTATTTGAAATCGGGTTATCTTTTCTTTGAGCAGTCAGATTGCGTTGCGCTAGGATATTGTGGGTCTCAGTCATTCAGCAATTTAAGTACAGACACACTCATTTAAATAAAAAGTTTCAATGTTGCTTGTGGATGTTGTCGCCCGGTGATGCCACATACATGCTCGATTGGAGAAAAACCTGGTGATCGAGCAGCCCAAGGAAACATGTAACCTAGCCTAACCTAACCTCGACACTCTGCAGAGCGCCATTTGGGCGATCGTTATCCTGTTGGAAAACCGTCCCTGGGATGTTGTACATGAATGGCAGCACAAAAGGTCGAATCACCAGACTGACATGCAAATTTTGCTGTTAGGGTGAGTGAGATAACCACGAGAGTGCTACTGCTCTCATACGAAATCACAGCTCATATCGTAACCTCACGTGTAGGTTCAGAGTGTCTAGCATGCAGACAGGTTGCTTGCTGGTCCTCACCTAGTCTCCTTCTAACCAACACAAGGTCATCACTGGCACCGAGGCATAACAATTTTTCATCAGAAAACACAACACACCTCCAGCCTGCCCTTGAATGAGCTCTCGCTTGTCACTGAAGCCACAAACGGAGTCGGTTTGCAGTCAGTGGCATGCACATACAGCGCGTCTGGCTCGGAGTTGTCCTCGAAGTAACCCGGGAGGACGGCGGTTCAAACCCGTCTCCTGCCACCCTGATTTACGTTATTCGTGATTTCTCTCAATCGTTTCAGGCAAATGGCGAGATGGTTCCTTGGAAAGGGCATGACTGATTTCCTTTCCCATCCTTCCATAATCCGAGCTTGTGCTCCGTCTCTAATGACCTCGTTGTCGACAGGACGCTACTCTCCTCCTCCTCCTCCTCCTCCTCCTTCTCCTCGAAGTAACCGATCTGTAACAGTTCGTTGTGTCACTGTGGTGCCAACTGCTGCTCAAATTGCTGGGGCAGATTCAGCATGATTCGGTAGAGCCATGCACCGAACATGATGGTCTTCGCTCTCGGTAATGCTACATCCGTCCGAAGCCCGGTCTTTTTTGTGCCCATGTACTCTCGTGACCACGGCTGCCAGCGGTCACGTACAGTGGCTACATTCCTGCCTAATCTTTCTGCAGAATCGCAAAAGGAACATTCAACTTCTCGAAGCCGTATTACACGACCTCGTTCAATCTCAGTGAGGTGTTGACAATGGCGTCTTTGTCGCTTTACCAAGACATTCTTGACTAATATCAACTCATCACGACCATTACAGCGTGTAATTAAAGCAAACCTGACTGCGTCCTTTTACTGCTCCAATGCTATGCGAGTAGCGCAGATCTGAGTAGAAATCACCTTTCAGATGTAGAAATACGCCTACCAACTTTCTTTTATGTCGCACCTGACCTTCTTGGTGCAGCAATATCTTTTCCGTCAGTGTGTGTGTGAAATCTTATGGGACTTAACTGCTAAGGTCATCAGTCCCTAAGCTTACACACTACTTAACCTAAACCATCCTAAGGACATACACACACACCCATGCCCGAAGGAGGACTCGAACCTCCGCCGGGATCAACCGCACAGTCCACGACTGCAGCGCCTTAGACCGCTCGGTTTTCCGTCAGTGTGATATTGTGCAAATTCCCTGCGGGGGAAAAAATTAACTAATTTCACAACTAATCACGGTATACGATATGTTACACCTAAGATGGCCGGCCGCTGTGGCCCAGCGATTCTAGGCGCTTCAGTTCGGAACCGCGCTGCTGCTACGGTCGCAGGTTCGAATGCTGTCTGGGGCATGGATATGTGTGATGTCCTTAGGTTAGTTAGGTTTAAGTAGTCCTAAGTTCTAGGGGACTGATGACCTCAGAAGTTAAGTCCCATAGTGCTCAGAGCCATTTGAACCATTTGAGCCCCATCAAACCACTCAGAAGACTGCTGAGCCATCTCACCCTCCCCCCCCCCCCTCCCCCCCCCCATCTTTCCTCCCTATACACACTGAGGTGGGAGGAGGACAGAATGGGATCACAGAGGCAGCAGTTGAACGCGGCAGCTGATGACCATGAGAGAAGCGCTGAGACGCGGCAGAGTGCAGGGCAGCGGCGACCTCTGCTGACGCCGGCCGGATGCTGGCCCGCTGGGGGCCGTTTTTGTGCGCTACTGGCCTAATGTATGGAGCCGGTGCATTGATAATTACCGGCCGGCTGGCGATCTGCATGCGGCAGCTGGACGCGGCTTTGTCCCCGGACGGCGATGATATCCGTTGGCCGCCGGCCGCGCTCAAAGGCCAGGTAGGCGGCTGGCGGCTGGCGACTGGCGGCTGCTATCGCTGTCACAATGGCCCGGGGCTGGTCACCGGGAGACGAGGCGCAAGGGTTCTTTTTGTGGTGGCCGCCCGTATCGGCCGGCATACATCTCCGCAGTTTTTTACGACGCTGCGCAGCGCGGCTATTTAGTTCCGCGCCGGTAACGACGCGTAATGAAACGTCTGCACCTACAGCTTTGTGGGCGCGCTCCCCCGCCGCACCGCCTCTCGTGACTGGCGGCGCGCCTGCGGGAGGACTTCCTGGAAGGGCTGCTGCGTCCTGCGTGGGGTGTCCGGCAAAGGACACCACTCCGAACACAGAAATCACACAGTGGAAACCTGTGAGGAGCTAGCCACGAATGCTTGTGTAAGACACACGAGGGTGATGCCTCGCCTTAAATCATGGCTGTTTTCGCTGATGTGAGGTAGTCGTTGATAGGCATTATTTGCTTTCCACGTTTTGGAAGGAGGTAGTATGAACCGAAGCATGAAAGAAATGTCCAGCAAATATGGCCTCTAAGAGCATACCGTAGTATCTACGAGCACTTGCTCCATTGAAGACATGTGCCATAGTATCGAAGATGGACAAGTGCTCATGGCAAGAGCTTATGCTTATTGGGCTTTTTTTCTTGTTATGGGCCAAATTCAACACTTTCTTCAACCCTGTATTTCAGTGTTACGAGGGTGGGGGGGGAGGAGGAGGGGAAGTGGTGGAGGCTGTGTTAATATAGTTCAGTTGCAAAGAACCTGAAGATCGGAGCTTATACTCTCGAAACACGTACTCCAACGAGAGGAATAGTACCACGTCATTGATTGCAGTAAATTCAGTATACGGGGTGGTCCATTAATAGTGACCGGGCCAAATATCTCACGAAATAAGCATCAAACAAAAAAACTACAAAGAGCAAAACTCGTCTACCTTGAAGGGGGAAACCAGATGGCGCAATGGTTGGCCCGCTAGATGGCGCTGCCATAGATCAAACGGATATCAACTGCGTTTTTTAAACAGGAACCCCCATTTTTTTATTACATATTCGTGTAGTCCGTAAAGAAATATGAATGTTTTAGTTGGACCAATTTTTTCGCTTTGTGATAAATGGTGCTGTAATACTCACAAAAGTATAAGTACGTGGTATCACGTAACATTCTGCCAGTGCGGACGCTGTTTGCTTCGTGATACATTACCCGTGTTAAAATGGACCGTTTATCAATTGCGGAAAAGGTAGATATCGTGTTGATGTGTGGCTATTGTGATCAAAATCCCCAATGGGCGTGTGCTATGTATGCTGCTCTGTATCCTGGACATCATCCAAGTGTCCGGATCGTTCCCCAGATAGTTACGTTATTTAAGGAAACAGGAAGTGTTCAGACACATGTGAAACGTCAATCACGACCTGCAACAAATGATGATGCCCAAGTAGGTGTTTTAGCTGCTGTCGCGGCTAATCCGCACATCAGACGCAGACAAATTGCGCGAGAATCGGGAATCTCAAAAACGTCGGTGTTGAGAATGCTACATCAACATCGATTGCACCCGTACCATATTTCTATGCACCAGTAATTGCATGGCGACGACTTTGAAAGTCGTGTACAGTTCTGCCACTGGGAACAAGAGAAATTACGGGACGATGACAAATTTTTTGCACGCGTTTTATTTAGCGACGAAGCGTCATTCACCAACAGCGGTAACGTAAACCGGCATAATATGCACTACTGGGCAACGGAAAATCCTGGATGGCTGTGACAAGTGGAACATCAGCGACCTTGGCGGGTTAATGCATGGTGCGGCATTGTGGGAGGAAGGATAATTGGCCCCATTTTATCGAAAGTAATCAAAATGGAGCAATGTATGCTGATTTCCTACGTAATGTTCTACCGATGTTATGATAAGATGTTTCACTGCATGACAGAATAGCGATGTACTTCCAACATGATGGATGTCCGGCACATAGCTCGCGTGCCGTTGAAGCGGTATTGAATAGCATATTTCATGACAGGTGGATTGGTCGTCGAAGCACCATACCATGGCCCGCACGTTCACCGGATCTGACGTTCCCGGATTTCTTTCTGTGGAGAAAGTTGAAGGATATTTGCTGTCGTGATCCACCGACAACGCCTGACAAAATGAGTCAGAGCGCATTGTCAACGCATGTGACAACATTACGGAAGGCGAACTACTCGCTGTTGAGAGGAATGTCGTTACACGTAATGCCAAATGCATTGAGGTTGACGGACATCATTTTGAGCATTTATTGCATTAATGTGGTATTTACCGGTAATCATGCTGTAACAGCATGCGTTTTCAGAAATGATAGGTTGACAAAGGTACATGTATCACATTGTAACCGAAATAAAATGTTCAAACGTATCTACGTTCTGTATTTTAATTGAAAAAACCTACCTGTTACCAACTGTTCGTCTAAAATTGTGAGCCATATGTTTGTGACTATTACAGCGCCATCTATCACAAAGCGAAAAAAAGTGATCCAACTAAAAGATTCATATTTCTTTACGTACTACACGAATATGTAATAAAAATGGGGGTTCCTATTTTAAAAAAAACGCAGTTGATATCCGTTTGATCTACGGCATCTAGCGGGCCAACCACAGCGCCATCTGGTTTCCCCCTTCAAGCTAGACAAGTTTCGTTCTTTGTAGTTTTTTTCATTTGACGCTTATTTCGTGAGATATTTGGCCAGGTCACGATCAATGGA
This sequence comes from Schistocerca americana, assembly GCF_021461395.2. NCBI lineage: Eukaryota > Metazoa > Arthropoda > Insecta > Orthoptera > Acrididae > Schistocerca > Schistocerca americana. The sequence continues at coordinate 416,468,333 of NC_060121.1, read as the reverse complement.
CCACCCTGTAGAGTGTCCTCCCCCTGTAGCTGAGTGGTCAGCGTGACGGATTGTCAATCTTCTGGACCTGGGTTCGATTCCCGGCTGGGTCGGGGATTTTTCTCCGCTCAAGGACTGAGTGTTGTGCTGTCCTCATCATCATCCTACCATCCTCATCGACTGCAGGTTGCCGAGGTGGCGTCAAATTGAAACACCGGCACGCGGCGAACGGTCTGCCCGACGCGGGGCCCTAGCCGTACGATTAAATAAATAACTAGTATACAGTATTATAAGGTGCGGTCAAAAAGTTTCTGTTTGAGGACGTTGTTGCAGCGTATATGCAACGTAGCGCAACCCCGTTCGGGCATTTAATCACCGACATGTAGGTAAAGGAATAGTGTGGCATTCGTGTCTTCCCGGTGTGCGTGCAGGAAATACGGAAGGGTGAACTATGGCGACGTCGTGACCAAATGCGTCGAAAGAGCACCAACGTGTTGTTGTTCTTTCTTGGCTGCCGAAGGACAAACGACGGTAGACATCCATCGGGCAGTGAAGGATGTGTATGGGGCAGCATATCTGTCGAAAACCACCGGCGTGAGCAAGAAGTGATACTGCTTCATGATAACTCACGTCACCATGTTGGAAACGTTATAACGCAAATGACGTGGGAGACGCTCGAACACCTGCACTGTAGTCCCGATCTCTTCCCGTGCGATTATCACACTATCAGTCCCTTAAAAAAGGCCTTGAAGGGTTGGCGATTCCTGTTGGACGAGAACCTGCATTTATTCACTCAGCGGGACATGGCGTTTTACGAAACTGTCGTCTGGTACGTAGGTGGGATGATTGCCTCAACGTTCACGGCGATTTTGTTTGATTGCCATACCGATTCTGGACTGTAGGTCCTTCGAACGGAAACTTTTTAACTGCCCCTTATAGAAAAGAACGTGTTACACAATGAATGTAAGATGATCTGCAGATGATCGACGATTGATGTAGAGACTGACTGTTAACCCTGAACACATATACATAGGTGCTTCAGAAACTAAGATACACATGTCATCCCATGCTAATACTATTGTGTACAACTGTGGCTCATTTACAAAAGATAGTGCACATTCCAGGTTTCCTACAGATGCAGGACTGCTGTGGTACTCATCAGATGCATTACAGTGAGCGATTGCAGGAAGGAAGCAAGATTAGATATTAAGATTACGTCTACAATGCGGTCATTAGAGACAGAGCACAAGCTCGGGGAATGAAATTGACTATGTCCTTTTCAAAGGAACCATTCCGGCACTTGTCTGGAACGATTTAGGGAAACCATAAAACCTAATTTTGTAAGGCCGGATGCGGACTTGAACCTTTGCGCTTCGAGTTCTGTATACTAACCAATGCGCCACCTCGCTCGGTAGTGTGTGTTTATAATGGCGCAGCAACTGGAAACGTACACCAAAGTTGAAGTACGCGGGATAGTACGATTCTTGTGGGCAAAACGCCTGTTTTGCACACAGATTAACCGTGAAACTTTTGCGATGTGTGGACCAATTGCAGTGTCGGGCCCAGATGGTGTCAGCAGTTTAACGAATGTTTCATAGAGGTGGATGATGCTACTCGGTAAGTCCAGATCATGTACCAAGCGATTTCCGTCTTATCGGCACGCTGAAACAACATATGGAGGGAAGGAGTTTTCCAGCGATGCGGTTCTCAGCGGCTCCTTGACCAAGGAGGAGATTTCTATCGTCGCGGTATTGAACAATTATTAGAACGTTCCGACCATGGTTGACAGAAATTTGGCGATACGTTGAAAAATTGTTCAAAAAATGTCTCTGAGCACTATGGGACTCAACATCTTAGGTGATAAGTCCCCTAGAACTTAGAACTACTTAAACCTAACTAACCTAAGGACATCACACACACGCATGCCCGAGGCAGGATTCGAACCTGCGGTTCCGGACTGCAGCGCTAGAACCGCACGGCCACCGTGGCCGGCTTGAAAAATTGTGTCATTATCTCTGTCATTTTGAAGTGTAGCGGAGTATTCAGTCAAAGCTGACTGGCTTGCCATAATAAAGTGTAACGTAATTCTCGATATCCCCTTGTAAACTTGATGCATGGCGCATGGACAGGTACCCGTGGCCTAGTCACAGCCGGACTTCGGCTGTGTAGGGCGCGGACGTGCTCAGCGCTCCGAGCCCCCTCCTCTGCTGGCGAGTGTTTGTTTACTTGTCCGCAGTGTGGTGTGTGGTGTGTGGTAGTGTTATTTAGATCGACTCGAAGCGCAGCAGCTCTTTCGTATCGAAATTAGACGATCAAGCTTACGTTTAACGCACAATACACCCGGCCCAAAGCTCATGAAATCCGTTTTTTGTATGACGTGGTGCACTTAGATCCACAAGATCTGCTAGGAACTCATCTGTCCATTGGCTCCAGCACGGTTTACCTCAAACTCATAGACGAAGAGGCACAATAGAAAGGAACGTGAGTGTGGTTGGAGCTGGTCAGGGAGCTCGAAAGGTGCGTGTTTTCGAACTCAGCTTTGAAGTCCCCGACGCTCTGGTCATAGAAGCCTTACGGGCGTATGGCACAGTTCTTAGACACGTGGAGGAAAAATGGAGAACTGAGACATGTCCCATAGTCAGCAGAGAGCGTCAATTCGTGCTGAGCTCCGTAAACACAAACCTTCGTTTGTGTCCATTGGTGGAAGTCGCTCAATCGTCGTTTGTGACGGCCAACTGAGGACTTGCCCCATTTGCTGACAAGGACATGTTCGCTCGGACTGCCTTCAGAGACGTCTCGCGTAGGCACCTCCTGCAGAGCAGACACTGGCACCGCACTTAACATCCCTTCCTCTCACATACGTGGAGGCGTTGAGGAGAGATGTGGGTGTCGACTACGATGGGCCCTCATCTCAGGTGACCCTAAGTTCTGCCCCCGATTGTAAACTGCAACAGTCACAAATCACATGTGATTCTCCATCCCGTCACCCCTCAAATACGTCGGAGCAGGAACAAGTGAGGGCTCAGTCGACCCTTTGTGTCGACGTGGAAATGGGGGCTCAAGAGGATAATACCTACCCTCGACCCACGTCCGATGCGGAGACTCGCCAACGCAAACAAAAATCCCCGAAACGGCGTAAGGAGAGGCGGCTGTCCACAGAGAATGGTGCACGAAGGAGGTGCGCAGCCAAAGGACGTGGACGACCCCGACACTTACTGCCAACTAGTCTTGATGCAACTGCCACAGGCCATCCTGGGGCACTAAATGCATGGCGGTGAGATGGAGGCTACTATGCTGTAGGATGATCCCAGGATTGCGCCGAATAGCGCACGCCAACCGACGGAGCCCGTGCCACAGCACTCATTGAGAGACTGGGCTAATAACTTGGAACTGAACGATGTGATGCAGGAGACAGCTGATCTACCGATGCCCCTCGCCGACGCTGCGTAGGACGGATCCCGCAAGCAAGGTGACCTACAACTTGCATGTCGGCCGCCCGAGTAACGGAGCGACAATCAGTCCACTGTCACTAGAATGCCGTGACCATTCCCATTGGTGGAAGTCGCTCAATCGTCGTTTATGACGGACAACTGAGGATGCTACAAAGTTCAAATGGATCTGAGCACTATGGGACTTAACATCTGAGGTCATCAGTCCCCTAGAACTTAGAACTACTTAAACCTAACTAACCTAAGGACATCTCACACATCCATGCCCGAGGCAGGATTCAAACCTGCGACCGTAGCAGCAGCGCGGATCCGGACTGAAGCTCATAGAACCGCCCGGCCACAACGGCCGGCGATGCTAAAAGTATGTTGCACATGTACCATTAACATCAACGGCATTCGCACTTCGGTAAAGGTACAAATCTTAGGGGATAACTACGGGCAGCGGAAATGGATATTGTTTTCCTCCGAGAGGTGCAAGCTGACATAAGGTTAGACTCTTACGGCTACAACGCTTATAGTTTACCGGCTGTTAATGAAAGGGATTGAGGCGTTGGTCGTTACTTACCTTCCTTCGGCAAGTGGTGTCACGCTGACGGTCGTGCAGTCCGTTCGGTATACGTTTATGCACCATCAGGCTGATGAAACGCCGAGAAAGGACCGTCTTCTACTCTGGGGACTTGACTTCGTTGTTTCAAGTAAATGCGGTGCATTTCATAGCGAGCGGCGATTTCAACTGTATTCTGCGGCCCGAACCGCTCTTCGTTCTTTGCCAAGCGTTGCGTTGCAAGTACAGGTATCGGACCTCGCGCTGCAAGACACTTGGATCCTACAACACGGCGACAATCGCAGGTACATGTACCCTACCAGACACTCGGACAACCGTTTAGACAGGGTTTATGTATCACGAGGGCTCTGCGCGGCGACAGTTGGCACTGAGATATGGCCAATGGATTTTTCTGACCATCAGGTTTATTTCGGCGCTGTTGTCTTACCTCGCCAACAGACAGGAAATAGTAGGGACCACGAACACTGAGCGTTTCTTACCTCCGTGATGAGGCCTGTCGCCGTGAGATTGAGGATTATTGGCGCCAATGCCAATGGGGCCAACGAACATACACTTTCACGTTGCTGTAGTGGAGTCATACCTTCCATACGCAGGGCATTTATCGGCCATGGCAGAGGTAAGTCTGGCTAGCAACAGACGACTTCAGAATTTTATTCCGACGTTAAACGAACTGGCAATGCAACCGGCGTCACCATGCCATCAAGCCATCAAAGCTCGCTTGCTCCGACTCACTGCGGTGCAGCTGGAAGGCGTCAGAATCGGTACGATAACGTAACATCGTCTTCATGGAGAACGGGCATTGTTGAATCACATAGTACAAGAAAGCATGCTCATTACGGCATTCGAAACGGTGGAGGGAAGGCAAGCTATGGCATAAACAGATATTGCCCGCGCGTCCACTAGTACTACCGTAACTGATTATGTTTATCCATTACGCATATTTTAGATCCCGTGACTGTTAACTGAACGTAAATACATAAAACTGCAACCAGTCATCGTAACTTCCGTGGCGAGGGGCCCAAGAAGCGACATGCGACCAGCAGACATGCTGCACGACATGCAAGCAACAGAGGCTGTGCACAGCGGCGACGCCCTTCTCGCAGACATTACCCGTGACGAACTGAATATTATCTTGAAGAGCAATTCGTCGAACGACTTACTTGGGCCTGACGGGTTAGCTATTGAGGTTTACCGCTCCTTCTCATGTGGTCCTGCAATCGGTTTACAGAGCACACTCGAGGGTAATCGTGAACGGTTATCGATCAGAACCCATTTCTATCGAGCGTTCCGTGAGGCAAGGATGCCCCTTATCCGCCTTTCTCGTATTTGCATGGTCTTCGCGGATGCTTCGAAAAGGTTTGTTTATACACCGCGAGGATCCGATGTTGCACACATACCGACGGCGTCATATTCCTAGCCAGCTCAAGAGACGACGTACAGAAGGCGTTATGATGGCTTCAACGGTGTGGTATTGTGGCGGGCAGTATCATAAATCCACAGAAGACGAAGTACATGGATGTGGACAGGGGCTGGCGTCAGGAATGACATTGCCCACCACTAAAGTACCCGCGCTTGTAGGGGTACTCTTTCATGGCCATATTCATCGTACTGCAGCGGCCACATATCGTCGGCTGTTACAACAAATACACTGTGTGATCAAAAGTATCCGGACACCCCCAAAAACATACGTTTTTCACATTAGGTGCATTGTGCTGCCAGCTACTGCCAGGTGCTCCATATCAGCGACCTCAGTAGCCATGAGACATCGTGGGAGAGCAGAATGGGGCGCTCCGCGGAACTCACGGGCTTCGAACGTGGTCAGGTGATTGGGTGTCACTTCTGTCATGCGTCTGTACGCCAGATTTTCACATTCCTTAACATCCTTAGGTTCACTGTTTCCGCTGTAATAGTGAAGTGGAAACGAGAAGGGACACGTACAGCACAAAAGCGAACAGGCCGACCTCGTCTGTTGACTGACAGACACCGCCGACAGTTGAAGAGAGTCGTAATGTGTAATAGGCAGACTTATATCCAGACCACCACACAACAATTCCAAACTGCATCATGATCCACTGCAAGTACTATAATAGTTAGGTCGAAGTTGAGAAAACTTTGATTTCATGGTCGAGCGGCTGTTCATAAGCCACACATCACGCCGGTAAATGCCAAACAACGCCTCGCTTGGTGTAAGGAGCATAAATATTCGACGATTAAAAAGTGGAAAAACGTTGTGTGGGGTGACGAATCACGATACTCAATGTGGCGATCCGATGGCAGGGTGTGGGTACGGCGAATGGCTGGTGTATGTCATCTGCTAGCATGTGTAGTGCCAACAATAAAATACGGAGGCGATGCAGTTATGGTGTAGTCGTGTTTGTCATGGAGGGTGCTTGCACCCCTTGTTGTTTTGAGTGGTACTATCACACACAGGCCTACATTGACGTTTTCATCACCTTCTTGGTTCCCACTATTGATGAGCAATTTGGGAATGGCAATTGCATCTTTCAACACGATCGAGCACCTGTTCATAATGCACGGCCTGTGGCGGAGTGGTTACACGACAATGACATCCCTGTAATGGACTGGTCTGCACAGAATCCTGACCTGACTACTACAGCACACCTTTGGGATGTTTTGGATTGCCGACTTCGTGCCAGACCTCACCGACCGACACCGATACCTCTCCTAAGTGCAGCACTCCGTGAAGAATGGGCTGCCATTTCCCAAGAAACCTTCCAGCATCTGATTGAACGAATACCTGCGAGAGTGGAAGCTGTCGTCAAGGCTAAGTGTGGGTCAACACCATACTGAATTCCAGTATTACCGATGGAGGGCGCCACGAACTTGTAAGCCATTTTCAGCCAGGTGTCCGGATACTTTCGATCACATAGTGTAAGTGCACTGGTGCGACTTCACACGCTGTGCATGGTGTACATGTTCCAGTGGGCACAGTATATTAATTCTGCTTATCTCCAAAATTAAACTATTTCGCCGATATGCTAGCGACGCCCATTAGTATTGCTACGAGGCTGCAAGGTGCATTTGGATATTTTGTGAGTACTGATCTTGTTTTTAAAATTCGTTACGACAACTTGACATTGCCTTCAAATGAAGGTGGAGTGAATTTGACCAACGTTAAAAACAGAGTGTGGGCACTGTGTCTTGGAACGATGCGCCGACTATGGAATTCTGAGCAAGTCAACTAGACACGCACTGTGATCGACGAAGTGGTGTGACAACCGTTGCACTTTCCAGTCAATCACATTAGGACGTTCCACGTGGGCTATAGTTCTACATCTACATCTACACCATACTCCGCAAGCCACCTAATGGTGTGTGGTGGAGAGTACTTTCGGTACCACTATCTGATCCCTCCAACCCTGTTCCACTCGCGAATAGTGTGTGGGAAGAATGACTGTCGGTGAGCCTCTGCATTGGCTCTAATTTCTCGAATTTTCTCCTCGTGGTCAGTACGCGAGATGTAGAGTATGTGGGAGGGTGAAGTAATACGTTGTCCGACTCCTCATGAAAAGTGCTGTCCCGAAATTTCAACAGTGAATCTCTCCGTGATGCACAACGTCTCTCTTTTAGCATCTCCGTAACACTCCCTTGCTAATTAAACTATTTATTTGCTGTATGACCAGCGTCCTACACGATCGTTCATGACTAAGTACTATTACCACCAGTTACAAAGAAACTAACACGTACGTCAACGTGGTTGAACGACGCTTCCTTGCCGTACGATGGAAGAGAGTACGGCGTACGATCCATTTACCCTTTCTCCCCACTGAAGTGCGGGATGATGATAGTGAATGACAAATTTACTAACTGCCAACGATTGCACTCCATTCATCTGGTCGACGAGCCTTTGTGTCCACTTTGTGCACTAATTGATTCTGACGTACATCGGTTGACTTGTGGCAAGGTGGATGCAAGTTGGCTATTCACACAAAGAATATTAAACCTATTCTTAGCCCTCGTCGATTGATTCCGAAGCTCTGTTCCACTCGGGCGCCATCTACTTCCCAGCCGTCAGGACAAATGCAGTCAGTTGGATTAAAGGAATGGCTCTGTACTATTTCTTCCGCGACTGTGTCAAAGACGTATTAGATTATTGATCCTTCCTGCTGAACTAACACACGAACTTACAGCGCCAAGCAAATTAACGATCCTATTTTTCCAATTATTTGGGTGCGTTGTTCAAGGACCCTCTGGATAGCTGAAGTGTTCCAGGTGCGAGAAGAGACAGATGTCGATGGTCCACGATTCGAGATAGTTTTCAGCGTATATACGCAGGGGACAGTACTCCTCACCATACGAAAACATGACCTGGACAATCTATATGCTCAGCTATTGTAGGGTATTCTTTATATGGTATTTACTATCTAATTAAAACAAAACTAATAAATAAATAAGTAGCAAAATAAGAAAGGCGGACCCTTGGTACCTCCACCTCCGATCCCTGTTCCAGACTCGTGTGCAGGGCGACACAGTGGCCAGTCCTCTGGCGGAGAACCGAGATCTCTTTGACGTCATGCTCTACACCCTCCCCCCACCGTCTCCCCCCCCCCTCATAAAACATAGGGAGCGTCTACATTTCAAATATACGATTCTGGAACCAACATACAATAAACTGGGCCTGACACATCTGCATTTCTTATGCTCTCTTCCCCCCCTCCCCCCCTAAGAGTCCCACATGCACACACTTGCATTGGGGTGTACTCGCCTCTTGGTCTCTGTCTGAATCTTTTACCCACCCTTCCCCCCCTCCCAGTCCCACATGCACACACTTGCATTGGGATGTACTCGCCTCTTGGTCCCCATCTGCATCTTTTACCCTCCCTTCCCTCCCCTCCCAGTCTGACATGCACACACTTGCATTGGGGTGTACTCGCCTCTTGGTCTCCATCTGAATTTTTACCCACCCTTCCCCTCCCCCCCCCCCCCATCCCAGTCTCAGTTACACATACTTGCATTCTGGTGTACTCGCCTCTTGGTCTCCAGCTGCGTCTTTTATGCTTCCTTCCTCCCCCCCTCCCAGTCCGACACGCACACACTTCCATTGGGGTGTACTTGCCTCTTGGTCTCCGTCTGCATCTTTTCCCACCCTTCCCCCCCCCCCTCCTCCCAGTCCCAACTGCACACACTTGCATTGGGGTTACTCGCCTCTTGGTCTCCGTCTGCATCTTTTACCCTCCCTTCTCCCCCCCCCCCTTCCAGTCAAACATGCACACACTTGCCTTGGCGTGTACTCGCCTCTTGGTCTCCATTTGCACCTTTTACGCTCCCTCCCCCCCCCCCCCCCTTCCCAGTTCCACATGCACACACTTGTACTGGGGTGTACTCGCCTCTTGGGCTCCGTCCGCATCTTTTACCCTCCGTTCTCCCCTCCCCCCCCCCCCTCCCAGTCTCACATGCACACACTTGCATTGGGGTGTACTCGCCTCTTGGGCTGCGTCTGCATCTTTTACCCACCCTTCCCCCCTCCCAGTCCCACTTGCACATACTTGCATTCGGGTATACTCGCCTCTTGGTCTCCGTCTGCATCTTTTACGCTCCCTTCCTCCCCCCCTCCCAGTCCGACATGCACCCACTTGCATTGGGGTGTACTCGCCTCTTGGTCTCCCCTCCGTCTGCATCTTTTCCTACCCTTCCCCCCCCCCCCCCCTCCCCTCGCAGTCCCTTATGCACACACTTGCATTCGGTATTAAGGTGACTTGATGTCTCAGGAAGTATCCTATTAATCGATCCTTTCTTTTAGTCAAGTTATACCAAACATTTTTCTCCCCAGTTCTATCCAGTACCTTCTCATTAGTTAAGCGATCTACCCATATAATGATCTGCAGTCTTCTATTGCACCACATTTGAAATGCTTCTGTTCTCTTCTTCTCTTCTTATCTGAACTGTTTATCGTGCACGTTTCACTTCCGTAGGTGTCTACTGCCTACAAATGCCTTCAGAAAATACATCTTAACTTAAATTTATATTCGACGTTATCACATTTCTCTTCTCCAGAAAGCCGGCCGAAGTGGCCGTGCGGTTAAAGGCGCTGCAGTCTGGAACCGCAAGACCGCTACGGTCGCAGGTTCGAATCCTGCCTCGGGCATGGATGTTTGTGATGTCCTTAGGTTAGTTAGGTTTAACTAGTTCTAAGTTCTAGGGGACTAATGACCTCAGCAGTTGAGTCCCATAGTGCTCAGAGCCATTTTTTCTTCTCCAGAAACGCTTTTCCTGTCATTATCAGTCTACATTTTACATCCTCTCTACTTCGGCCATCATCATTTATTTTACTGCCCAAACAGCAAAAGTCATCTACTACAAGGACATGCTGAATAGTAAAGCTTCCGAATTTTTTAGCAGAAACGCTTAAAGTTTTTTTTAAATAAGACAAACGTTATTAACATTATATATGTAATGTCTAAGTATTTATTTGTGAACTTAGTGGCCCTGGCGACGCACACTTTCTCCCAAAGAGAGAGCAGTTTGTTGATGCCGTCACTGTAGGGCATTTAACTTCGTTGTCAGAGTCACCGCTTCATCACTACCGAATTTAGGTCCTCGAAGATATTCTTCAAGTTTTGGAAACACGTGAAAATCGGGTGGGAGCAAGTCGTGACTGTATGGAGGATGATAGATGACAGTGAACCGAAGGCGTCAGAGTGCTGCAGATGTCGCAGCGCTCGTGTGTGTTCTGTCATAATTATGCTGAAGGAGAGGGAGCTCCATGTGTGGACGAACTCAGATTTCGGAAATTGATGAAAGCGTGCTGTTTCTCACGCACCGCTATATTTTGTTACACACGGCCACGTTACGCACTACACTTCGGAGCCCTCTAGCGACAGAGGGCTGCAAATATGTAAGCATGAAGAATGAAGTTGTAGGATAGTAATAACATGTCTTTTATTTACAACACTGTTAAGAATTTTCACATAAACATTAGCAGCCCGCCTTCGTACTTTCAGTGTCTTATTTCCTGATGTAATTTCATCAGCATCGTCTCATTGAATTCTACTATAATCGATTACTCTTGTTCTGCTTTTATTAATGTTCATTGTACATCCACGTTTAAAGACCCTATCCATTCCGCTCAATTGCTCTTCAAAGTTCTTTTCTGTCTTACAGAATTACAATGCCACTTGCAAACCACAAAGTCTTTTATTTCTTCTCTCTGAACTTTAATTCCTTCTCCAAATTTCTCTTTGGCTTCCTTTACTGCGTGCTCAATGTACTGCTCGGATAACGTCGGGGATATGCTACAACCTGGCTCACTCCCTGCTCAACAACTGCTTCCCTTACGTTACCTTCTATTACTGTAACTGCCAGCTGGTTTCCGTACAGGTTGTAAGTGACCTTCCGCTCCCTGTATTTTACCCCTGCTAACTTCAAAATTTCAGATAGTATATTGCAGTCAACATTGTCAAAACTTTCTCTAAATCTACAAGTGCTATAAACGTAGGGTTTTCTTTCCTTAGCGTGTGTTCTAAGAGAAGTCGTAGGATAAGTACTGACTCGGTTAGTCCTAAGTTTCTGCGGCACCCAAACCGATCTACCCTGAGGCAGGCTTCTACCACATTTTCCATTCTTCCATAAATAATTCGTGTTCGGATTTTACAACCATGTCTTATTAAAATGAGAGTTTGGTAATATTCACATCTGTCAGCAAGTATAGGAATAAAAACTAGTTCCAGTCACCTTACTCAAAAGGCAGGTGTCAGAATTTTCGGAAATATCAGCAGATGGTTCATGGAAAATGTTTTTTACTGAATTTTGATAGGACTCGGTACATGCAATAGTTCAGCACTTCTCAGAGAAGTCTACAAGCTTTAAATGTAATCCTCTGACACGATGACTACAAGAAAACGAAAGCTTTTTCTCACATGAATATGAATTTATGAAGCGCCTTGGTTCAGTTATGCGGTCTGTCAGTCGAAAATACCATACGACCCTTTCTTTTCGTTCCTTCTTTACTCGATAACGGAAAAATTTAATTAAATATAGGTTGACAATTTATAATTTAGAGTAATGTTCTGCGTGCTTAACATTCCAAACGGATCAGTACCAATAGGGTTTTACAGCCTCATTTCTAGAAACACTGTACAGCGGTTTGGGATTCTGGAACACTGGCTTACAATCTACAGAAACATTTGCAAAATTTTCGCGCCACCAGGATGTGGGTCAACTATAATATGTCCCTTACTTCACCAGATAAGAAGATAAGAGCACTCACGACAAGAAGGAGCTTCACATGCTATTATTAGGCTACAGAGCAGTAATAGGATGGCAGGGAAACAATAAATTTCCTAGACAAGTGGTGCAAATGGCCCTGGGCACTATGGGACTTAACGTCTGAGGTCATCAGTCCCCTAGAACTTAGAACTACTTAAACCTAACTAACCTAAGGACAGCACACACATCCATGCCCGAGGCAAGATTCGAACCTGCGACCGCAGCAGCAGCAGCGTGGTTCCGCACTGAAGCGCCTAGAACCGCTCGGTCACAGAGTCCAGCTAAATTTCCTAGGTACATGAACGATGTACTTACACAGTGTAATACAAGCATGTATTGCACCTTGCAGGAAACAATCAATGTACATGACTGCCTCCGTCTGCGTTATTGCAATTTCTAATGTTTTCTCCACTCGTAGTCAATGACTACTGCGATAAAGTATACCTGCGCAATTCCTCTAGCGTTTCACTTAATGTACAGGAAGAGATTTCAACAGGCACCCAACCAATGAAACGTTGTATAAAGTCAGCTGGAATTAAGAAATGATCCCTTCTTAACAATCGACTTATTGTAACTTTTGTTTTTTTTCAAAACAGGAATACATTTACAAATCTGTTATGCACATCAAAAATAATCTCGATAATTACTGCGGAAACTGTTCTGTCAATCACCATAGAATAAGAACTACTTTGAAATTACATTTACAAGAAAGAATAAACACGGAACTCAAAAGAGCATATTTTGTACCATCGAATAAAATTATACAATAAACTGCCCAAAGATATAAAGAGACTACGAAAATAAAATTATTTAACAAGTTAGTTAAAACGCTGTTGTTAAGTATTACATTATATGCAGTGTAAGATTACTTAAAAAATAGAGAACTGAAGTTTGATAAAAATGAAAGTCAAGTAAATAATAATAATACGGAGACTAATAATTTTAATCCGACAATCCTGAATTACATTTTCTGCGGTCTCCCTAAATGACATACTACTATAAGGCTACTACTTGGCCCATCCTTGTCAAACAAGGCCTGTAAATAATCTGTAGATACGAATTAAGTTTCTTTTATTCTTACACTGTAATAACATGACATGTCCAATTGGCTTGTAAAAGAGATCAACGGACTAATTAAACTGTGGCGAGTGCTGAGCTTCTCGAATACTGTGCACATCCATTTCAGTTGTGGAACTTCAGTGGAAAGGCGACAGGCACTAATTCTGAACGGTGTGCCGCCGCTGGGAGTATTAAATGAGGCGATCACCCCCCAGGCTGTTAAAAAGTGCCAAAGGAGACGAGGGGTCCACACCCGCTAAATGACTCAGAATGCGATGCTCTATGAGCTGCGAGCAGGTCTGTGCACAGAGGCTGTAAGTAAAGGCCCGCACGGGGGTCGATGAAGATGCGTTTGCGTCGCCAGATGAGAGGCGAAACTGGTCTTTGCTCAGCCTCTATACCTACAATGTGACTCAACTGCTAGGCTGAAGGCGCGAATGGCCACAGGGATGAGTAGGCGGTAAATGACGGACATCCGAGCTCTTCCGAGGGCAAGGGTGTAATTTTTAACACCCTGAACAGACTGATACGGTCTGGTATTGGGGAAAGATCATCTGAGAAACAGTCAAGCTGGTTGGATGTTCGCATACTACTGACGTGGGCATCTATGAAAAGTAGTCGAACGACATGAAACCACCAGTAGGCGACGAGATGTTAGACGTCCATGCCATATCACTTAACATGGAGGTTGGAGACTTCCCCCCCCCCCCCCCCCCCCCCACTGTAAACGGGGTATGAGGCGTTCTGAGTCAGATTGACGAATTGACGACAAAGTACAGATATAAGTGTTTCGGAACACACCGTTTAGAGCACTGTATTGATCATGCGGCTGTGCAGCATGTTGGCCAAACGCCGTCGTCAATTATGACTGCAGCGGGCACGAGATCATCGAGACTGGGCCGTGGATCAATGGAATCGTGTCGCCTGGTTAGTTGTATCACGTTTCTTGTTACACCAGGTCGACGATCGTGTCCAGATCCTCTGTCATTCACACTCATAGCGGATCGAACCATACACCGCACCATGGCCAGAGGCTGACGGTCACGGTATTATGCTATGGAAGACATTCATCTCAGCTTCTATGGGTTGCAGTAGTAATCGAAGACATAGTTATAGCTCAGGAATACATCAACAATACTGCGGACCACTCGCATGCCTTCGCGCTTGTTGTCTTCCCCAAAGGCGATAGAATCTTCCAACAGGATAACTGTTCGATGAAAAGGCCAGAATCGTGCTAAAGTGGTTTGAGAGGCTAGATACTGAACTCTCGTGGTTACTTGGCACTAAATTCACCTGATCTAAACCTAATGGAACACATGTGGGACAAAGCGCCTGCGAACCATGGGTCAGATTCGTGCAGGAACTACGTGAACTGTGCTTGGACATCTGATGCTATATACCTCTAGAAAGCTACCAAGGACTTGTTGAATCCGTGTCACGCAGAATCGCTGCTGGATTGCGGTCCACAGATGAACCACGATCTATTACCTGAGCGGTTATAATGTTATGGGCCATCAGTGTATGTTTGAGATGTGCATGCGTACTGACTTTTATTGTCTTGTCTACATCTACTTATATGGTGTGAGGCAGATGGAGATTTGTGTACCATTGCCTTCAGTACCATGCCTGACCTAAGTCAAAACAGAAGTTTTTAATGTTAACGCTTTAACGCTTTCTGTGGCGCCACATAAAATGCAATTCCAAAATCTAAATTAATGTTTCAGGGCTAAAAATTTTAGTGCACAAACTACGAATACTGTGCCACGTGCATTGGTACGCTGATACAGTTTTTGAAAACGTTAAACAAAAAGCAGCTTGGGCATATCCGTAAGTGCTTGCATGTAATGTGACAAACTGCGGAACGTAAAATATCCCATCCGCTAGTACCCATTTTACTTCACAGAAATTACAGAGATTGTTCACAATTGAAAAATGCCAAGTTATTTTCCCGCTGTACGAAGCAAAAACTTCCGTCTCGATTTGTTAACAAATCTAAACTGTTTAACTGGTCTAATGCCTCCTTTGCGTTACGAAGATAAGTGAGCGGCTGTTTCCTTCGGTCTCTGTACAATGATAAACGAAAAGTAATCTCTTTTTACGTATTTCATAGCCTCTTGACCTTAATAATTCTCCTCGTTTTGTTTTATTAGGTTGTGAAGACAGTTCTCCAAACGCTTTTATTTTGCAGTTATTCCGCATACCAAAAGATTCAATAACTCTAACGCGTTTGCTTTCATGATCATGGGTGTCTCTTAAATATACTGTTCACTCATTTCCGCCTTGGTCTGTAAAAGTGCTACAAAATTCCGCTTCATGCACAGCCACCAAATGCCACCCGTCTTCAATTTGCCCTGCTTCCTGTATTTAAAATTGTCAGTGACGTAATACTCTATTTTTAATAGTTTTTTTGAAGACCATTACTTAACGCTTAAAGCGACAAAAAAATAGAAATGCCCTTCGATGTCACTGTCGAGACTTCGTTCATGCTACCTACGTAGCGCAATAACTTCCAACTGTGTGATACCCGACACGCCACCGAACACAACATACAACCTTCCATCTTGTGGAGCCCTATCTATAGTACACACAGTCTTAGTGCCGTTTATAAGCAGTAATAGTTAAGGCTGCAGGATGGGATGAAAAAAAATGCAGAGTCGAAAACATCCATAGTATATAATTAGGAATTTAATGTAGCTATAGTGAAATTACCCCCCCCCCCCCCCATGAACCATGGACCTTGCCGTTGGTGGGGAGGCTTGGGTGTCTCAATGATAGCCGTACCGTAGGTGCAGCCACAACGGAGGGGTATCTGTTGAGAGGCCAGACAAACGTATGGTTCCTGAAGAGGGGCAGCAGCCTTTTCAGTAGTTGCAGGGGCAACAGTCTGGATGATTGACTGATCTGGCCCTGTAACACTAACCAAAATGGCCTTGCTGTTCTGGTACTACGAACGGCTGAAAGCAAGAGGAAACTACAGTCGTAATTTTTCCCGGGGGCATGCAGCTTTATTGTATGATTACATGATGATGGCGTCCTCTTGGGTAAAATATTCCGGAGGAAAATTAGTCCCCCATTCGGATCTCCGGGCGGGGACTACTCAGGAGGAAGTTGTTATCAGGAGAAAGAAAACTGGCGTTCTACGGATCGGAGCGTGGAATGTCAGATCCCTTAATCGGTCAGGTAGGTTAGAAAATTTAAAAAGCGAAATGGATAGGTTAAAGTTAGATATAGTCGGAATTAGTGAAGTTCGGTGGCAGGAGGAACAAGATTTTTGGTCAGGTGAATATAGGGTTATAAATACAAAATCAAATAGGGGTAATGCAGGAGTAGGTTTAATAATGAATAAAAAAATAGGAGTACGGGTAAGCTACTACGAACAGCATAGTGAACGCATTATTGTGGCCAAGATAGACACGAAGCCCACGCCTACTACAGTAGTACAAGTTTATATGCCTACTAGCTCTGCAGATGATGAAGAAATTGATGAAATGTATGATGAGATAAAAGAAATTATTCAGGTAGTGATGGAATTCAAGAGTAGGAAAAGGGAGAGAAGGAAGCATAATAGGTGAATATGGATTGGGGCTAAGAAATGAAAGAGGAAGCCGCCTGGTAGAATTCTGCGCAGAGCTTTGAGGGATGAAGTAGTGAAGGCAGCAGAGGATCAAGTACGTAAAAAGACGAGGCCTAGTAAAAACCCTTGGGTAACAGAAGAAATATTGAATTTAATTGATGAAAGGAGAAAATATAAAAATGCTGTAAATGAAGCAGGCAAAAGGAATACAAACGTCTCAAAAATGAGATCGACAGGAAGTGCAAAATGGCTAAGCAGGGATGGCTAGAGGACAAATGTAAGGATGTAGACGCTTATCTCACTAGGGGTAAGATAGATACTGCCTACAGAAAAATTAAAGAGACATTTGGAGAAAGGGGAACCACTTGCATGAATATTAATACTTTTGATGGAAACCCAGTTCTAAGCAAAGAAGGGAGAGCAGAAAGGTGGGAGGAGTATATAGAGGGTGTATACAGGGTATTTCAAAAATGACCGGTATATTTGAAACGGCAATAAAAACTAAACGAGCAGCGATAGAAATACACCGTTTGTTGCAATATGCTTGGGACAACAGTACATTTTCAGGCGGACAAACTTTCGAAATTACAGTAGTTACAATTTTCAACAACAGATGGCGCTGCAAGTGATGTGAAAGATATAGAAGACAACGCAGTCTGTGGGTGCGCCATTCTGAACGTCGTCCTTCTGCTGTAAGCGTGTGCTGTTCACAACGTGCAAGTGTGCTGTAGACAACATGGTTTATTCCTTAGAACAGAGGATTTTTCTGGTGTTGGAATTCCACCGTCTAGAACACAGTGTTGTTGCAACAAGACGAAGTTCTCAACGAAGGTTTAATGTAACCAAAGGACCGAAAAGCGATACAATAAAGGATCTGTTTGAAAAATTTCAACTGACTGGGAACGTGACGGATGAACGTGCTGGAAAGGTAGGGCGACCGCGTACGGCAACCACAGAGGGCAACGCGCAGCTAGTGCAGCAGGTGATCCAACAGCGGCCTCAGGTTTCCGTTCGCCGTGTTGCAGCTGCGGTCCAAATGACGCCAACGTCCACGTATCGTCTCATGCGCCAGAGTTTACACCTCTATCCATACAAAATTCAAACGCGTCAACCCGTCAGCGCCGCTACCATTGCTGCACGAGAGACATTCGCTAACGATATAGTGCACAGGATTGATGACGGCGATATGCATGTGGGCAGCATTTGGTTTACTGACGAAGCTTATTTTTACCTGGACGGCTTCGTCAATAAACAGAACTGGCGCATATGGGGAACCGAAGAGCCCCATGTTGCAGTCCCATCGTCCCTGCATCCTCAAAAAGTACTGGTCTGGGCCGCCATTTCTTCCAAAGGAATCATTGGCCCATTTTTCAGATCCGAAACGATTACTGCATCACGCTATCTGGACATTCTTCGTGAATTTGTGGCGGTACAAACTGCCTTAGACGACACTGCGAACACCTCGTGGTTTATGCAAGATGGTGCCCGGCCACATCGCACGGCCGACGTCTTTAATTTCCTGAATGAATATTTCGATGATCGTGTGATTGCTTTGGGCTATCCGAAACATACAGGAGGCGGCGTGGATTGGCCTCCCTATTCGCCAGACATGAACCCCTGTGACTTCTTTCTGTGGGGACACTTGAAAGACCAGGTGTACCGCCAGAATCCAGAAACAATTGAACAGCTGAAGCAGTACATCTCATCTGCATGTGAAGCCATTCCGCCAGACACGTTGTCAAAGGTTTCCGGTAATTTCATTCAGAGACTACGCCATATTATTGCTACGCATGGTGGATATGTGGAAAATATCGTACTATAGTGTTTCCCAGACCGCAGCGCCATCTGTTGTTGAAAATTGTAACTACTGTAATTTCGAAAGTTTGTCTGCCTGAAAATGTACTGTTGTCCCAAGCATATTGCAACAAACGGTGTATTTCTATCGCTGCTCGTTTAGTTTTTATTGCCGTTTCAAATATACCGGTCATTTTTGAAACACCCTGTACAAGGGCGATGTACTTGAGGACAATATTATGGAAATGGAAGAGGATGTAGATGAAGATGAAATGGGAGATATGATACTGCGTGAAGAGTTTGACGGATCACTGAAAGACCTGACTTGAAACAAGGCCCCCGGAGTAGACAACATTCCATTAGAACTACTGACAGCCGTGGGAAAACAAGTCCTGACAAAACTCTACCGTCTGGTGAGCAAGATGTATCAGACAGGCGAAATACCCTCAGACGTCAAGAAGAATATAATAATTCCAATCCCAAAGAAAGCAGGTGTTGACAGATGTGAAAATTACCGAACTATAGTTTAATAAGTCACAGCTACAAAATACTAACGCGAATTCTTTACAGACAATTGGAAAAACTGGTAGAAGCCGACCTCAGGGAAGATCATTTTGGATTCCGTAGAAATGTTGGAACACGTGAGGCAATACTGACCCTACGACTTATCTTAGAAGATTAATTAAGGAAAGGCAAACCTACGTTTCTAGCATTTGTAGACTTAGAGAAAGCTTTTGACAGTGTTGATTGAAATACTCTCTTTCAAATTCTGAAGGTGGCAGGGGTAAAATACAGGGAGTGAAAGGCTATTTACAATTTGTACAGAAACCAGATGACAGTTATAAGAGTCGAGGGGTATGAAAGAGAAGCAGTGGTTGAGAAGGGAGTGGGACAGGGTTGTAGCCTCTCCCCGATGCTATTCAATCTGTATATTGAGCAAGCAGTAAAGGAAACAAAAGAAAAGTTCGGAGTAGGTATTAAAATCCATGGAGAAGAAATAAAAACTTTGAGGTTTGCCGATGATATTGTAATTCTGTCAGAGACAGCAAAGGACTTGGAAGAGCAGTTGAACGAAATGGACAGTGCCTTGAAAGGAGGGTATAAGATGAACATCAACAAAAGCAAAACGAGGATAATGGAATGTAGTCAAATTAAGTCGGGTGATGCTGAGGGAATTATATTAGGAAATGAGACACTTAAAGTAGTAAAGGAGTTTTGCTATTTGGTGAGCAAAATAACTGATGATTGTCGAAGTACAGAGGATATAAAATGTAGAATGGCAATGGCAAGGAAAGCGTTTCTGAAGAAAAAAAATTTGTTAACATCGAGTATAGGTTTAAATGTCAGGTAGTCGTTTCTGAAAGTATTTGTATGGAGTGTAGCCATGTATGGAAGTGAAACGTGGACGATAAATAGTTTAGACAAGAGGAGAATAGAAGTTTTCGAAATGTGGTGCTACAGAAGAATGCTGAAGATTAGATGGGTAGATCACATAACCAATGAATAGGTATTGAATAGAATTCGGGAGAAGAGCAGCTTGTGGCACAACTTGAGTAGAAGAAGGGATCGGTTGGTAGGACATGTTCTGAGACATCGAGGGATCACCTATTTAGTATTGGAGGGCAGCGTTGAGGGTAAAAATCGTAGAGCGAGACCAAGAGATGAATACACTAAGCAGATTCAGAAGGATGTAGGCTGCAGAAGAAGCTTGCACAGGATAGGGTAGCATGGAGAGCTGCATCAAACCAGTCTCAGGACTGAAGACCACAACAACATAGTTAAATTTATCTTTTGCTTTAATGAAAAAGTATTTTTATGTGGCAATGAACACTAATTTTTGCGGAATTGATGTTACGTTTTTGCGCACTGGCATCCAGCCTCTTGAAATGAAGAATTGCCTGTACATTTTTCCAATGACTTAGAAAGCTTTGTTCCTATCACATACATGGCAAAGCTTCGTTATGGCAATATAATCACAGTGAGGTCCCATTTTGTGAGTCTATAGGCAAGGTAGAATGAAATTTTCACTCTGCAGCGACGTGTGCGACGTGTACGCTGATATGGAACTTCTTGGCTGGTTAAAACTATGTGCCAGACCGGGACACGAATTCGGAGCCTTTACCTTTTCGAGGACAAGTGCTCTACGGAGCTACCCACGCATGACTCATGACCCCTCCTCACAGCTTTACTTGCACCAGTACCTCGTCTCCTACCTTCCAAACCTCCTGCGAAACTTGCAAGACTAGCACTCCTGCACGAAAGGCTTTTGCGGAGAGACGGCTTAGCCTAGCCTGGGGATGTTTCCAGAAGGCAAAGGTCCCGAGTTTGAGTGATAGTCCAGCACCCAGTTTTAATCTGCCAGCAAGTTTTATAGTCAGGTAACTCGGTATTTTCGAACTAGATGGACTCTGAAAACTGGAGTACAATCATGAGGCTTCTCGAGACTATAACTAGTATTTTTCCTCAACACTTGGCTTCAACAATTTAAAACTAATGTTAAAAGTTGGTTTTTGTCCTGAGAAGCACTCTGTCAGTTTGTGCCTAAGACGCTCGAATGTCTTCAATCAGGACATTACGAAAAGCATAGGAAACGCAAGATTTATTGCCACTTACTTTACTTTTTTTGCGACTCACGAATTGGTGCAAACTCTCCTGTTGCACTTCTCTTCAGTGGCTTACGTGTCCGATTTGTCAGGTGTGTAACTGTATCGGGTGGATACCTATGGTAGCTGTTTGTGCAATATAGTGTTGTGCTTGCGGGTGTTCTAGTTGATTATGGAACTGAAAGAGCGGAGGGAGTGGAACTCGCTTCCGGCACGTAAATTATTCGTTTCGCCTATCTCCAAGAGAACCTCGTCGAGTTAAAAAAGGCGATCATCAGGAAAATAGATTAGGAAATGAGCCGCGAAATGTAGAAGACTAGTTTTGCTGTTGGGATAGCAAAAGTAGAAAGGATGTAAAATGCAAACAGGTATTAGCAATAAAAGCTTTTCTGAAACAGAGCAATGAATTTCACCGTTAAGAATTTTTTTCTGGTGGTAATTGTCTGTAGCGTAGACTTTTACGGAAGTCAAACTCTGCCGCCGCGCGGTGTTTAGTAGGGTTAACACTAGCGGCCAGAAGACCATATTCCACTAGCACACTTCTGTGAATCGCATTTGTACCAAGTGGAAGACAACGAGTGTTTTATATATAATTTGATATGGGTTGACGAATCTAGCTTCCCTCGCGAAGGTATTTTCAACATCCGCAACAGCCATTATTGGTCGGAACATAGCCCACCTGTCACTCGTGAACGTGGCTCGCTTTGGCATAAACCGACGGGCCTGAATCGTGGGGGGAGTGCTTCTTGGCCCTTACCTATTGTCGAACAAGTTGAACGCGCCCCTGTAGTGTACGTTTCTTTGCTACACTTTACCTGATGCATTAGAAAACGTTCCACTTGCTGTTCGGCGATAGCTGTGGTTTCAGCATGATGGTGTGCCGCCATACTTTGAAATGAATATAACTATTTAAATTAAGCGTCTGATCGTGGAGATCCAATGTTAGGGTCTCGACGTTACCCGGACCTTAGTCCACCAGATTTTTATTTCTGGGGACACTTTCAGGAACAAGTTCATAGTTCTCTGCCTACGGATGTACACGATCTTGTAGTTCGCTTGCATGTAACCTCGTCAATGGTTGATGCATGTTCGTTGCTTGGGGTCTAGCGAAGTATGATCCACCAAGTGACGAAGTGTTTGCATATGCAAGATTGTTGCTTTGAACACCTTCTCTGAAGTGGACGTTGTTCTTACGTGTACGTACCATCTCTGTGAAGATAAGGGTGGATGTCAAACGTACAGAATGGAATTATTGTGCGTAGCATAACGTGCAGTCTAGTGTAGCCTACCTATTGTGTTTTTTGTATCTCATTTGATACAGACGATGTTACTGTATCCTCTATTATTTTCTATTGGCTTTGTGAAGACGCGATGGTACCCGTCCAATAGGAAGACCCAAGAAGCGATGGGGGGATGAGCTACCGAAAGACCTCTGCCAACTAGCAGTCCGTGACAACTGGATCCAAAGTGCACAAGATCGCCGTTTATGGAGGAACATTGTGAGGTCGGCGTATGATCTGTAGGGTCCTCGATCGGCGATTTGATTTACTGATTGGCTTTGTGTCATGAACGAAACAAAGTGGTCATTTACATCTGTTAGACGTTCATGTTCTATCTTAATGATTATACGAGATAATCTAACAGTAACATAAATCTAACAGTTACATAAAGAAGTACACAAGATACCGCTTGAGGATGTGTAAACTGGATATAGTCTGAAGCCTTAAATGAAAAAAAAATGTTAGATGTGAACGCGGCTTGATCATCGGTGAGGCTATATATCTAGTCCCCACCACATCCCTCGTGTCCCTGGGTTAATGGAACAGCTCTGGTGCAGCAGAGTTCATGTTACCTGTTCTTGGCCAGGCTGCACGCAGTTACAGCGTTGCCAGAGCCTCGTTTTTTAAATCGAATTTCTATTAAACCTTTCAGCGGGACTGATTTTTGCTATATAAACTTTTGTCTTGAATTGGAATAAGGAATCGCAAGCCGACCGCCACGTGCAGCATTTTTTCTTCATCCTGTATACACGCACTCACTTCATCAGTGACGTCATTCCCGTGCCTATTGCATTCTGAGGTATCTCTGGTTTCTAATTCTACAAGTCCATCTCGCAGCAGACAGCGTCAAGCGGTCGATACAGACTGGTGTACTGCTCCACCATCGCCCCAACACTGTACGAAGCTTTGTGGCAGTTGCGTTGGTCTGGATAAGGTAGCACTCATTCAAGAATATGATTATTTTTGCCCATCCCAAAACAGAGTACAAAAGAGGCACTGAGAATCATAAGGGCCCAGAGTAAGGAAACAAAATTTTGAGAAAAAAAAGATGTTTGTGGAAGTTCATAGACAAACCACGAGTCTCATGTTTGAATTTTTTTTAACCAAGTCTCCACATCCTATGTTTCCTATGGAAAATAATGTACTCACTTTATGTTATGAAATAGTATTAGTATTTAAGATTATGTTTGTTATTAATGTTAATTCCCGAAATATATACTAATTTTATAACGCGGAAGTAACTCTGATACGCTTTCACGACTAAACCGCTGAACCGGTTTCGATAAAATTTGATATGCAGATAGCTTGAACGTTGAGGAGCATAAGCTACTGTAGAAAGTGTGTAGTACAACACATTTATTGATTCCAAGAATATATTGCGAAGTACGGAACAATAATTACTCTTTGAAAAATCTATTTACCTTCTAACTTCTGAACTTTATCACATGGTTGAAAATGCTTTCGTTCTGTGATATGGTCTACGTAATACACTGAACATAATGAATACAATCTTTATAAATCCTCTGCGGCTTTATTCCTTACTTCAATATAAATCAGTCACAAACCTGTCACATTTTATCTGCTGAGCGTTATGCCTGTCTTATAACTTCTTTCTTGCGTTCGACTCCGTGTGAATAGCTCGTGGTCACGGAGTCAGCGTTGCCGTTTCACGATCATTCATTCTCGGGTTCATTTCCCGCTGGTGTCTGTTTTCTTTCTGCTCGCGTCTGGACGACTGCGTTGTCCTCATCACTGTCGTATCAGCATCGACGCGCAAGTAACCGAAGTGGCGTCAAATAAAAAGTATTGTGCCAAGGTGCCCAACGTCCCAAACAGGATTTCCCGACCAAAAAAGCCATACGCACATTTCGTTTCATTTTACTGATAAGTGAGTGCATCCTTGGATAGCAGGTAGAATACGATGTTTATACAATCCTCAACGTGTTTCATCCATGCTAGTCAATACTTTCATACTAATATTATAAATGTGAAAGTAACTCTGTCCGTTATGCTTTCACGACTAAACCGCTGAACGTATATTCATGAAATTTGGCGTGAGATAGTTTGAACGCTGATGAAGAAGATAAGCCCTTTTACAAAGTGTGTAGTGTAAGATGTTTATCGATTTGAAGAATATTACTCAAATTAAGGAAAAATATTTACTCTTTGGAAAAGCCATTAACTCTTTCACTTTTGAACTTTTTTGTATTTGTGAAAATGCTTTTATTAGAAGATATGTTCTACTGAATATGATTCAACGTAATCAGTAAAACGTTTATTCAATTCTCAACATGTTTCGTCCATACTTCCATACTAATATCTGTATTATTAACTGTGAAAGTAACTCGCTCTTTTAATTTTTCACGACTCTACCGCTGAATCTTGAACCCTGAGGAATGCCATAGACTACTTTAGAAAGTTTTATCATTTTGTATATTACTAACATTTTTAAAAATGATGTACGTGAGGGGTTTTGCAGACGGCACTAGCGAGAAGGTCGCTGACTATTAGTGTCTATAGATTATTCTGTGTCAGTGCAAATCCAGTGTCACTGTGCGCATGGCTTATTATATTGAGTTTCTACAGCATCTGGCACATCTGGAGAGTTTTGGTGGAAACACAGCAATCAAATCGGACGGTAAGCCCGAGAACCATGTTTAAAACTATTACTACAAGCCTCACAAACGTAAGTCTAATTTAGTGCATAGTTCTAAGAGAGATGAAGCTCCGAAAGTTATTCGAGTTCAACAAACCTCAGAGTATTCTCATGTCCTCCGGAATTTGGGTGCAGAACGTCAGGCAGCCTTTAGAGCTACAGCGACATTAGAACAGCCACAACCCTGTCGCATTTTAGACGCTGAGCGTCATGCGGCTGTTACAGCTTTCAAGATTCCTGAAGACTCATAACGACATCTTGTAAAGGTTGCACGACAGAGTCTTACCTTTACATGTGGAACGTAGGAGCTTTTTGGTGAGGCCGATTTCGTAATGGTCTGTTAATTGACTGCCGGCCGCGGTGGTCTAGCGGTTCAGGCGCTCAGTCCGGAACCGCGCGACTACTACGGTCGCAGGTTCGAATCCTGCCTCGGGCATGGATGTGTGTGATGTCCTTAGGTTAGTTAGGTTTAAGTAGTTCTAAGTTCTAGGGGACTGATGACCACAGATGTTAAGTCCCATAGTGCTCAGAGCCATTTGAACCATTTTTGTTAATTGACTATGTTAATCACAAATTAGTCATCATAGGTGGATGGATAAAACATGTAGGCACCATGACTCGTTAAAATGGAAGGGAGAGACGGTTGGTATGTGTTGCTCTGGTGGTAGCTCTCACAGCCACTACTAGGTGACCCAGAGAAAACCCCAAAAAACACTACTTCTCTTCTGTACGAATGCAGTGAATTGAAACTCGTTTTAAATATAGTTAGGAAATACACTAAAGAGCCAAAGAAACTGGTACACCTGGCTAATACTGTGTAGCGCCCGCGCGAACATGCAGAAGTGCCGCAACACGACGTGCAACGGACTCGACTAATGTCTGAATTAGTGCTAGAGGGAATTGACACCATGAATCTGCAGGGCTGTCCTGAAACCCATAAGAGTACGAGGGGTTGGAGATCTCTTCTGAATAGCGTATTGCAAGGCATCTCAGTTGTGCTCAATAATGTTCAAGTCTGTGCAGCTTTCTGGCCAGCGGAAGTGTTTAAACTCAGAAGAGAGTTCCTGTAGCTACTCTGTAGCAATTCTGGACGTGTGGGGTGTCACATTGTCCTGCTGGAAATGCCCAAGTCCGACGGAATGCACTGCGGACATGAATGGATACAGGTGATCAGACAAGATGCTTACGTATGTGTCACCTGTCACAGTCGTATCTAGACGTATCAGGGGTCACATATCACTCCAGCTGCACACGCCCCACTCCATTACCGAGCCTCCGCCAGCTTGAACAGACCGCTGCTGACATGCAGGGTCCATGGATTCAAGAGGCTGTCTCCATACCCGCACAGAAAAATGGCTCTGAGCACTATGGGTCTTAACATCTACGGTCATCAGTCCCCTAGAACTTAGAACTACTTAAACCTAACTAACCTAAGGACATCACACAACACCCAGTCATCACGAGGCAGAGAAAATCCCTGACCCCGCCGGGAATCGAACCCGGGAACCCGGGCGCGGGAAGCGAGAACGCTACCGCACGACCACGAGCTGCGGACTACCCTTACAGGTCTATCCGCTTTATACAATTAGAAATTAAACGCGTTCGAGCAGGCAACATGTTTCCAGTCTTCAACAGTCTAATGTCGGTACTGACAGCCCAGAGAGGTGTATACGAATGGGCCTTCGGCTGCAAAAGCCCATATCGATGATTTTTCGTTGAGTGGTTCGCACCCTGACACTTGTTGATGGCCCAGCGATGAACTTTGCAGCAATAGGCGGAAGGGTTACACTTCTGCCACGTCGACCGATTCTGTTCAATCATCGTTGGTCCAATTCATGCAAGATCTTCTTCCTGCTGCAGCAATGTAGGAGATTTGATGTTTTACCGGATTCCTGATATTCACGGTACAATCAAATGGTCGTATGGGAAAATCCCCACTTCATCGCTACCTCGGAGGTGCTATGTACCATCGCTCGTGCGCCGACTATAACACCACATTCAAACTAACTTAAATCTTGATAAGCTGCCACTCTAGCAGCAGTAACCGATCTAACATCTGCGGCAGACACTTATTGTGTTATATAGGCGTTGCCGATCGCAGCGCCGTATTCTGCCTGTTTATATACAGTATCTCTGTATTTGAAAACGCATGCCTATACCAGTTTCTATGGTGCTTCAGTGTATAATGCATGCTTTCAGATTCGACATACAGCAAAATAATAGAAACACATTCATTATGTGCCTTCATACTTTCTCTTTTACACATACGTCTCTAAAACTAAACCAAACTCCTCCCGAACTGGCCATGAAGGACCAACGGTAGCGACCGGCCACCGTGTCATC
This sequence comes from Schistocerca americana, assembly GCF_021461395.2. Lineage (NCBI taxonomy): Eukaryota > Metazoa > Arthropoda > Insecta > Orthoptera > Acrididae > Schistocerca > Schistocerca americana. The sequence goes on along the minus strand of NC_060121.1, from coordinate 416,440,805 downwards.
CTCAGCCCATAGGCGTCACTGGATGCGGATATGGAGGAGAACGTGATAAGCACACTGCTCTCCCGGCCGTATGTCAGTTCCCGACACCGGAGCTGCTACTTTTCAATCAAGTAGCTCCTCAGTTTGCCTCACAAGGGCTGAGTGCTTCCCGCTTGCCAACAGCTCTTGGCTGACCGGATGATCACCCATCCAACTGTTAGCACAGCCCGACTTACGTCTCTATACCATTATATACACAGACATCGTAAAATTACTAGCTTAATTACTCACCATCACTCATTATAACAAAACAACTGATATGATATACATCAAAGTGTCAATAGTGTCTTTTGACAATTGTGAAGTTTTAATTAATAGGAAACTAAAATTAGATCATAAAGAACAGATAGTAAATACACTACACACACACATAGTAATGGCCTATTCCAACACTTCATGGTCTTCGTTATCGTTATACACATTCGTTTCCGAAGTATTACTACTATGTACATGATTTAGACACTAAATTACGTTGGAAACCCTAGATAACAATTGAGCAGTGCAGAGCAACAAAATTGTGCTTTGTGCTTTAGGCCCATATGGAAATGAATATCCAAGAAATTAGTGAAACAGCTTTTCGTGAACGTTCGTATATACAATTTGTGGCTACACATATAGGTAACGCTGGTTCACCATGAGATCAACAGATGCCAGGAGCATGCATACCTGCTGCAATCCCAAAATCAATGACGGGATGCTTCAGACCCTTATAGTTCTGAGCACCTCGTATCTTTATCCATAAGTGCTGTGCTCGTTTCTGAGTAGAGAAAACGAATCAGCCAAAAGTTGGTTCTCCTTCCGGAAAAGTGGACACGTATGACAGATTAATGCACATATTCTTAATCATACAAACAACATTTATTTTCGTTACTGGTTCGAGGGATGTCTCCGTGGCAGAACTGTTGGTTGAAACTCGCGTGGTTTGTATTTTTTTTCTTTCCTCGGTCACTGACTGACATTTTTCTTAAGTGGCGTAGCAATCGCATTCCAGGGGAATGTAGACTACTGGCCATTAAAATTGCTACACCAAGAAGAAATGCAGATGATAAACGGGTATTCATTGGTCAAATATATTATACTAGAACTGACATGCGATTACATTTTCACGCAATTTGGGTGCATGGATCCTGAGAAATCAGTACCCAGAACAAACACCTCTGGCCGTAATAACGGCCTTCATACGCCTGGGCATTGAGTCAGAGCTTGGATGGCGTGTACAGGTACAGCTGCCCACGCAGCTTCAACACGATACCACTGTTCATCAAGAGTAGTGTCTGACGTATTGTGACGAGCCAGTTGCTCGGCCACCATTGACCGGACGGTTTCAATTGGTGAGAGATCTGGAGAATGTGCTGGCCAGGACAGCAGTCGAACATTTTCTGTTTCCAGAAAGGCCCGTACAGGACCTGCAACATGCGGTCGTGCATTATCCTGCTGAAATGTAGGGTTTTACAGGGATCGAATGAAGGGTAGAGCCACGGGCCGTAACACATCTGAAATGTAATGTCCACTGTTCAAAGGGCCGTCAATGCGAACAAGAGGTGATCGAGACGTGTAGCCAATGGCACCCCATACCATCGCGCCGGGTGATACGACAGTATGGCGATGACGAATATACGCTTCCAATGTGCGTTCATCGCGATGTCGCCAAACACGGATGAAACCATCATGATTTTGTAAACAGAACCTAGATTCATCCGAAAAAATAAGATTTTGCCATTCGTGCACCCAGGTTCGTCGTTGAGTACACCATCGCAGGCGCTCCTGTCTGTGATGCAGCGTCAATGGTAACTGCAGCCATGGTCTCCGAGCTGATAGACCATGCTGCTGCAAACGTCGTCGAACCGTTCGTGCAGATGGTTGTTGTCTTGCATACGTCCCCATCTGTTGACTCAGGGATCGAGACGTGGCTGCACGATCCGTTACAGCCATGCGGATAAGATGCCTGTCATTTCGACTGCTAGTGCTACGAGGCCGTTGGGATCCAGCACGGCGTTCCGTACTACCCTCCTGAACCCATCGATTCCATATTCTGCTACCAGTCATTGGATCTCGACCAACGCGAGCAGCAATGTCGCGATACGATAAACCGCAATCGCGATAGGCTACAATCCGACCTTTATCAAAGTCGGAAACGTGATGGTACGCATTTCTGCTCCTTACACGAGGTATCACAACAACGTTTCACCAGGCAACGCCGGTCAACTGCTGTTTGTGTATGAGAAATCGGTTGGAAACTCTCCTCATGTCAGCACGTTGTAGGTGTCGCCAACGGCGCCAACCTTGTGTGAATGCTCTGAAAACTTATAATTTACATATCACAGCATCTTCTTCCTGTCGGTTAAATTTCGCGTCTGTAGCATGTCATCTTCGTGGTGTAGCAATTTTAATGGCCAGTAGTGTATGTTGTAGCAATTCTTTTTTAATGTGTATGCGCCTTAAAACTGTATATTCGGCGCATAGTTACCTAATGCCCATATGATTTTTAGGTATCAAAACTTCTCGGCCAGGAGCCGTAAGATAAAGCTGTGAAGTCCGTGCCCAGTGGTCTCGTAGACTGCTGCAGAGTTATAATTTTAGAAGGTGAAGTGAAGCCTGGGCAGCGGTCCGGCGCCCGCGTTAGGAAGGGAAACGTGGAATCGGAATCTGGGCTCCCGTCCAGTGGCGCGCAGCATATGTGACTCGAGGGCTCGCCATTAGCGTCTTAATGACACGCCTAATAGCGGCCACCGTGTCATTTGAGAAGTCCTCCGTCTCGCGAGCCGGGATTCCCTGCTTTTTAATTCCCGACACGGGCAGACGGACGGCGCCGCCTTAATTACCGGCTGATAACAGTAATGAGGGCCCGGCCAGCCCTAATGGGACGGTGTCGCCCGCAGTCCAGGCCGCCACGTGAATGCTAAACACGGCGCCCGCCCGCCCTATTCTGCCTCTCCCGCTCATTCAGCAGCGCGTCCCTTTCTTAAGAAACGGAATTAGTCCCGTCATATTACTGACGCAGAAACGAGTCGTCTCAGTCCGCCAGAAATCTAATTCAGTGACAGATAATCCTACTCGTTCTGCCGAACTCCGTGACTAACAATAAATTATAATGAGAAACTTCAATGTATCCATGCGTTCAGGGAGGGGGGAAGTCATAAAGTTTCAATCACCACCTCGAAAAAACTAAGCTCCAGTCACGAACCTTGGTAATAGCGGATAGTCGTCCTCTACATATTTACGTTTCATCAGGACGCATTATACACTACTGGGCATTAAAATTGCTACACCACGAAGATGACGTGCTACAGACGCGAAATTTAACAGACAGGAAGAAGATGCTGCGATATGCAAACCGGCGACACCAACAACGTGCTGACACGAGGAAAGTTTCCAACCGATTTCTCATACACAAACAGCAGTTGACCGACGTTGCCTGCTGAAACGTTGTTGTGATGCCTCGTGTAAGGAGGAGAAATGCGTACCATCACGTCTCCGACTTTGATGTTAAGTCCCATAGTGCTCAGAGCCATTTGAACCATCTGAACCGTGTGACTGTAACGGATCGTGCAGCCACGTCTAGATCCCTGAGTCAACAGATGGGGACGTTTGCAAGCCAACAACCATCTGCACGAACAGTTCGACGACGTTTGCAGCAGCATGGGCTATTAGGTCGGAGACCATGACTGTGGTTACCCTTGACGCTGCATCACAGACAGGAGCGCCTGAGATGGTGTACTCAACAACGAATCTGGGTGCACAATGATAAAACGTCAGTTTTTCGGATGAATCCAGGTTCTGTTTACAGCATCATGGTGGTCGGATCCGTGTTTGGCGACATCGCGGTGAACTCACATTGGAAGCGTGTATTCGTCATCGCCGTACTGGCGTATCACCCAGCGTGATGGTATGGGGTGCCATTGGTTACACGTCTCGGTCACCTCTTGTTCGCATTGACGGCCCTTTGAACAGTGGACATTACATTTCAGATGTGTTACGGCCCGTGGCTCTACCCTTCATTCGATCCCTGTAAAACCCTACATTTCAGCAGGATCATGCACGACCCCATGTTGCAGGTCCTCTACGGGCCTTTCTGGATCCAGAAAATGTTCGACTGCTGCCGTGGCCAGCACAGTCTCCAGATGTGTCATCAACTGAAAACGTCTGGTCAATGGTGGCCGAGCAGCTGGCTCGTCAGAATACGCCAGTCACTACACTTGATGAACTGTGGTATCGTGTTGAAGTTGCATGGGCAGCTGTACCTGTACACGCCATCCAAGCTCTGTTTGACTCAATGCCCAGGCGTATGAAGGCCGTTATTATGGCCAGAGGTGGTTGTTCTGGGTACTGATTTCTCAGGATCTATGCACCCAAATTGCGTGAAAATGTAATCACATGTCAGTTCTAGTATTTTTGTCCAATGAATACCCGTTTATCATCTGTATTTCTTCTTGGTGTAGCAATTTGATGGCCAGCAGTGTATTTTTTTTTTTTTTTCGCGCAATGGGTGAACTGTCAGAGATCTCTGTTTAAGAACTCTGCTCTGGGAATGCATGAAGTATGTCCCGCAATGGTTCCTCCATATGAGGAAAGAAGAAGAAGTCAATGGGCGCCTTCACAGGAGAATACGGCAGGCGGGGGTGGGGAACGGGTCTAGCGGGAAGGGGGGCGGCGGAACTCGAGTGAACGCAGAAGCAGCTTGTATGCTGTGTCCTGTGCAGAACGAGTTGAGGCGTTCTCACGAAAGATACAGGTAGTAAATAAAAATATGATAACCCCAAAATCAGGAATTACCATGCCTGTTACGGTATGTATAAATACAGGTCCTGTATGATTTTTAAGGGAATCTTGTACCATTCTTCCTGCAAAATAATGGCAACTACAGCCAACGGTGATGGAGGTGTATAGCCATCACGTGCCCCTCTCTCTGAAGTAGACCACAATGGCTCAATAAGACCGAACTCTGACGACCATAGCGGCATGTGACATGCTACAATTCATCCTCATACTCACAAAACGAATCCTGGACGATGTGAACAGGGGCTGCGTCGTCCTGGAACACAGCGTCACTATTAGACAACAAACGTTGTACAATGGGATGGACTTAAGCATCAAAAATGGTTACATATTCCTTGGCAGTAACGCTACCTTACAGGGTATGTGGGATGCCACGATATGCCTGCCAAAATCATCACCGAAACCCCGCCATCTTTCACTCTTGGGACGTAAACTGGGCCAGAAGTTGGAAACAGTGTGAAACAAAAGTCATCCCAAAAACTGTCTGTTTTTGGCTTCGGCACCATATTTCCCTGTTACGGACATTTGCATCACTGGTGACCGGTTTTGAAATTCAACCTCGCCTTGCAGTTCTTTGCTTCCGGGTATTTTGGTGCTGACAGGGTTCGCGAGTGCGACATTCAGTTCTGCATGGTCGAGCGGTTCTAGGCGCTACAGTCTGGAACCACGCGACCGCTACGGTCGCAGATTCGAATCCTGCCTCGGGCATGGATGTATGTGATGTCCTTAGACTAGTTAGGTTTAAGTAGTTCTAAGTTCTAGGGGACTGATGACCTCAGAAGTTAAGTCCCGTAGTGCTCAGAACCATTTATTTTCAGTTCTGTAGTGACTTTTACACCTGTCGTCCTCTTATTTTTCGTCACAGTCCTCTTCAGTGACCGTCTGTCAAGATCACTCAACACGCACTTTCGTCCGCGTTGTGTCTTTCCGGATAATGTTTTTCTACTTTCGCTGTATGATGTATGAACCTTCGTTATGGTGCCTCTTGAATCACCAACACGTCGGCTACCTCGGTTACGGAAGCAGCCACCATACGAGAACCAACAATTTGCTGACGTTCGAATACACTTGCCTCCGATGTAGTAAATCTCAACTACACACAACGCTGCTCTGACCATGACAGACACTGCAAAATATTGAGGACGTTGCACAGGTGCTGTTCATGGGAAAATAAAATAGCGCAAACTGCAGGCTTGGCTAGTGTCTGCATTTATGTGCAAGCATGCATTTCTCGCAGTCTTTCCTTACTTTTGTCCAAACCCTTTAAATACCTCTTTGGATAATTTTCTACAACTCTTCGTCTTTATAGCCTCCAGTAACGTGGGCAGATTTCAATAGTCGGCTCCTGTGAGTTTGCTCGTTATAAGGAATGTTTATTAGCACCACAGAAATGGCACTCCATATAAAAAAACTGATCATTTGTTGCCCTACACTAATTGGGTACCGCCTTTTTTTCGACGATTGTGAAGCCATATGTTAACACAGCTTGCTTTGCTCCATTTTTTTCAGGGTCACAGTAACGCAGCTAGAACTATTCCATAGTGATTTGACGACTAAAAAAGTTATTTGGAATGGCCTGACAGAGCTGCAACATTTCCGCAGCAGCCTAGGATCGGTGGTTTTCTCTTTTTTAATAGATGTGAGCAGTTGTTCCCAAGCTTTCTGAGATAATTATTCGTCCCTTCCCCTCTCCGCCCCCCCCCCCGCCCCCCACCATTTCAACATTAGGATCTAACTAAACTTTAGAATGAAAAAGAATTTTCTTTGATTAAATTCATTTTTAAAATGACGAAAGATGAATGATTTCGACGTTTTGTGGGGATTTTTTAAACCACAAACCAACGAGTCAATGAGATAGTTGGAACAACTTATTTCTAAAAACCTGCTTTTGTAGAATGATAGAGCGATTCTCAGTGCATCGTGAGTGCTACTTGCAACTCCTTCTCAGAAAAGAAAGATGATGATCAACGTTGAGAGTACACACTTGTTACGAAACATGCTTCATCTGCACCACTCCGGCCGGCCGTGGTGGCCGAGCGGTTCTAGGCGCTTCAGGCTGGAACCGCGCGACCGCTACGGTCGCAGGTTCGAATCCTGCCTCGGGCATGGATGTGTGTGATGTCCTTAGGTTAGTTAGGTTTAAGTAGTCCTAAGTTCTAGGGGACTGATGACCTTAGAAGTTAAGTCTCATCGTGCTCAGAGACATTTGAACCATTTTTGAAAATATAACAGCTGTAGTCAATCATCCAGACTGTTGCTCCTGTAGTTATTGAGAAGACTGCTGTCATTTGTCAGGGATCGAGTTAGTTTGGCCTCTCCAGAGACAGGTCTCCGATGTGGTTCCCGCTTTCGGTACGGTTATCTGTTCCGTTGAAGCACTTTAGTCATCCCACCATGGCAAGGGCCGTGGGCGCTGTTGAGTGTGTGTGTGTATGTGTGTGTATAGTAGGGGGGGGGGGGCGGTGGCAATATAATTGTTATAGTACCTGCACTATAAAATATCAGCTACAGGCGTTTGCAAAATAATTTAGATTAATTCAAGCGCAGAAGTATCTCCATTTGACGACTGGAACATGAAAAGTACACCTTAAATTGTAGGTTACAGCAGCCCATCTTGAAGAAGAGTGTTGAATACGTGAGAAAACACATGGGACGTTGGATTCTTACTGTTAGCTGTACACAGTTTCTAAATGAAAAGCTCCGTCGAGTGAGGTGACGCACAGCGTTCGCGAGGAACGGATGCTCAAATCTCAGTCAAAATATCCAGATACAAGCTTTTCGTGGTTTCCCTAAATAGCTTAAAATAATTTGTTTGAAAATGAGGTGCTAGTTTCCTTCTCCAACCCTTTACCTATCCGTTCTGACGTGATGTCTCTAATGACTTCGTCGTATGCAGCAGATCAAAACTTGACCTTCTTTCCGACAGACGCTCTGATTGGCAGTTATAGTTTTTTTTGTGTAACTGTTTCCGGCTCATTTACTTTCTCATGTATACCTAAAAAGAGTAACTGCTAACAGCGTGCTTTCTCATTTGCTATCTAATAAAGACCTCAAAGGCATCTCACAATGGCTCGATGATATTCAAATCCAACGTTTATAGAGGCCAGATTAAATTGTTTCATCCTCACCCTCATTAACGCAGTACTGGGAATTTCTAATCGTGCGAGTAGCTGCATTATCATACTGTACAAGGCAATAAATATTCCTCAAGATAACATTCGGTGGACTACCATTCGGGAGGACGACGGTTCAATCCCGCGTCCGGCCATCCTGATTTAGGTTTTCCGTGATTTCCCTAAATCGCTCCAGGCAAATGCCGGGATGGTTCCTATGAAAGGACAAGGCCGACTTCCTTCCCTAATCCGATGAGACCGATGACCTCGCTGTCTGGTCTCTTTCCCTAAAACAATCCAACCCAACATTCGGTGGTTGTTTGCTCCAGTGCCACAACGCTAGTGCACTGTTCATGCCGTCACAGATGCACAAGTGTTAGAGACGTAATTTGGCGCCAAATAACTAAGCATAAATTGCATCACTGGCTACACGGGCTCAAGATACACTGTTCAGCCAAAACATTATGACCATCTGCTTAATAGCGTGTTTGTCAGGGTTTGGATCGAAATACATAACTGATTCTGCATATCAGGGGCCGGTCATTTTGTTGGTAGGTTTGTGGAGGTATGTCGCATTAGCTATCCACGCACAGGTCATGTAATTCGAGTAAATAACGGACCGCTGATCTGCGTACACAGTGATGTTTTCCGTTGAGAACAAAAGGGAAAGGAAGATAGGACCGCCAAAATACCTCTAGTTCAGATGGGCTGAGGGTGTGGAGGGAGAGAACGGTTCGTGCTATTTACTAAAATAGCTTTCTAGCACTCACTTTAATGGGTTTGGGGAAACCAAATCGTAGATGTAGTCTGTAAACTTAAGGGCAAGCAGTGCATTTGGTGGGATATGTGGTAGTTACCGCAAGCATGCTACAGCTACCCTACAGTACAGTTAAGAATCAGTTTCCCGTCTAGTAGAGCAGTGAAGCGTTTGGCGATTTATGTAAATTCGGTTTGTGTGAGTTTCTTCCGTTTGTTATATTAGTCACTAAATGTGCTCTGACCAACCAGAACATTATGACCACCTACCTAACAGCTGGTATGTCCACTTTTGGCACAAGATTTGGGACGCATCGTGGCTTTGGCAGATCGCTGGAGGGAGCTCGCATCACATCTCCATACACGTCACCCAGTTCCTGCAAATTCCTGGGAGGGGCCGATGAGCTCCAGTGTCACGATTGATCACTCCCAGATGTGTTCGTCCGGGTTCAGATTTGGCGTGTTGGGGGGCTACCACATCAATTGGAACTGACAACTGTGCTCCTCAAACCACTCCACCACACTCCTGGCTTTGTGACATGAAGCATTATCTTGTTGGAAAAACGCCACTGCCGTCGTGAAACATGATCGTCATGTGTGGTCTGCAACCAACCTTGACCGTCATGGTACCTTGCACGAGCTCCACTGGACCAGTAGATGCCCACGTGAATGTTCCCCAGAGCGTAATGGAGCTGCCTCCAGCTTGTCTCGGTCCCGCAGTACAGGTGTCAAGGAGTTGTCCCCTGGAAGACAACTAATTCATGCCCTCTCGTCAGCGTGTCGAAGAAGGTACCGGGATTCATCAGACCATGCAACGCACTGCCACTGTGCCAACATCCAGTGACGATGGTCACGTGCCCATTTCAGTCGTAGTTGCCGATGTCGTGACGTTGACATTGGCTCAGGCAGGGGTCGTCAGCTGCGGAGGCCCATGTTAGGAGTGTTCGGTGCACTGTGTGTTCAGAAACACTTGTACTGTATCCAGCAATGAAGTATAATGTTAGTTCCGCCACAGTTGGCCGCCTGTGCTGTTTTACCAGTTTGCCCAGCATACTAAGTCCGACATTTGTAACGAGGAGTGGCCGCCCAATCCCATGACGTCTGGAGGTGCACCTTGGTTTACACACGGACAGCACGCTCACTGATACTACATACTTCGTGCTTGTGTCTTACCAGCAGTCATTCCTCACCAGGTGACGCTGCTATCGCCTGGACAGGTATATGTCGATAGGATGTCAGTGGTCATATTGTTTTGGGTGATCAATGTATATTCCGTGCAGGTTTAACGTCTATCTATATCCGGATCCCACTCCAGTTACTGCCGGGTCTGGGTGCTGACGAGTCCTCTCCATTTTGCTCGGTCCTCCCACCACTTTTCTTCCTCCACTTGCTGCTAGGTCACACCTCTCCTTTCCACAGATATTCTCACTCCCGTTTTCCACCGTGTTCTTGGGCGCCCTTTAGGTCTTTTTCCATCCATCCTTAGTTCTTCCATAATTTTGGGGAGTCTCTGCCCACACATCCTCTTAACATGCTCGTACCGTCTTAATCCCTTTTTTTCCAGTTTCTTCTTTCATACTCTATCGTTTCTGATATTTACGTTCCGTACTCTGTTCATTCTTGTTTTTCCCTTAACTGGTCTGAAAAATTTCATTTATCCTGCTTGGAGTCTGCTCCAGTCCCTTTCTGTCAATGTCCATCTTTCTCCTCCATAAGTGACAATAGGGAAGTAGTAGCTCTTATACATAAGGAGTTTTGCTTTTTCTGAAACTTCCGTATTCCAAAAAAAATGGTTCAAATGGCTCTGAGCACTATGGGACTCAACTGCTGAGGTCATTAGTCCCCTAGAACCTAGAACTAGTTAAACCTAACTAACCTAAGGACATCACAAACATCCACACCAGAGGCAGGATTCGAACCTGCAACCGTAGCGGTCTTGCGGTTCCAGACTGCAGCGCCTTTAACCGCACAGCTTCTTCGGCCGGCTCCGTATTCCAAATCAGGTGTTTTATTGTTTGGTAGAAATTGCCTCCCTTCTGTAATCTCCTATTAATTTCGTTGGTTATTGTTCCATCACTAGATATTTCACTCCCTAAATAAGAAAAGCCGTCTACCACTTTAAGGGGTTCTCCATTCAAAGTAATATTTCCGTTGATCCCTTGGTCTCTTCCAAATACCGTTACTTCACTCTTATCTTTATTTATTTTTAATCCATACCTTTTCGTTATTTTCTTCCACGCATCAAGTTGTACATGTACATGTACCTCTTTATCGCCCCATATTGCCACATCATCTGCAAAAATCATCTTTTCGTCTTTTTCTTTTAACGTATTGACGTATAAGTGGAAAATAATATTCCCCGGACGCGTCTGTGGAAGTATCTGTGTAGCTGTAAAACAACTTTTTGGTGCAATTTATGACACAGTTGGCATTAAAGAGAGAGAGAGAGAGAGAGAGAGAGAGAGAGAGAGAGAGAGAGAGAAAATACATAGGACAGCACGATATTTGGCGCTACCTCTTCCGTCAGGCAGTACTGTTGTCGTCAGTTTTATGTGGTAATTCTGCAGTTGCTTTAAAAGCGAGAGAGTTCGTGTTTGATTTTGCGAGCTACACAGATCTGAATTTGTTTTCGGAATCACATCTGCCGTGCGCTCAGCGTAATGCACACTCATATCTGGAAAACGCATTTGCATATGTTCTGTAACAGTGGTGTATTTTTATTAGATTTACGGACTTGTTTACTTATGTAACACGCTTATTTCGCCCACTTCTCCTTGTCATATGATATTCCGTGAATTTTATGAAGATGGAGAATCTTGACAAAGGCTTGGAGAATAGTTTGAAACATTTCCAAAACTTTAGATTCATAGGATCATAGGTTTTTGCAGTGATTAAAAACTTTGTTGTTGTATGGAAGGTATCGTTTTTTTTTTTCTCTCCGTTGAAATGAGCATTTCTCCAATAATGGCCTTGCAGCCTTTTGTTACATTTCGAATTTGTGCTTTCACATTAGAAACTATGGATTACAGATAGAAAGACACGTAACTTCCTGTGAACAGATAGTCACCTGTCTTGAATTATAATTTCAGATCTTAAGAGCACTGTAAAATTTTCTGTTATACTGACTCTTGGTATCGATTTGCACGTGGGTAGTCATTCTGCAAAATTTGGATCTATATAATGAACAGAAGGTAAACTGATTCAGCTAGATAGTTTCTCAGGTATTAATTTCAAAAATTTACCGCCGAATTACGTCTCCAACACTTGCGGATCTATTACGCATGCACAGCGCCATTGTATTGTATTCGTTGTGGCACTGGAACAAACAGCCACCGAATTATATCTTGGGGAATATTTCGCGTCGTCTCCAAGACACAGGCTGTGAACATTGCTGGTTGGAGGATGGTGTGAAGGAGCCAGACACTCACTATGGGTGACCGATCAGAGAACTTGGCAGGTCAGTACAGAATTTTTACATTCCTCAAGTTGTTTGCAGTGTGAGCTGCAGTGTGTGGTTTACCCTGATCATGAAGGGTGTGACAACAGGTCTTAACATTCTTCCAACTTACTGGCGAGCATTCAGCCTTCCTTTCAACAATTATCGAATCAGTCCTGACCTCATATCCTACATTTACCTCTATGTGATTACTATGCTGTTCACAATATTCACAATGAAGTGTCTCTCTACCATTCCACTGTCGAACGGCGGGCGGGAAAAACGAGCACTTAAATTTTTCTGTGCGAGACCTGATTTCTCTTATTTTATCATGATGATCAGTTCTCCCTATGTAGGTGGGTGTCAACAGAATGTTTTCGCAAGCGGAGGAGGAAACTGGTGATTGAAATTTCATGAGAAGATCTCATCGCAACGAAAAACGCTTTTGTTTAATGATTGCCACTTCAATTCACGTACATGTCTTTACCACTATCTCCCCTATTTCGCGATAATACAAAACGAGCTGCCCTTCTTTGAACTTTTTCGATGACATACGTCAGTCCCACCTGATGCTGATCCCACACAGTCCAGCAGTACTCCAGAATAGTGCGAACAAGTGTGGTGTAAGCAGTTTCTTTAGGGGACCTGTACCACCTTTTAAGTGTTCTGCCAATGAATTGCAGTCTTTAATTTGCCCTACCCACAACAGTATTTATGTGATCGTTCCAATTTAGGTATTTATAATTGTAATTCCTAAGTAGTTAATTGAATTTACAGCCTTCAGGTTTGTGTAACTTAATCGCGTAATCGAAATTTAGCGGATTATTTTTAGTACTCATGTGAATAACTTCACACTTTTCTTTAGTGCCACTTTTCGCACCATACCGATATCTTACCTAAATCATTTTGCAATTCGTTTTGGTCATCTGATGACTTTACAAGACCGTAAATGAGCAAACAGTCAAAGACGGCTGCTCAGATTGTCTCCTATGTCGTTAATATAGGTCAGGAACACTAGAGGGCCTATAACAATTCTTTGGGGAATGCAAGATATTACTTTTGTTTTGCTCGATAGCTTTCCGTCTATTACTATGAACTGTGACCTTTCTGACAGAAAATCGCAAATCCAGTCGCACAACTGAGGTTCCATAGGCACGCAGCTTGATTAGAAGACGCTTGTGGGGAACGGTGTCGAAAGCCTTCTGGAAATCTAAAAATATGGAATCAATTTGACATCCCCTGTCAATAGCAACCATTACTTCATGAGTAAAAAGAGATATCTGTGTTTCACAAGAACGATATTTTCTGAATCCGTGCTGACTATGTGTCAATAAATCGTTTTCTTCGAGTTACTTCATAATGTTCGAACACAGCATACGTTCCAAAACCCTACTTCCAATCGATGTTGGTGATATGGGCCTGTAATTCAGCAGATAACTCCTGTTTCCCTTTTTTGCTATTGGTGTGATTTGAGGAATTTTCTAGTCTGTAAGTACGGATCTTCAAGTGACCGAGCGGTTGTATATAATTGCTAAATATGGAGCTATTGTATCAGCATGTTCTGAAAGGAACCTGACTGGTATACAATCTGGACCGCAGGGCTTTCCTTTATGTGATTTAAGCTGCTTTACTACACCGAGGATATCTACTTGTATGTTTCTCATATAGGCAGCAGCACTCCACACCATGATTCCAAGAGTTGAGCGGGTTTCGAAAATTTCTGCTTCTGTTGTGACCAGACGAAACTACTTTCATCCAGGCATAACAGTGGTTTCTTTGATTGCTCTGTGAGAAGGCTCATCAAACTAAAACACATGAACTATTAGTTCCTTTTATTACATAAATGAGTAAAAGTGTTAGTTAACTTTGACACTTTTCTTTGGCACAGCATTGTTTGAAAATATACGTCATTGGCTATGAAAACGTCATTCAATACTCAGATTAAAAAATTATTCTCCTACAGCTCAAAATGCAATATTTACGAAAATACGTTCCATCAGAAACTCTGTCACCGTCCTACACAATGTTGATTGCTGTAACTGAGCTCTTCCATTTTCGATACAATATTGACCTCAGGGTGAGAGCGCCTCTGTGCTTAGAGGGAGACATTGTCTTCTGGAGCGCCTCGCACTGGTTGTTACGCATTGCAGTGAGCCTTCACTAATATCTCTGGTATCGATTCTCGTTGTCGACTTTAGTGTGGGACCGCGATCTTTGGACGATACCACAACTTCCCGTGGCCCTTCACGAGGCTCTCTAAGGACACGTTCTTGTCGATCTGATTGTCACAGCCAGTAGTGTGACTCATCACTAAGCACCACAGAATGCCACTCAGTGTACTACTTGACTGTACACCAGGCAAGTCACTGCTGTGTGCGGTGTTACCGACAAACGACTCATGGCAACTCGAGGTGTTATCCAAAGTTTAGTGGTGCCTTTCTACCTGCCTCTGCCTGAATTTCAGATGCTGATGTTCTTCTGCCAGAGCCAGTCGCACAATCCTACGAGTCTCTGATACGGTAGTCCTGATGTGCTTATTTTTCTTGCACAGTAGTCCCGATATGTTTATTTTTCTTATCAACTCGTCAGCAGTTCTTCTGCAGCCTACTGTTTGTCATATTTGCCGGTATGATACCCCCTTGAGCCTCACGCCTGTTTTTCTCGAATTCTGAACGATGATGATGAGCTGCACTTACACATATTCCGAGCATCGCCTGTGCTGCGATTTTTACCTGAAGTGTTCCAGTAGCATTAGTCACATCTCATAGGCCATCATGCACGCACATGCACTCACACCATTCCTCATCTGTTGGAATAATTTTTTTTTTTTTTTTGCACTGAAAATATTGAAAATAGTTTCGCAGAAGGATGAAATGTCAGTCAACATATCTACAAATTGAAATATCAATTGATAACGCTCGGTAAAGATGTCTTTGTATGTTACCAAGGAACAAATTACATGGTGTTAAAGAAAGGAGAATAAAAATTGTAAAGAAAGACAGACACTTCGCGATACATAACAAGCATTTAAGGGCATTGGTTGTAATTGCTATTCTGAGAATAGGGAAATCGGGGAAGTCCGCATCAAACCAAGTAGAAGACAAATGACAAAAAAGAACGTCTAGCATTGAAATCTGTACGCTGAAATTACAGTACGTAGAGTTCTATTTATATTTGATAGATTTCCAGCTGTTGTCACGGGTGTTACACCTGAGCCAATCACATCAAATGGCGAGCTGTAGTTGCATTGGAGAAAGACGTGAAGGTGCTTGGCAGCGTAAAAAAGTGTGCTGTCGTTCTGCAAGTAGAAGACTGTTTAGAGATCTACCATACCCAACTGTCATACTAACTAATATATAAAACAATCAAATACGATGACACCGGTTAAGCTGTGATGAACTACCTGCTGTCTTTGGGTGTATGTGAAGCAGGCTTTTATCCAAGGTTGGTTTTGAGACGGATTTGGGGTGGGGGGTGGGGAGGTGGGGGTGTGGAGGGAAGTTCATCTCTCCTTTCTCCTTCCCCATCCCCAAACCCGATTTGCCGTCAACACCTATTTCAACATGCCTCAGATGGCTGGGCTGCGATAGTAATAATACAACATTTTGATGCAATAATAATTTGTGTATTCAGTGAGTACACAGTTTCAGCATAACTTCCAAGATACTCCGTTTGAGAAAACTACAGAATTTGAAAATAGCATTCGTTCAAACATTTGAGAAGTGACTTAATAATAGGAACGAACTTTTGCGGTTTCGACAACTTAAGAATTGACACAGTACCTAAAGAAGGAGCACACTCCCCATTACCAGTATTTCACTTATCAGACGATTATGAACATAGGTCTGAAGAATGTGACCAGCGAGCGTGCAAATGAGGTAAAGCTATGTCATTTATGTTCCGAAAATTGGTCTTTCTGTAATTTTTATCTTAGTGTGGCTGTGCTTCTTTTCCTTTCTGTCTCTCTGTTTTCAACTTCCTGTGGTTTACCCAGCCTACTTGTGGACTGTCGAAGCAAGCTGGATTTGTTTTCAGCATCAGGAACCGTCACCCTGTGAATGCGCACCCTTACCAAGATGGAGTGTTCTCCACAGGCGGTCAAGGTGCCGGCACATCCACGTGGGCAAGATACGGCAAAAAGCAGCCTGTAATTTTATAGAATTCCAGCACGTTTCGAGGCTCTTAATTTTTATGCTGCTTCATTCTCCGAATGTTAGCTGACAACTTCGGAGACTTACACGTGTAAAAGTATAAAACTTTTACTACCATTTTTTTTCTTTTTTTCTTTGAGGAGGAGGAGACCGTCATGACTTCATGACTTCTATGACTTTCTCCCCCCCTCCCCCCCCCCCCCGGCTTACCTAATATGAAATCGAACATGACAGAAAGTAAAGAGAACACAGTAATGACCACACACGTAATGGAGGCAATGAAAACTTCCAAATATATTATAAGAGCAGGAGAAAGCAATTTTACGTATTACAATAATATAAATTCTTCTAAGGAATAAAAAGAGTTGTCAATGAGAAACTTTTTCAGTTTTTTTCCAATTTTACTCCGCTGTCTGTCAGACATTTTGTATTACTAGGTAATTGATCAAAAATTTTTGTTGCATCATTATGTATCCCTTTTTCTTCTAAAGACAACCATCCATGTGGAGTAATAAAATTCATTTTTCCTTCTGATATTGTAATTATGTACATCATTGTTCCTTTTCAATTCTAGTGGACTCTTTACAGAACAACGTCAAGAGGGAAAAAATATACTATTACAGTAGTCACAGTGCCCAATTCCTTAAACAGATGTCTACAATATGATCGTAGGTGAGCACTGCATATTAGTCTTACAGCACGTATTTGAGAAGAAACAACAACGACTTTCTTTCTTAAAGTTGAGTTACCACAGAACCATGCACCTTGCCGTTGGTGGGGAGGCTTGCGTGCCTCAGCGATACAGATGGCCGTACCGTAGGTGCAACCACAACGGAGGGGTATCTGTAGAGAGGCCAAACGTGTGGTTCCTGAAGAGGGGCAGCAGCCTTTTCAGTAGCTGCAGGGGCAACAGTCTGGATGATTGACTAATCTGGCCCTGTAACAATAACCAAAACGGCCTTGCTGTGCTGGTACTGCGAACGGCTGAAAGCAAGGGGAAACTACAGCCGTAATTTTTCCCGAGGGCATGCAGATTTACTGTGTGGTTAAATGATGATGGCGTCCTCTTGGGTAAAATATTCCGGAGGTAAAATAGTCCCCCATTCGGATCTCCGGGCGGGGACTACTCAAGAGGACGTCGTTATCAGGAGAAAAAAAAACTGGTGTTCTACGGGTCGGAGCGCGGAATGTCAAATCCCTTAATCGGGCAGGTAGGTTAGAAAATTTAAAAAGCGAAATGGATAGGTTAAAGTTAGATATAGTGGGAATTAGTGAAGTTCCGTGGCAGGAGGAACAAGACTTTTGGTCAGGTGAATACAGGGTTATAAATACAGGGTTATTACAAATGGTTCAAATGGCTCTGAGCACTATGGGACTCAACTGCTGAAGTTATTAGTCCCCTAGAACTTAGAACTAGTTAAACCTAACTAACATAAGGACATCACAAACATCCATGCCCGAGGCAGGATTCGAACCTGCGACCGTAGCGGTCTTGCGGTTCCAGACTGCAGCGCCTTTAACCGCACGGCCACTTCGGCCGGCTATTACAAATGATTGAAGCGATTTCACAGCTCTACAATAACTTTATTATGTGAGATATTTTCACAATGCTTTGCACACACATACAAAAACTCAAAAAGTTTTTTTAGGCATTCACAAATGTTCGATATGTGCCCCTTTAGTGATTCGGCAGACATCAAGCCGATAATCAAGTTCCTCCCACACTTGCGCAGCATGTCCCCATCAATGAGTTCGAAAGCTTCGTTAATGCGAGCTCGCAGTTCTGGCACGTTTCTTGGTAGAGGAGGTTTAAACACTGAATCTTTCACATAACCCCACAGAAAGAAATCACATGGGGTTAAGTCGGGAGAGCGTGGAGACCGTGACATGAATTGCTGATCATGATCTCCACCACGACCGATCCGTCGGTTTTCCAATCTCCTGTTTAAGAAATGCCGAACATCATGATGGAAGTGCGGTGGGGCACCATCCTGTTGAAAGATGAAGTCGGCGCTGTCGGTCTCCAGTTGTGGCATGAGCCAATTTTCCAGCATGTCCAGATACACGTGTCCTGTAACGTTTTTTTCGCAGAAGAAAAAGGGGCCGTAAACTTTAAACCGTGAGATTGCACAAAACACGTTAACTTTTGGTGAATTGCGAATTTGCTGCACGTATGCGTGAGGATTCTCTACCGCCCTGATTCGCACATTGTGTCTGTTCACTTCACCATTAAGAAAAAATGTTGCTTCATCACTGAAAACAAGTTTCGCACTGAACGCATCCTCTTCCATGAGCTGTTGCAACCGCGCCGAAAATTCAAAGCGTTTGACTCTGTCATCGGGTGTCAGGGCTTGTAGCAATTGTAAACGGTAAGGCTTCTGCTTTAGCCTTTTCCGTAAGATTTTCCAAACCGTCGGCTGTGGTAAGTTTAGCTCCCTGTGGTAAGTTTATTCGTCGACTTCCGCGGGCTACGCGTGAAACTTGCCCGCACGCGTTCAACCGTTTCTTCCCTCACTGCAGGCCGACCCGTTGATTTCCCCTTACAGAGGCATCCAGAAGCTTTAAACTGCGCATACCATCGCCGAATGGAGTTAGCAGTTGGCGGATCTTTGTTGAACTTCGTCCTGAAGTGTTGTTGCACTGTTATGACTGACTGATATGAGTGAATTTCAAGCACGACATACGCTTTCTTGGCTCCTGTCGCCATTTTGTCTCACTGCGCTCTCGAGCCCTCTGACGGCAGAAACCTGAAGTGCGGCTTCAGCCGAACAAAACTTTATGAGTTTTTCTACGTATCTGTAGTGTGTCGTGACCATATGTCAATGAATGGAGCTACAGTGAATTTATGAAATCGCTTCAATCATTTGTAATAGCCCTGTACAAAATCAAATAGGGGTAATGCAGGAGTAGGTTTAATAATGAATAAAAAAATAGGAGTGCGGGTAAGCTACTACAAACAGCATAGTGAAAGCATTATTGTGGCCAAGACAGACACGAAGCCCACGCCTACTACAGTAGTACAAGTTTATATGCCAACTAGCTCTGCAGATGATGAAGAAATTGATGAAATGTATGATGAGATAAAAGAAACTATTCAGGTAGTGAAGGGGGACGAAAATTTAATAGTCATGGGTGACTAGAATTCGACAGTAGGAAAAGGGAGAGAAGGAAGCATAATAGGTGAATATGGATTGGGGCTAAGAAATGAAAGAGGAAGCCGCCTGGTAGAATTCTGCGCAGAGCATAACTTAATCATAGCTAACACTTGGTTTAAGAATCATGAAAGAAGGTTGTATACATGGAAGAACCCTGGAGATACTAAAAGGTATAAGATAGATTATATAATGGTAAGACAGATATTTAGGAACCAGGTTTTAAATTGTAAGACATTTCCAGGGGGAGATGTGGACTCTGACCACAATCTATTGGGTATGAACTGTAGATTAAAACTGAAGAAACAGCAAAAAGGTGGGAATTTAAGGAGATGGGACCTGGATAAACTGACTAAACCAGAGGTTGTACAGAGTTTCAGGGAGAGCATAAGGGAACAATTGACAGCAATGGGGCAAAGAAGTACAGTAGAAGAAGAATGGGTAGCTCTAAGGGATGAAGTAGTGAAGGCAGCAGAGGATCAAGTAGGTAAAAAGATGAGGGCTAGTAGAACTCCTTGGGTAACAGAAGAAATACTGAATTTAATTGATGAAAGGAGAAAATATAAAAATGCAGTAAATGAAGCAGGCAAAATGGAATACAAACGTCTCAAAAATCAGATCGACAGGAAGTGCAAAATGGTTAAGCAGGGATGGCTAGAGGACAAATGTAAGGATGTAGAGGCTTATCTCACTAGGGGTAAGATAGATACTGCCTACAGGAATATTAAAGAGACCTTTGGAGAAAAGAGAACCACTTGTATGAATATCAAGAGCTCAGATGGGAACCCAGTTCTAAGTAAAGAAGGGAAAGCAGAAAGGTGGAAGAAGTATATAGAGGGTCTATACAAGGGCGATGTACTTGAGGACAATATTATGGAAATGGAAGAGAATATAGATGAAGATGAAATAGGAGATACAATACTGTGTGAAGAGTTTGATAGAGCACTGAAAGACCTAAGTCGAAACAAGGCCCCGGGAGTAGACAACATTCCACTAGAACTACTGACGGCCTTGGCAGAGCAGGCCCGACAAAACTCTACCATCTGGTGAGCAAGATGTGTGAGACAGGGGAAATACCCTCAGACTTCAAGAAGAATATAATAATTCCAATCCCAAAGAAAGCAGGTGTTGACAGATGTGAAAATTACCGAACTATCAGTTTAATAAGTCACAGCTGCAAAATACTAACGCGAATTCTTTACAGACGAATGGAAAAACTGGTAGAAGCGGACCTCGGGGAAGATCAGTTTGGATTCCGTAGAAATATTGGAACACGTGTGGCAATACTGACCTTACGACTTATCTTAGAAGAAAGATTAAGGAAAGGCAAACCTACGTTTCTAGCATTTGTAGACTTAGAGAAATCTTTTGACAATGTTGACTGGAATACTCTCTTTAAAATTATAAAGGTGGCAAGGGTAAAATACAGGGAGCGAAAGGCTATTTACAGGAGGAGGAGGAGATTAGTGTTTAACGTCCCATCGACAACGAGGTCAGTAGAGACGGAGCGCAAGCTCGGATGAGGGAAGGATGGGGAAGGAAGTCGGCCGTGCCCTTTCAAAGGAACCATCCCGGCATTTGCCTGAAGCGATTTAGGGAAATCACGGAAAACCTAAATCAGGATGGCCGGAGACGGGATTGAACCGTCGTCCTCCCGAATGCGAGTCCAGTGTGCTAACCACTGCGCCACCTCGCTCGGTGGCTATTTACAATTTGTACAGAAACCAGATGGCAGTTATAAGAGTCGAAGGGCATGAAAGGGAAGCAGTGGTTGGGAAAGGAGTGAGACAGGGTTGTAGCCTCTCCCCAATGTTATTCAATCTGTATATTGAGAAACCAGTAAAGGAAACAAAAGAAAAATTCGGAGTAGGTATTAAAATTCATGGAGAAGAAGTAAAAACTTTGAGGTTCGCCGATGACATTGTAATTCTGTCAGAGACAGCAAAGGACTTGGAAGATCAGTTGAACCGAATGGACAGTGTCTTGAAAGGTGGATATAAGATGAACATCAACAAAAGCAAAACGAGGATATGGAATGTAGTCGAATTAAGTCGGATGATGCTGAGGGAATTAGATTAGGAAATGAGACACTTAAACTAGTAAAGGAGTTTTGCTATTTGGGGAGCAAAATAACTGATGATGTTCGAAGTAGAGAAGATATAAAATGTAGACTGGCAATGGCAAGGAAAGCGTTTCTGAAGAAGAGAAATTTGTTAACATCGAGTATAGATTTGTCAGGAAGTCGTTTCTGAAAGTATTCGTATGGAGTGTAGCCTTGTATGGAAGTGAAACATGGACGATAACTAGTTTGGACAGGAAGAGAATAGCAGCTTTCGAAATGTGGTGCTACAGAAGAATAGATGGGTAGATCACATAACTAATGAGGAGGTATTGAATAGAATTGGGGAGAAGAGAAGTTTGTGGCACAACTTGACAAGAAGAAGGGACCGGTTGATAGGACATGTTCTGAGGCATCAACGGATCACAAAATTAGCATTGGAGGGCAGCGTGGAGGGTAAAAATTGTAGATGGAGACCAAGAGATGAATACACTAAGCAGATTCAAAAGGATGTAGGTTGCAGTAGGTACTGGGAGATGAAGAAACTTGCACAGTATAGGGTAGCATGGAGAGATGCATCAAACCAGTCTCAGGACTGAAGACCACAACAACAACAACCACAGAACATTATTTCATATGAGATTATTGAATGAAAATATGTACAACATGTCAACTTAGTGATTTATCTTTCCCCTAGATCTGCAATGACTGCAAGCGCAAATTGTGGCTGAACTAAGTTCTCTGAGGAGCTCCAAAATGATCTTTTTCCAATTTTTAAATTTGACGTTTCCGCACTATTTATTACTTATTATTTCCTCATCATGGGATACAGCTGTCGTTGGTATAACACTTATAGATGTGCAGAGCTGCATAGATTGTATCTTTTTAGAGGTTGAGGGTGAAACCTTTCATAGAAACCAGTCAATGATACTTTTAAGACTGTTGTTTAGCATTTCTTCTGGTTCTGTATGTATTGATTACAACACTAATGTCACCTGAAGAGGATCTAATTTTGTTTGTTATGTGTTAGATACAGGTTCGTTTATATATATGAGGAACAGTAGCAGAACTAAGAATGAGCCTTGGAGAAGCACACACG
Source organism: Schistocerca americana (assembly GCF_021461395.2). Taxonomy (NCBI): domain Eukaryota; kingdom Metazoa; phylum Arthropoda; class Insecta; order Orthoptera; family Acrididae; genus Schistocerca; species Schistocerca americana. Next base: position 416,418,224 of record NC_060121.1, on the reverse strand, counting down.
TGATTTCTCCCCAGTCAGAGTTACATCACCGGACCACATTGGTTGAATTACTAAGCACAACTTTCTGCATCTTTTGGTTTCATATGACGTTATTCATTAGTTGGCTATACCACCAGTCTCATAGATCTTCAGTTTATCCAGGAGAATAATGTGGTTCAAGTAGGTTGCAGAAAATACCACCCAGCGCTGTTTCATTACTTAATGGCTGTAAAATTTGTTGAGTGAACATATACCTTTACATCTACACCTACATGGATGCTCTGCAAATCACACTTAAGTGCCTGGCAAAGGTTTCATCCAAATACCTTCACAATAAATGAGGAAAAAACGAACACCCATATCTTTCCGTGAGAGCTCTGATTTCCCTTATTTTATTATGATGATCGTTTCTCAGTATGTAGGTCAGCGTCAACAAAATATTTTGGCATTCAGAGGAGAAAGTTGTTGGTAGATATTCAATGAGAAGATTCCGCCACAACGAAAAACGCCTTTTTTATGATGTCCACCCCAAATCCTGTATCATGTCAGCAACACTTTCTTCTCTATTTCGCGATAATAGAAAATGTGCTGCTTTTCTGTGAACTGTCTTGATGTGCTGCAGTAATCCTATCTGATAAGGATCCCAGCCCGTGCAGCAGTACTCCAAAACACGACGGACAAGCATAGTATAGGCAGCCTCTTTAGTAGTTCTGCTACAATTTCTAGGTGTTCTGGCAACAAACGTTTTCTTTGGTTTGTCTTCGCCACAACATTTTCTATGTGCTGTTTCCAATTCAAGTTGTTCGTAATTGTAATTCCTAGGTATTTAGTTGAATTTACGGTCTTTAGATTTGACTGATTTATAGCGTAACAGAAATTTGACGGATTCTTTTAAGAACTCATGTGGGTGACCGCGCACTTTTCATTTTTTAGGGTCAACTGCCAATTTCCGCACCATACAGATACCTTTTCCATACTATTTTGCAATTTATTTTGATCTTCTTACGACTTTACTAGACTATAAACGATAGCATCATCATCATCTGCAAACAACCTGAAGACGGTTGCTCAGATTGTCTCTTAAACCGTTTATGTAGATAAGGAATAACAGAGGGCCAATAACACTACCTTGGGGAATGCCAGAAATCACTTCTGTTTTACTCGATCACTTTCCGACAATTGCTAAGAACTTGACCTTTCTGACAGGAAATTACCAATCCTGTCACATAACAGTCGATATTCCATAAGCACACAATTTCGCTGCATGCCGCTTGTGTGGTACAGTGTCAAAAGCCTTCTAGAAATGTAAAAATACGCAATCAATTTGAAGTCCCTTGTCAATAGCACTCAACACTTCGTGTGAGTAAAGAGCTAGTTGTGTTTCACAAGAAGGATGCTTTCTAAATCGGTGTTGGCTGTGTGTCAATAGACCGTTATCTTCGAGGTAATTCATAATGTTCGAACATAATATATCTTCCAAAATACTGCTGCATATGGACGTTAATGATATGGGCATGTGTCTTATCTTAAAGAAGGTTTCAACAGCGGCATATTTCACTCTCTCTGGAAAAATGCCTTTTTAAAGAAGAGTTTATCAACTGCATATTTCACTCTCTCTGGAAAAATGGCGTTTTCAGAAGAGCAGCTGTACTGGAACTCAAACAGTGATTTCCTGAGGATATTATTGTTGCTAAGGTGAGATACTATTTTAGATTGCATCACCTTCTCAAAACTTTTGGAAAATGATATCAGCAGCGAAAAAGGTCAACAGCTATTGACATCTGTCTTATCATCTTTCTTAAAAAATTGTTTGACACCGGCATATTTCATTCTCAGTGGAAAAATGCCTTGAGTTAATGAGCTTTTATTTTCGATAGAATGTAAAATTTTCTTAATTTTTTTCTGATGAAATGATTTAAAAATAATGAGTCTTCCATAAAAGTCGATGCTATCACGAAACTTGATGCCAGTCGAGAAATTAAGAACTTTGGATATGCCATGTCGTATTTCGTCGTTTTCGAAGTATAACTTGCACGTTATGACAGTATAACGTTTCAAGGCAACAGCGCATTGACGGTTTATCACAAACATGTCACTCTTGGTATGATTTGTCACAACTAAAAATCAGGCAATGACGTATCGGTATTGAAAGTCCTCACGAGATCTTAAGATGAAAGCAGCTGTTATTAAAAATTGTATACTTTCACTGTGGTGTAGTGATTACAGGAATGGAGTTATGAAATTGAAAGAAAAAAATTCACGTCTTGGTACATTCAAATATTTTTTATGCGTCTTCGCATTCGTTGTAGATTCTAGGACTTTCTTATTGATGTAACGGAGTAATGTTCTGCAATATTCGATGTTATTAACATGTAAGTGAGCTCTCTCTAAAGAGTGAGTTCCATTTTGTGGCTTCAGTCTGATTAAAAAAAAAAAAGAAAGATTAAATTGCTGTGAGTGAACCGATCAGCAATGACAGTTACATTCTTGCTTGTCACAGCTATTCAATAGTTCTTCTAACTATTTTGCTATTTCCCAGGGTTCACTCACACACATCCATAAAACTCGGTGCGACAACGAAACTCGCTAGCAATAGACAAATTCGGTGGTCTAGTAGATATACTGACATGTCTCTGATAGTCCGTTCACCACGTCATGTACGAGGGGCGTTGAATGAGCAATGCAACACGTTTCTTTCCCTAATGCAAGTTGGTTTTATTCAGGATTCCAACACAACATATTATTCCTGCCTCTTTGGGCTACAAAACCGTATTTTCCAGCACAATATCCGTTCAATGCAACGGCCTTACACCACATTACTGGAAGGGCCTTTGTGTACGCATGGTACCACTCTACAGGTCAACGTCGGAACCAACGTCTTGCTGCGTCAGTAATCTTCCCACCACTCACGTTCTGCTTCCCGTGGAGTGCATCCTTCATTGGGCCAAACAGATGGAAAGCGGAAACTGCGAAACCTAGACTGTAGGGTGGTTGAGGAAGAACAGACCAATGAAGTTTTGTGAGCTCCTCGCGGATGTCCAACCTTTTGTGTTGTTTTGCCCTGTCTTGGAGAGATTCGTTTGCATTGTTATGGCGACGAGTGCAATTAAGTCATTTCTTCATTTCGTCGAGGGTAACACAATAAACTAAAGAGCTGATCGTTGTGCTGTAAGGGAGGACACAGACTAACCCCTTCAGAAATCCCAGAAGACCTATGCCATGTCTTTACCAGCTGTGGGTGTGGCTTTGAACTTCTCCTTGTAGGAGAGATGGTGTGGCGGCACTCCATGGACTGGCGTTTTATTTGAAGTTTGAAGTGATGAACCCATGTTTCATCGTCTGTGATGATCTTCAACAAAAAAATTTGCTGATCAGCCTCGTAACGCGCAAGAAATTCCGCGCAGATGGTCCTTCGTTACTCTTTATGATCTTCTGTTAGGCAGCGAAGAAACCCAGTGAGCACACACCTTTGAGTACCCCAACTGGTAGACGAGCATGTCAGCACTACCAACAGATTCGTCCACTTGAGCAATGAGGTGTTTGATTGTGATCCGTCGATCACCTCGAATGAGAGTGTCCACACGTACCAACATTGCAGGAGTCACAGCTGTGTGCGGTCAGCCTTCACACGGAAGATCAGACAGATTTGCGAGCGCTTGTTACGATGATGACAAGCTTCTCGCCCAATGATTCGCCCTGCTTTTGTTCACTACCAGGGGTCTGCGAGCGCCTATGAGTATCTGTGATGCACTGTTTTTCCGCGAAAAGTAACTCAATGACAACTCTCTGCTTGGAACGCATCTCCGTTAGACGCCATTTTGAAGGCTTATTTTGAGGGCTTCTATAGCGCTGGCACCTATCGGGGCTGAAGCGGGAATATTCCACTATGTCCCACAGCAGATTCTGCATTTTTAAACGAAATTGTGCGAGACAAAAAATGCGTTACATTACCTATTGAACGCCCCTCGTAAAAGGGGCACGGACAAGCGCTGCGGTACGGAGTGCCCCCGTCATCTCACGGGTGAGCCGAGCCGTGGCTGCGGCCCCCTTGGCGCCTGCCTGCCGTGTCAATCCTTACCGCACAGCTCATCGAGAGCAACCGCGCCGGGTTGCACGCCTCTCGACAGATTGATGGCGCTGTCCCGCTGCCTTTGTGGCGGTCCTCAGGCGACGCATAATGGACCCGTCTGCGCCCAAAATAAATACCGGCGATCAATCTGTTGCGCCAATACGGCTCCCCGCGGCGACCCATCAGCCGGCGTGATGAGGCGGAGGTACGCCCCGTTTGTCAGTGTCACGCGCCGCCGAGGGGCAATGACCGTGCCGGTCTCCGGGGGTGTCAGGCCGTTTAAACGCCCATACAAGAGGCGGCTGAGCAGTTGCGGCCCGAATGTGTCCAACGACACAGCAGCGTATAAAAAGTTGCACTGCCGAGCAAGTTTCGCTTTCAGTGGTTACATCGACTGCTCTCTCTTCGCAGTAAAGAAAGAATCTCAATGCCGTACCTCATTCGGTAAAAACGGAACCCTTATAGGCTCGCTTTGTTCTCTACGTGACTGTCAATCTGTTCGACTGTTGAAAACCCCTTTTCTCAGGAATGGGTAGACGTATCCAGTTGAAATTTATGCCACGTATTAAGCTATACGGCACCTTGACGGTGCAAAAAATTGAAGCTTCTAAGTCAATACGATCAAAACATACGGCTGTCTACACAGAAGGACCAAAGAAACTGGTACACCTGCCTAATATCGCGTAGGGCCCCCGCGAGCACGCAGAAGTGCCGCAGTACGACGTGGGATTGGGTTGGGTTGATTTTTTTTTTTGTTTTGTTTTGGGGGGGGGGGGGGGATGAGGAGACCAAACTGTGAGGTCAGCGGTCTCATCAGATGTTGGAGGGATGGGGAAGGAAGTCCGCCGTACCCTTTCAAAGGAAAAATCCCGGCATTTGATTGAGGCGATTAGGGAAATCACGGAAAACCTAAATCAGGTTGACGGGACGCAGAATTGAGCCGTCGTCCTCCTGAATGCGAGTCCAGTGTGCTAACAACTGCGCCACCACGGTCGGTACCACGTGGCATGTACTCGACTAATGTCTGAAGTAGTGCTGGAGGGATCTGACACCATGAATCCTGCAGGGCTGTCCACAAATCCGTAGGAGTACGAGGCGGTGGAGATCTCCTCTGATCAGCACGTTGCAAGGCATCCTACATATCCTCAATAATGTTCATGTCTGGAGAGTTTGGCGGCTAGCGGGAGTATTTAATCTCAGAAGAGTGTTCTTGGAACCACCTGTAACTATTCTGGACGTTCGGGGTGTCGCATTGTGCTGCTGAAATTGCCCAAGTCCGTCGGAATGCACGATGGACAGGAATGGATGCAGGTGATCAGACAGGACGCTTAAGTACTTGTCACCAGTCTGAGTCGTATCTAGACGTATCACTCGATCTGCACACGCCCTTCACCATTATAGAGCATCCACCAGCTTGAACAGTCCCCTGATGATATGCAGGGTCCATGGATTCTTGAGGTTGTCTCCATACCCGTACACTTCTATCCGCTAGGCAAAATTTAAAACGAGACTCGTCCGACCAGGCAGCATGTTTCCAGTCATCGACAGTCCAATGTCGGTGTTGACGGGCCCAGCAGAGACGTAAAGGTTTCTGTCGTGTAGACTTCAAGGGCAAAAGCCCATATTGATGATCTTCCGTTGAATGATTCACGCCCTGCCACTTGTTGATGGGCCAGCATTGAGATCTGCAGCAGTTTATGGAAGGGCTGCACTTCTGTCACGTTGAACGATTCTCTTCTGTCGTCCTTGGTCCCGTTCTCACATATCCTTTTTCTGGCCCAGCGATGGCGGAGATCTGATGTTTTGCCGGATTCCTGATGTTCACGGTACACTCGTGAATGGTTGTACGGGAAAATCCCCACTTCATTGCTACCTCGATGCTGTGTCCCATCGCTCGTGCGCCGACATAACATCACGTTCAAACTCACATAAATCTTGATAACCTGCCATTGTAACAGTACTAACAGATCTAACAACTGTGCCAGGCACTTGTTGTCCCTATATAGGCGTTGCCTGCCTGTTTACATATCTCTGTATTTGAATACGTTTGCCTATACCAGTTTCTTAGGCTTTTTGGACAACATGGTTGTCGAGATGAAGCAGCGATTAGTATGATTAATCAATTATTGAAAAACAGTCTTAATCGTATTTATTATTATTATTATACCGCCAACCAGTTTCAACCCGACGTAGGGGTCATCTTCTGGGCGTTTACACCATTGGTCGACTGCTGGTGGTGTCAATCCTGTATACATAACGGCAGGAAACTATAGTTTCCTGCAACTATGGCTTTTGAGTTTATAAAAGTGTAGACAAACCTCTCCACCAGTCACAGGAAGAAGGGTGGAACAACATTGTAGGTACCAGAATTTTGCAGTTCTCCACATAAATACTGAGAAATTCTGCTGGCATAAACTAAGGGCCATTATCTGCCACTGAACTGATCCTTTGCCACAATGATGTCTCCAGAGGTTTTCATCTGCTTAGAAAAACGTTGTAGTGTAGGGGAGCTTATGTGGTGACACATCTCCCAATCGACAACAGTGGTTGAAGATCCAGTATCAGTTGAAAAACATCTGCGATGGTATTGATGGCCACTTCCCATAACCTATCAGAGACAGGAAGGGTGGCCTGGACATGGAGGACAGCAGGACCATAGGCACAGTCAATGTTGTATTTATCAGCATCTCTAAAATCCAGTCGGGGACAATCGACATTCATCTTCATGGACGATTGGCACACTATGGCTTTGTGTCTGTTTTTCTCCACAGGTTGTGCATTTTGTCCTGCAGAAGTAGCAATACTGGCGCTGATGTGCTACAAAACAATTACTGAATGAAGATAATTGCTGGATGCAGCATCCACCTACGGCATCTTTGCCAGAGGAGGGCCTGGCCAGTGAAGCAGGTTAGTTGGGGGACGAAGCTGTATCTGGGTAAGCGAACTGGGCTGACGGTAAAAGCCTTCAATGGGTCCTGCGTCCTGCGAGGTTGCCAAGGACGTGATGAATTGTTCAAGAGCCTGGATGGCGGGAAGGCACCTAATTAAATGTGGATCACTGAGCTTTAAGAGATCATGCCAGAATTCTTCATCTGGTGAGCAGACAAGGATCATCTCCCTAACAAGCAATTCTACGTAAAATTGTTTGTACTGAGGATTAGAACAATAACGGCAATCTCTAGAAACGCCTCAGAGTGTCAGTTTTGTATTTGATAGCTACAAACCTTGGGATTGGCGGCTGCCACGTGCTCTTGAGCATCAAATTAGTCCAGCAAAAAGAATTTTAAAAGTTTAGAAGGCAAAACACGAGGCTTGTACTCAGGATTGAGCTGCTGCAAGAGGTGATATATTTCTGCTCTTGTATAAGCTAAAAAAAAAAAAATCCGTGCTGACATGAGCTCCCGTGGCTGTTGAAGGTGGGCAGCGTAGTTAACGCACGGCTTCGCCTGTCTGTCAAACATGTGGAATGGCGGGGACATTGTCCGAAAGCCCTTTCTCAATCAGTTGATGCGAGACAGCTGTCTGGAGATTTGTGATCGTTTTGTGGTAATGGCAGCCATCTTTTTCTAACATTAATTCCAGATTCTGACGCATGTTCTGTAGAAGCAGTAAGTCTTGAGTGGTCTCGTCCGTATATCTACTCATAATGAAATGAAAAGCAAATTTTAGTCCTTCGGAAGCTTGGAAAAAACATGTATAATCACCGTCTGGTTGGAGTGTAGCATAAGTATGCAGAGTGAGTCCACAGAAATAAAACCTAATAGACACTAAAGTGTTACAGCTGGGTTCGCCGCAGAAAAACTAAAGCCTAGGTAGCAGGCACTCCGTCTCCAGGCCACAAGTGGCCCATCGAGACCATCCGCCGCCGCATCATCCTCAGCTGAGGATGCGGATAGGAGGGGCGTGTGGTCAGCACACCGCTCTCCCAGTCGTTATGATGGTTTTCTTTGACCGGAGCCGTTACTATTCGTTCGAATAGCTCCTCAGCTGGCATCACGAGGCTAAGTACACCTCGAAAAAGCCTAGGTAGGCAGTGAAAAGTTAGTTTACCGAAATGAACATAAAACTTCAGGTCTGTTTCTTCAGAACGTAATTGCAAAATACAAGATAGTTCACAAGTTTTTCTTCTTTGAAGGGGTGAGACTATCAACCAGTGAGAAATGAATCACAGTCACTAGAGTTACAGCGGTGCTTCATGAGGAACTGGTTGTCTCTAATTACCCAAACACGACGTCGTGCCAAAATATCAAACGAGGATAACTGCTGGCAGCTCCACATAGCGTCGGAGGCAAAGGTACACGTAAAGTGCTGTCGCACGACAGGTCGTGGGAGGATTCCAGGTGAGCTACTGCTGTAGAAACCACGGAAGCGGTCGGCGTAGAGCCCAGAGAGCTCACTAGCCATAGCCTTGCACCGGCCTAAATACTGTGGAGGGACCAGGGCGATAGGGAACCTACTTTCGAGCACATGATCCTGTAGTAGCGAGTTAATCTGTGGTGATCGCGTCCTCCTGGAGCGATGCCGCCGCAACTTGTAGGTGGACGTGCGCTCGCAACTGCAGTCGTGATGCTCGGCCTGCGATTTTTAACGTAGGCCACTCATGCTGCAGCGCTGTGATTCTGGACGGCTATGAGCCCCAAGACAGTACATTAACTAGCAAAAGGGAGCTGAATGAGAAACTCACATAGCTGATAATGAAATCATTAAACTGAGAGTACTGCCACGTGAGGTGCATAGTATAAAAATACAAGTTACAGAAACAAATATAATTATGACAGTAATTTCAGACTTATTAAAATTGTGTTCAGTACATTTCTAGCAGAATTACGATATATTAATGGAAGGGCGCGGTAGCAGTATGGAAAAATAAAGTATGGAGAAACAGAAAAAGCTAGATATTAGGAAATTTGGAGAAATGGTGACAACGTGACAGAGACAGTGGCTCGTAATTGGAGAGGAAGAAAGCTTCTGGAATATGAACACTGGTAACAAAAACCACAGTCTGATACTGAATGTAGCTTGGTTTTGTGTCAGACGCAGGTTATTTGATAGTTCGTTACACAGACAAATGAGTGAATTGAGAAAGAGATGGAGATGTATGTATGATATTATTTCTCTTGGGAAATGACGAACGATGATAGTTATTCGATACGCAAGGAGGGAAACTGGGTAGCCTAACAGACCAATGGAGAAGGGATGTGTGAAAATCTTGACCCTTATCTAGACCTTGATCCTTTTCTTACTTTCGAATCATGAGATTTCGATATCTTGCATTGTGTGGGGTGTCTATCTTACGTGGGACAGTGAGTATCATGTTGTACGGGACAGTGTAGGAAACCCTCTGAAGAATACACAAGCCCATGCTGACTTCTGACACAAAACATCTACGGACTAATACAGTGAGAACACATTTGCATCGGCCTAGTGACTCTCAAGACGTGACTTTATACTTGAAATAAGCGAGTCCAGAATTCTGTCAGTTTCAAAATGGAGTATCAAAGAGGCAGAAATTGCTTTATTCAGTGTTATTCGGTGTCGTAAAAAGTTGAAAGAAAATTGGCGACACCAAATTTATATCATGGTTTTGAGACGAAGTACAAAATACCTGTTTTGTGTATTCCACCATAATTCATTCAAACATGATTATATGTTTTTCGATTTTATAGGAACTATTGTGGCACTTTTGATCTATCATTAAAATTTATTGAGAAGAAAATAAATAAATATCAAGCTACATGCGCTCAGTCCGGATCCGCGCGACTGCTGCGGTCGCAGGTTCGAATCCTGCCTCGGGCATGGATGTGTGTGATGTCCTTAGGTTAGTTAGGTTTAAGTAGTTCTAAGTTCTAGGGGACTGATGACCACAGATGTTAAGTCCCATAGTGCTCAGAGCCATTTGAACCATCAAGCTACATGCGGAACAACTGGAAGAATTTGGGGAAGAAAATAAGAAATGAAACAAAACTTAAACTCTATAAAGTTATGGCTGTACCTACTCTTGCGTATGGTTTCGAATCATGGACAGCAATAAAAAAAGAAAAACCACATATACAGACAGCAGAGATGAAGTTCATGAGGTATGTAATAAATTAATGCACTTAGGTACAAATGGTTATGTGACTGGATTCGTGATTTCCTGTCGGAGAGGTCACAGTCCGTAGTCATTGACGCAAAATCAGAAGTGATTTCTGGCGTTCCCTAAGATATCGCTATAGGCGCTCTGCTGTTCCTCATCTACATAAACGATTTAGGAGACAATCTGAACAGCCGTCTTAGGTGACTAATAAAGTAATCAGAAGACCAAAATAAAATTCAAAACGATTTAGGAAAGCTATCTGTATGATGCGAAAATTGGAAATTGACCTTAAATAATGAAAAGCGTGAGATTATCCACATGAGTATTAAAAGGAATCCGTTAAACTTCGGTTACACGATAAATCAGTCAAATCTAAATGCCGCAAATTCAACTAAATACCTAGGAATTACAATTACAAACAACTTAAATTGGAAGGAACACGTAATAAATGTTGTGCGAAAGGCTAACCAAAGAATACGTTTTACTGGCAGGAAACTTAGAAAATGTAACAGATCTAGTAAAGAGACAACCTACACTACTCTTGTTCGTCGTCTTTTAGATAGATCCTTACCATATAGGACTGAGGGAGTACATCGAGAAAGTTTAAAGACTGGCAGCATATTTTATATTATCGCGAAATAGTGGATAGAGTGTCACTGAAATAACAGACTATTTGGGGTGGACATCATTAAAACAACATTTGTGGCGGAATCTTCTCACAAAATTTCAATCACCAACTTTTCCTCCGAATTCGAAAATACTTTTTTGAACCGACCTACGTAGGGAGGAGCGATTACCATAAAAAAATAAGTGAAATCAGAGCTCGCACCGAAAGATATAGGTGTTCGTTTTTTCCGTGCTCTGTACGAGATTGGAATAATAGACAATTATTGTAAAGGTGGTTCGATGAACCCTCCGCCAGGCACTTAAATGTGATTTTCAGAGTATTCATGTAGATGTAGATGTAGAGGTACAGTTGTTTTAATTACATTTCTGTAGGCTCAAGCGAAAATCCAAATGGAAGTAACTGGATATTACAGTGACATACACATGATACTTTTTTGCTGGTTGTCTGCACATTTTTAATCTGCTGCGGGCTCTGTAGTCAGAAGGAAGTGCGTATCGTGCCATCTACTATGAATGGGCGGTACGCGAATGCCATATAGGAGCGGGACAGCACATGGGCCATGGGCCGTGAGGGGTGGGGGGTGGGGGGGGGGGTCTAGCAGAGCTCGTCCAGTGTACTTTCATTGGAGAAAGTTGCAACTTTGTTCTGAGGGCGAGAATTGAAACTTCGTGTGGCACTACCAGTCTTCATACTGGGGATGATGAGAGTGGCCATTACGTGGGAAGAAGAAACTTTTGTTCCTATTGTATTGACCCGATGATTTATTGCGTTTGGAGCCAGAGCAAGACATTACTGAGGCCTGTACCTAATGTGGCTGTTGCCTTAAGGAATCTGGAGCATGTAGTGTGTTCTCTGGCAAGGTACTGAACTGTTATTGTACCCTGCTTTCTTTAAGTGTGGTGGTGCCTTGAACTCTATTCCGAATGACGAATGTTGAATGCAGTCTTTAGAACTTTGATGTGCCCAAACTACAGATGTGATAGGACTTGGTGCGTGCTGCAACTCGTTTTTATGATCTTTTTGTATTCCTTTCAAGGAAATATCTTAAGCCGCAGCCGTGATATGTGCATAGCCTGTTCTGATTGGACGATTATTATTCGATACCCAATTTACCGAATACATTTGCCCATGGCCACGTTGTGAGTTGAATGTGCAGCTGTGTCACATTAACGGTGCATGGCCGCACTGTTCATTTAACAAACTTTTCAAGAAGAAAAACACAACTTCCTACATTAGATTTAAGTACAAGTGAATTTTTATTACAGTTTGTAACCTATAGTGTTAAATGGAAGTTAACTAATAAGTCCTTAGTGGTTTAAATGTTAATGTATCACGAATAACAAACTTATATTACCGCTGCATAGTTTAAAAACTAGATTCCCATCTAAAGGTTAGCCTTTGTTGCCGTTGTTAGAAATGGATTACTGATCAAATTAGAATAAGGAAAATGACTGCCACTGAAGGTTGGACTAAAGTCATTGGCAGTACATCGTATATGGCAGTGGTCAGAATTTGTTCGTATTTGTTTATATGGAGACAGCAGATGAGGTGTAGAATGCCACACATTCTCCATCTGATATATTTGGAAATATTTGATTTGCTACAAGTATTTGAACTTTTAAATATTTTAATACTTTTATGTGACAAGATACTTTACAGAATTGTTGATTATTGTGCGAAGTATCCAAACTATTACATGTTAACTGATATAAGGTTTAAATGAGCTTGTAGTTTGATAACTGTTTCTTGACTGACAGTTGACTTTAATTGTGCAGCCGTTAAATATTCTGGGGGTTGCTTACCACGTAAATGATTTCAGTGTGATGTTAACAGGGCAAAAATCTATTTATAAAGATTTTCTTCAGGTTGAAGCCATTTATATTAGAAATTATATGTGTAATGGAAAGTGCAACCTGTATGTAAATTAGCTCAGTCCACCATGTCATTTCTCTCTCGTAAGTTTTGACGTATTTTGATACTGTGTTTTGTTGTCCACCCCAAGGGAGAGTGAATAGGTGAGGTACCATCCGGACACGTTAATCACGTAAGGTAAATAAAAGTGAAGGTGGAAACTCACATAGTTTTACTTGAAAGGAGCTATATTTAAACGAGCATCAGCATCTTGTTTTGTTTCTAAATGTCTAAATGTAGAAATGGTCACTCAATAGGACAGTCACTTTTGCTTTTACAGAAAAATACCCATCTTACTTTACTTAAGAAGCAGTCTGTTTATTTTTCCCCCTCAGACGACCATGTTCTGGACTTCCTATTGATACGTTTGCGACAGCATGCGTACCTAAGAGGTTCCAAAACTTCGCTCATAAAAAAGCTTTCTTTCGGTGCTCATATCTAGAGTTATACTGGTGATAAAAAGTTAAGGTCAAGTGTTTTGGATAGCACTTGGGTTAGAGGTCATTTGTCCACCGACGACAAGGATCATCTTAGTGTCACTCTCTTCCAGTATAGGGTCAAAGTATGAATATTACACGCTTCCTTCCACTTAGGCAAATGGGGCAATTTTTTTTGTTTTTTTTTTTTCATGTGGTGCACTGTGAGCTTGATTGGATTACCTGTGAGAGAGGTAGATAGTGGCAGTGGGACAGAGATAAATACTGGAAGACAGTAGACAGTGGTTGCGTTATAGACAGAGCTGTCCCTCGGAAAGGGGTTTTTACTATATTTTCGCCGACACCATAGGACCAAAACCCAGATGAGGATACACAGAAAATAACTGAAATTTTATAAAATATTCCTGAGATCCCGATACCGAACAACCTTCAACATTTTCTACACATCTTCATCCGTTTCCAAGACACCAAGATTCAAAGTTACCGTACTTCTACACGTAAAATCCGGTATGAGGCGCAATACAAATAACAAATAACCGAAGAAAGTTGCTCAAATTTTACCGGTATATTCTCTATGTATTTATCTAGAAGAGCCACCTACCCGTTTTCAAAGGTCTTTATCCATTATCTATAAAAACCCCAACAACTTGTTTTTTGGGTACCAATACCCACCCGCGGGTTTCGAGACGGCAAATACTTGTAATTTTTACGATGTATTTCTCAGAGCCCGATCTCGAGCAACGCGAAATTTTTTTGTCTTTATGCGTTACTGGGATACAGAGACTCAAGGTTTACCCTACTTGTAGGCGCAAATGTCTGCGTTATGCCTAGGAAGGCGATGTTGTAGTACTGAACAACACGCAATTTTTTTTTTTTTGGCACATAAAATCCGGTCTTAGGTGTAAAATTAACTTTGCGTTATTTCAGTTTCAAAGAATTAAAGTATCTAAATTTTATTGGCCAATAAATTTCTTTTCTTGTGAGTTACCTGCCCTGCTGAAGCAGGGAAAAAAGGGAACCGGCGGAAAAAAGCTACTATTGGAGAACAAAAAAGGAGAACGTGTTCCTGTTTATTTAAACGACTTTGCCTGAAAAGTGGGGTATTAGCTGCCTCATTCTGCTTCCGCAGCACCTTTACAAATTTTCCCAAAAATTTTGGCACGTGAACATATTCGCGCCTTTTTATGTTGTGAGAGTGATAGATAGTGGCAGTGGGAAAAAGATAGGAAAGTAATAAATACTGGAAGATAGTAGACAATGGTTGTGTTATAGAGAGCAAAGATGAGGATGACAGTGTGAGAGAAAGAGAGGGACACAGTGGAAGTGCTAGGAAAAGAGTGAAGGAGACAGTGCCAGTGGGAGAGGAATAAAGAGAAAGAGAAAGTGGAAGTGGGTGAGAGCCAGTGATGATTAAAGGCATAAATGAAAATGCCCTCCCCCCCCCCCCCCCCCCCATGGACCATGGACCTTGCCGTTGGTGGGGAGGCTTGCGTGCCTCAACGATACAGATAGCCGTACCGTAGGTGCAACCACAACGGAGGGTTATCTGTTGAGAGGCCAGACAAACGTGTGGTTCCTGAAGAGGGGCAGCAGCCTTTTCAGTAGTTGCAGGGGCAACAGTCTGGATGATTGACTGATCTGGCCCTGTAACACTAACCCCAAAACGGCCTTGCTATTGTGTTACTGCGAACGGCTGAAAGCAAGGGGAAACTACAGCCGTAATTTTTCCCGAGGGCATGCAGCTTTATTGTATGGTAAAATGATGATGGCGTCCTCTTGGGTAAAATATTCCGGAGGTAAAATAGTCCCCCATTCGGATCTCCGGGCGGGGACTACTCAAGAGGACGTCGTTATCAGGAGAAAGAAAACTGGCGTTCTATGGATCGGAGCATAGAATGTCAGATCCCTTGATCCGGTAGGTAGGTTAGAAAATCTAAAAATGGAAATGGATAGGTTAAACTTGTATATAGTGGGAATTAGTGAAGTTTGGTGGCAGGAGAAACAAGACTTCTGGTCAGGTGAATACAGGGATATAAATACAAAATCAAATAGGGGTAATGCAGGTGTTGGTTTAATAATGAATGAAAAAATAGGAGCGCGGGTCAGCTACTACGAACGACATAGTGTACGCATTATTGTAGCCAGGATTGACACGAAGCCAACGTCTACCACAGTACAAGTTTACGTGCCAACTAGCTCCGCAGATGACGAAGTGATTGAAGATATTTATGATGAGATAAAAGAAATAGTTCAGATAGTGAAGGGAGACGAAATTCAATAGTCATGGGGGACTGGAATTCGATAGTAGGAAAAGGAAGAGAAGGAAAGGTAGTAGGTGAATATGGAATGGGTGTAAGGAATGAAAGTGGAAGCCGCCTGGTAGAATTTTGCTCAGAGCATAATTTAATCATAGCTACTAACACTTGGTTTAAGAATCATGAAAGAAGGTTGTATACGTGGAAGAGGCCTGGAGACACTGGAAGGTTTCAGATAGGTTATATAATGGTAAGACAGAGATTTAGGAACCCAGGTTTTAAATTGTAAGACATTTCCAGGTGCAGATGTGGACTCTGACAGCAATGTATTGATTATGATTGATTCAAATGGCTCTGAGCACTATGGGACTTAACTTCTGAGGTCATCAGTCCCCTAGAACTTAGAACTACTTAAACCTAACTAACCTAAGGACTGGCTGAATGAGTTGGGCTGAATGAGTGAGTGAGAAAGTGCAACTGGCAGTGGATGTGTATGAGCACTTACAGCGATGGGCTAGCAGGTGTGAGTGAACTACAATTAAAGGAGCTTGTGGGAGTTTGAGGTGAGTTCCACGTTAAGAGAAACGCGAATACGTTCGCATGCCAAAATTTTTGTGAAAATTTTTAAAGATACTGAGGAAGGCATGACGAGGCAGCTGGTACACCACTGAATGTTTAAAATAAACAAAATATGTTCTCTTTTTTGTGCTCCTATAGGTGCATTTTTCCGCTAGTTACATGTTCAGTGGGTTTTTTATCATTCTCTGTCAAAATTATTATGACATGACAGTTTTTAGACTTTATATGAAGTTCGGTTTGAATTTATTTACATTAATAAAGAGGTGAATCTGGTGATAAATTTTGCGTTGGTTTGCATATGTAGCTAAAGGTACGAGCTGTGTTCCATTGTTCTATGTTTACGCTATACTGGGAAAATAAGAACAACGACAGCAACGAAACGATATTTTTTGATTGTTTCGTTTGGCGTTGATCATCTGACTGGTTGCAGCATCAGCTTTTTTTTTAGTTTCTTTTTTTTATTTACTTTTTTATGTCGTACCTGTAAGCTGTGCTCCGGAGTGTTACCCTTTCTAAGTTGGTAGCGACAGCCACGCATCGTCTGTGAGTTACATATCGTGTGAAGTAGCGCGAGCGGCAACAGGAGGTGGCAACGGGCGGCTAGCAGCCTGCGGATGGTCCTCTTAGTGGGTTTTCAGCCTTGGAATGGAGTAACTCGATGGTTAATTGGAGGTAAGCGAGAAGTGTGTGTGTGTGTGTGTGTGTGTGTGTGTGTGTGTTAAATGAGGCCGAGGGTTTTATGTTTCGGAACTCGGAAGGCTGTAGAGTAATTTTGCTATGTAATTTAGAATTAAAATTACACCTGAGCCTGCGACGCGTACGTGAGATATTTAGGCATAATTATCCGGAGGAGCGCGGCCAGTTTGGAGAGAGATTTAGAACGCGGTTCGCCGCGGCCACCCCGCGCGCCTTCCGAGGGTAGGGTTGCGCCCCCGCCCCCGCCCCCGCCGCCACCCCCGCCCCCGCCCCCGGGCAGTGGCTGCAGCGGCTGCGATCGATGGCAACTCTTTCCCCGGCCACGCCCTTGGCCAGCCTTTCGCGTCGTTGCCTCCTCCAGCAGCCGGCACAGCCGCGCCGCGCCGCGAAGCACTTCACTTCTCCGCGTCGACATAACAGCGGGTCCTATTACAATCACGCCCTGCTCTCAATGGCGTTCGGGATCCTCTCGGTAATGACGTAACCTCTTGAATTCCCCCACACTGCTTCGGCGCTTATCGATCATTTCCACTTCAGATATTCGTTTCAGAAAGACTAATTATAAAACCGGGAGACCCTTGCAAAATCTTTGGTCTTTTATAGTTTAAAATAATGACAGTATTTGGAATAAGCGTAGTCATTGGGATAAGGGTACTTATGGGAATGAAGAGACAACATCTCTTAAAATCAACGAGAAATAACACTCAAGAAATTGTGATACGTCCTTGTATACACATATGCATACGTTCATAACTGTGTTTTGCATTCGGAATGCTTATAGGGACTTGTGCGACAGGAAGAGATCTGGGACTGTCGGTAAGGCCACATTAACTCTTTAACACGACAAACATTTTCAGCTATGGTAGCACGTTAAGCGGTAGTAGCAACAGGTAAATCACAATTCAAGGTGTTAGTGACAAATGTGTATGCCGTTTCGGAAAGTATATTCGTTTAGAAAGGTCAGCTTCTACGACGGGAAGGGCTAATAGACTACCGCAGTGGTCACTTTTATTATCTATGACAATACTGCACACAAATTATACAGTTAATGTGTACTTTAAAACAAATAAAGTGGTATTTGTAACAAGATAATATAAAAAGGAAATCTTTTATTCGTGACTAATAAGTAATTTTCGTGAAATATGGGTTTGAAGCTAGATTTCAATGATGCGCTTTAGCCTGTGATAATTAAATATTCTTTTATGTAAAAATTTATTTCCGCTTTAGATATTTGTTTCAGAAGGAATAGTCATAAATGAAGGGACAAACTAGAAGGATGGGGAGCGTGACTAGTGCCATTGTAATGTTACACTGGAGTGAATTAACGTATCAAAATACTGTCTTTAACGAGCATTTTAGTTCTACGTAGGAATATTTTAACTAAAAAACCTATTATTTACGATTTACTACCGATGCCCTAGTCGGAATCATGCTTGTTTTCGCTCTAGAATGTACGTACCTATCTCCTTATGAAAAAAATCAAATCCATATTGCGTGAAGACTGTTAACTTTTTAGTTGTTTTTTCCGGAAAAAAGTGTAATAAGGGTTAAGGTCTCCTGACAACGAGGTAATGCAGATGCACAAAACTTTTACAGGCTAGTGTTAAAAAGGAACTATGAGATTTAGCTACAAGGGGCAAGCGGGGAAAAAGCTAAACTACTTATTCAATCAATGAAGAATAAAAACTCGCACGTGTAAGAATACACAATTTCCTTATTACCGGTATTTCAGATTGTTTTTAAGAAGTTTATGAACGAAAGAACAGTAACGCAACGCTGGATTCATAATATGATGTCACAGTCACTGTCTGTCTTCAGGAAAGGGGCATCAGTAGGAATGAAATTCATTCTTTGCTACACGAGGCACTTGCAAGACTAAATAAGAAGTCGAGGACAGTAGATGCTTTTTTGATTTCACATATTATACATAAATGTTAGTTAAAATCCTACATAACTAGAGAAAACGTCGTAAATGTTTCTTTTCTTACCAAGAAAACACAAGGCAAGAAGTTGTTCTCCAGTGTCAAAACAATAGAAATCAGTCCTATACGCCTAGAGTGCTGTAAAGTAGCGTTCCCTTCTTGGTCAACCGATGACCATTACATATACCACAGGCCTTCTACAAAACATAACAGACTATTAAAAAATGTACTACACTCCAGATAATACGCATAACTATTAAATATATCATATGTAGAAGTCAGCTGTAAGTAAAGTCAGCGAGCGGCGTCAGAGAACAGAGTGTCACCTAACTGTAACGAAAAATCGTGAATACAGTTTCTGTTAGCTTTCCCTTGTAAGAAGGGTTATCAAAGTGATCTAAATATCAGTTTGTGCTCGGTATGTAATGCCGCTGATGAAGTATCTAGAACTTCTGACACTGACATTCCTATATCCTATGGGTATACTGCTTCACGCAATTTGTAGCCAGTAACACGGACCCACCCACAGTTGCAGCTTTCCCTCAGTGAACACTAGACTGAAAGCTGCTTTGCACTGGGATAACACTTCCTGAGCCATTAAACTGAGAGGTGTGCATAGTTCTTAACTTTTTTGCTGTGGGAAGTTCCACTAGAAATTAAAAAACTCACATGTTAATCCTCATATTTTTATATTCTGTGCAAAACTCGCTTTTAGTAGAGCGTCTCGCTTGAATGCAGCACTCGTACTACTGAAAATATGTTTCTTTTTTTATTTTAAACACAGTCCTGTGGATTTCATAATGAACTTATTCATTCCTTAACCAAGTAACATCGCCTCGGATAAGCTTTTGGAACCACAGAAATATAAAAATGAAATGGTGAGCTGTAGTAAAGAGTGTCAGCCTGGGCTAAACTCCGAAATGCAGCATGAATAACAGACTACAAAGATCAATAACTACGGAGCTTCTTTCATAACAAAAAATCTAGCTAGTCCTCATTGAATTTATGTTTTCACATTTTTGTAGGCTACGTACTCACGAGGAAAAAGAAGCAGTATAGCACTAGGAACAAGAACAGAAGCTGGATTAATAACAACTTGGGGAATTTACAGATACATAAACAGCTTAATGAAGAAACATAATTGCTGTCTCTTATTATCACATCATTAATGTTAAGGTTCATGCTGAGATAACATTCCTTCTCCTGAGGGTTGCAGCTTACTTTTAAAATCCGAAGGTTGAGATGCTCAATAACATTTTTCATTTACATATACTTTTCAAAATGGTTCAAATGGCTCTAAGCACTATGGGACGTAACATCTGAAGTTATGAGTTCCCTAGATTTGGAACTACTTAAGCCTAAGTAACCTAAAGACATCACACACACATCCATGCCCGAGGCAGGATTCAAACCTGCGACCGTAGCAGCAGCGCAGTTCCGGACTGAAGCGCCTAGAACTGCTCGCCCACACAGCCGGCTGTGTTTTTCAGTCTGACCACTATTCCAATGAGTACTCTTAGTATCTCAAGGCAAAAATCCGTAGCAAGCTCTACGTGGTCACAAACGCAATAAATAAGGGAGAAATGCAAAACTACAGGGTGGGGCAAAAAAGAAAGACAATGTCCCGGAAGAGAGAGTTATAAGATACCAAGAAACGCAGCGGAGGAAAGGAAATACAGTACTAACCTGACTACAGCAGATGCTGAAAGTGACCACCGTTCATCTCTTAGTACTTTTGGGACTGGTCAGCAAGTTGCTGGAGGCAGATCGAAGCTGGTCTACTGGAATTGCTGCAGTCTCATCCGAAATGTTCTCCTCCACTTCTTGAAGACTATTAGGGTTGTTACGAAACAACTTACACATGAGGGCTCTCCATACAAAGTAATCGCACACATATTAGGTGACTTGGGTGACATCTCGGGCCTCGACAAGGCGGACCTCTGCTAACAACTGTGTCAGGCGTGAAGAGTGTGTAAATGTCCTCCAAGCTTCGGCCGGCTGTATGGGCACTTGTTCCATCCTGTTGGGAGTAAGTTGGTGTGGTTACATGCATACGTTCACGTCATATCGTATCCACTCGTCCGCGCCACTTTTATTTGCCCTACCCTGTAAAAGGAAACAGAGATGCAAGTCTTCTGAGTGTAAAATAAAAATGCATAAACATGAGCCTAACTTGCCTGTCAGCGTCTAATACTTATCTTATAATTCAATAAAGTATAATGCGTCAATAACTATAATTTGTGAAAACTGGTCGGACGGTGTGGCCGTGCGGTTCTAGGCGCTTCAGTCTACGCAGGTTCGAATCCTGCCTCGGGCATGGATGTGTGTGATGTCCTTAGGTTAGTTAGGTTTAAGTAGTTCTAAGTTCTAGGGGACTGATGACCATAGTATTCCGCCACAACTAGAATCTCCAACTGAGGTGAACTTGATACACGACACAAGTAAACGTCACGTGTCATTCGCTTTGAGAGCTCTCGACAGTGGAAAAGGCTACTTCATAAAACTACATAAACTATACATTTACTAGTTTTAAAAGGCTACCGCACTGTTTCTTGAAAAGATAGTAACTTAGCTTTTCAATCTTTCATTGACCCTTGTAAGTTCCTGTTTTGTTTTCCTTGTCATAAGCAAACTCCTTGACGCTTATCTGCCATTTTCTCCTATTCCCTTTCTTTTATTTCCACTCTGTTTTTTTCGTATTATTACGTTTGTTTCATCATCAAATAGTACAATTTAGTGCAATAGATCTTTATTACAAGTACGAGGAGCAGTGATAAAGTTTTGCTTGTCACCAAGTAAAAATCATGTTCCTGTCATGAAACTAGGTGATGGTATTAGCCTTCTTCCACATATTCACTCTTCAACATGACACATTCATCCCAACGACGGCTGACGTGGCGGACACTGTGTTTCTGAGATTCTGCAGACTGCTTTTTCAGGAAACTTACCACCTCTAAAATCACCTCGTCCTGAGATTTCGACAGCATGCTCGTGTGACTGCTCCTTACGAGCAAATTCTGTTAGCATCGCACCACGACAGTCCCAAGAAACACATCTTCTTCAGCGGTGGTGAACTTATATTGCTCCTGTGTTTCGGAGTCATCGTAATTCGCTAAACACTCGTTCACGGTGATCAGGAGAGTAAAGTAGTACTCTGGATTGTTCTGACACAGCTGCAACGTTTCCGCTCCTGACTCTGCTCGGTGGGCCTTTTGAAGGGTTGTGAGTTGTTCGAGAAGCCAGCAGGCAGCGACCTTTCTCTTTTAAAAATATCATGCGTGAAATCGAAAACCGATCCGTAACTTATTTACACTTTTTCCACTGTCACCTCGATTTTGACACTCAGATCTTCGAACTCCAAGCACCCTACTTCCCTTGCAATTCCCGGCTCATTAGGAGAGATGTGTGTGAATTCCTGAAAGACCAAACTCCGAGGTCATTGATCCCTGAACTTACACACTACTTAACTAAATTATGCTAAGAACAACACACACAACCCATGCGCGAGGGAGGACTCGAACCTCCGGTGGGAGGGGCCTCGCAATCCGTTCAGATGATGGTTCAGATGGCTCTGAGCACTATGGGACTTAACGTCTGAGGTCATCTGTCCCCTAGACTTAGAACTACTTAAACCTAACTAACCTAAGGACATCACACACATCCATGCCCGAGGCAGGATTCGAACCTGCGAACGTAGCGGTCGCGCCGTTCCAGACTAAAGCGCCTAGAACAGTTTGGCCACACAGGCCAGCTGTACAACACTCACAAATTGTACATAAATTATAATTTTAATTTTTGAATGAAAACAATAGTCTGACCAGAAGAAAACTTGCTCTAGCTGCAAAACATTTGATTTCTTCACGTTTTTTTTTCATTGTTCTATTGATTTACCATTAGCACATCACCTACAGCGAATTTCACAATTTGTGTTACACATTTCTAGAAGTGGAAAAGGAGAATTAGTAGATCAGGTTTTACATAGGAACCCATGAATGGACACGCCATCCAACGACGCTACAGATCGTCAAAGTTACGGGTTCCGGCGCCCGTAAATGTATGTATATACAGGGTGATTCCCTGATGTTACAAAGTTCCTAGAATGATGAAGAAGGATAAATGTACCAATATGAGGTAAGGATCCCTGTATCAGAAACGAACGAGTCGTAAAACCGTTCTGATGCCTCTGACAGCGGAATACATGTCCTGGTACTGTTTTTGCTAAGACTGTAGGGTAGGCAACTTTCAGAGATAGCAGTATGGACCAAAACAAGAAAAAATGTGCAGTAAACATGGGCTTTACAATGCTTAAAAGAATGGCTCTGAGCAATATGGGACTTAACATCTGAGGTCATCAGTCCCCTAGAACTTAGAACTACTTAAACCTAAATAACCTAAGGACATCACACACATCCATGCCCGAGGCAAGATTCGAACCTGCGAACGTAGCGGTCGCGCCGTTCCAGACTAAAGCGCCTAGAACAGTTTGGCCACACAGGCCAGCTGTACAACACTTACCTTAAGAGCTATGAGGACTTGTTCAATAGAGGACATTTGTTTCGCACTTTTGAAAATGAACAGGTGCTCATAGCTCCTCAGGTATCATTTTAGAGTCCATGTTAACTAGATTTTTTAAAAAAATTTTCTCTTTTCTTTTTGCTTTAATCCGTCTCCATGATCCTTGAATGTCTGTAACTTCATCACGGAATCACCCTGTATGTACACACATTTACAGGCATTAGCGCCTATAGCTTTGACGCTTCGTAGCGTCGTCGGATGACGTTTCTGGAGATGGGTTCCTACGTAAAACTTGGTCTACTAAGTCCCCTCTACAGCCTCCAGAAGTGTGTAACATGAATTGTGAAACACTCTGTATATTTCACTTCGCAGCTCGACACATCTATTCACTACGCTAGTGTGAACACACAAGATCCGTGTCTCTGTTTTTTTATGTGCACCTCTTGAAGGTTCTTAACCGCCGCCCTCTTATTACCTTAAATTTATTTATAGCAAATAATATCAATATCGACGTGTTTTCGAGAGATCCTCAGTATTTGAAACAGCATATATTCACAGGACGTACGTTAGGCCTACAATATAAAACCCATGAAATAGGAGCTTCAAATAAAAAGATGAAATCCAATATGGCTTCTCCTCAGAACTCGATAAGATTACAAAAGTCGATAGACATGACAAACGGTCGAAACTGGGTATGTACCGCTATAGTCACATCACGGAGAGGTATTACCACGGTGGTCCTAACGTATTCCACTAAACGAAAAGTTTATCGATTGATATGAAGAGAGAGTGTCATCTAGTCAATATCTAAAAAACTAAGTAACCTTTCTGTTTGTTTGAACTAAAATAGAGATGGAATTACTAGTAACACCAGGCGGATAAAATACTTCCCCAATTTCCCCAAATTCCCAAGGTTTCCATTTCCCCAAAAGTTTCCCAGAAAATATATGTTTCCACAAAATTTCGAAAAAAAAGCAATGTGGAGTCGCTGTTAACAACGCCGGAAGCGACTGCGCCACTTAACCACTGCGTCGTAAATGATGCAGTGTTGCTGTACACTTTCGCCAACTCAGCATGGATTGCTGGAGCTTTATTTCCTTTTAAATGACAGAAAATTGTCACCACGCGATACGCCGCTTTGTTAGTGAGATGTGTCATTTCTATTTTACCTTCTCTAGTGGCGTTCTGCAGTACTGTGTCGCGTGAATTCCAATGTGTTCGGTGACACCTGTCACGTACCTGCATACAAACAAACAAAATAATTACCTAATTTCAGTTTTTTCGGCGAGACAATTAAAACTGCATGATTCTCCGTCAAACATATGCGTGTGCTGTCAAAGGTAAGGTGACTGTTATGATGAGTGAGAGGCAGATTTGTTACATTTTAGAAGTATTTTTCATTCCGACAGATCCATAATGAGGAGATCCTGCAACATGTACAACATGCCAGAAAAACAAGAATACACAATAAATATTTTCAAAGAAAAACAAATATGCTAATGTGTTGTACAAGGTGGGCAGGTGTATTAGGCAACAAATTGATTTATTTCTTTAAATATTCGTTCGTGAGTAGATTGTGAAGTTTTTCCTAAGCTGTAACGGGGTCTGCGGTGCGTGAAACCGGATATTGGTCGGAATCAGCCACTTCACGTGATGGGAGTGTGAACTTGCGCTGACAAGGTAAAGCCACGACAAAGCGTCGCTGTCGCTGTCAGACTACGAACTGTACCGGGCGAAGCAAATCACACAAACGGAATCGGTCACTTAGGGCCCAGTGCTGAGCTGAGGACCAACGTCGAATGAAGTTCGGTTCTTCTCTTCTAAGTCAGCTCTCTGACTGTTCAGACCTACCTTCCGTTCCTCTCCGGACGTGAGGTCCCCACCTCGTATGAAAGATTTCAGACTTCATTTCTGTATGCCTTTCAGATTGGCAATAAATCCTGCCATGATCCAGTTTCAGTAGCAAACTTTGGCATTTTTAATTTCACACTCAGCAACCTTCTCCTAAAAGCCGGACGCCCATCCACTCCTGACGTACATACTATCAGGTAAACCTTCATGCACTTCCGTAATATGTTCCATAGATCCCAAGGGAAATGATCCTCATGGATGTTGAATAAGTAAAAAAAAAAAATTAAACTTATTTTCATTTAATAGGTGTCCGCAGCTCGTGGTCGTACGGTAGCGTTCTCGCTTCCCGCTCCCGGGTTCCCGGGTTCGATTCCCGGCGGGGTCAGGGATTTTCTCTGCCTCGTGGTGACTGGGTGTTGTGTGATGTCCTTAGGTTAGATGGGTTTAAGTAGTTTTGAGTTCTAGGGGACATGACCTTAGATGTTTAGTCCCATAGTGCTCAGAGCCATTTCAACCATTTAATAGGTAATGAACAATTTATCAAAAAGTTATCTATATACTGAAGTGCTTATGATAATTCTTAGGCTGTTGTTGCCGTGCACCGTCAAGTAGAAAAATCATTTCACAACACTTATTTACAAGGATCACGTTACTGCACTTAATTTGTAAAGAAGTCAGATTCTACTAATTCTCATATTACTTGATACTATCAGTAAGGTATACATATCAGTTGCTTCTGCTAGGGAATTCATCAAGTAGAAGGAGATGGCCACCAGTAAATCCTAAAGAGTCCTCTTAAACTGTAATTAAACTTTTTATGGCTGCTTGCAAGTTGCTGAAAATATTTGTTGGTGAATAATGGGCACGGTTCTGTGTCAAAGTAGGCAATTTTAAATCTTTGTGAAAATTATTCTTGTTTCTGGTAGTGATCCCATGAAGTGACCTGTTGGTTTGAAAAAGAAATATATATTTAAATACCAATTTTATAAATGAATAGATGTACTGGGAAGCAGTATTTAGCATCCCCAATTCCCTAAACAGGTCTTTGCAAGGTGTTCTTGAGTTCGCACCACAAATAATTTTTGTTACGCATTTTTGGGTCTGGAAAACTTAAGCTTTGTTTGGTGAGTTACCCCGAAAAATTATTTCCTGTGATATTACGGAATGAAAATAAGCGTGATATTCCAGCTTTTCTATTTTTTTATTTTATTTTTTTATTTATTTATTTGAATTCCATAGCTCTATATTGTGATGAATCACAAGGATCTGGAATGAGTCAGGTTTACATTATTACATAGATAGAATAAACAATCTACAATAAAATAATGAACACTACTGAGAATATCTTAAGGTACAAAAAGTGAAGCATATTTATGAATTGACCATCATATATCAGAAAGACAAATAATGGCTAGCACATTAGAAATAGAAAGTCTCAAAACATAAATAGAAAATGCAATACTAGTTCACAAAAACAATCATTGGTTAATCTTCATATTCTCATCAAGAGAGTAAAAGGACTTATACATGGATATTTTCTTAATTTAGATTTAAGTGTATGTTGGTCATTAATGTGGATTTTAATATCTGACAGAAGAGAATTGAAAAGTTTTTTAGCGGAATAGTGACCACCTTTTTGTGCAAGCTTTAGATGTTTTAGATCCCTAAGTAAATCATTTTTAGACCTTGTATTGTGATCATGGTATGCAATATTAGATGTAAAGAGAGAGTGGTTATAACAGCCAAATTACATCTGAGAAAATAAGTATTGAGAAGTGGTCATTAATATTTACAGCTTATGGAATTGGTTTCTGCAAGAACGTCTTGGGTGGATGACACTCATGATTCTAACTGCTATCTTTTTCACAAAAGAGATCCTTTTGGCTAAAGGTTGGTTACGCCAAAAAATATTATATGATATGACAGTATATTACAAAGAAAGTACTCACTGAAACTACTTTAGCAACCATTGTACAGCTCAACTTCTATATGCAATGCAGGCAGAATTGACGTTTTTGGTTTATGTTCTGTGTGCTGGCGTCAGCTCAGTTTATCAGGCATTCATACGAGTTGGAACTTCATATACGGAGTCTCATCCAGTGTGTGCTAGTTGGATCTTTACTTCTGATACATGTCATTTTTATTTGCATGTAACTGCAAAATATGAGCCATTTGTGATTCAGAGCTGAGCTGTTTGCTGTCAACGAATTGTAAGACAGCAATTTCTCTCAACAGTGTCTGGTATAGATGTATCATCAAACACCACAGTTTTTGAAGACTCCTACAACGTCCCAGTCATTTAAATAAGCCAAGAATGGGAGTGGGCTTAGCACTTGAACCTTGTGGGACACCATTTTTGATGTTTTTCACTCTGAATTTAGTATTATTCCTCTTATATGACTTGTCACAACTCTGTTTCTGTTGTAATGACTCCATCCATGCACCATTTTAACTTTCTATAGTAGAATTTTATGATGTTCACAGTGAAAGAACTAGACAAGATCACAGAAAACACCAACAGGGTAATTTTTTCCTTTTTATCTCTACCAAAGCTGAATACTTTGCTTTCTAAGTAGAGAAGCTCTTATGTAAGTCAGCCTGAGCTGTTAAACCATCTCCTGTAAGCTACCTTCTGAAATATTTTTTGGAACATGATTGACATCATTCGCATTGCAAACATAGATTTGTTAAGGCGTTTCAGCAGTTTTGTGGTATGATTCGCTCCCAATTGAATTTATTATTCAAGCTTCTATGCGAAGAACTTCTTCCATCTGTTTGTTGTCAACTTCTTCTACCTGTTTGTTGTCACTTGTCGGGCGTATACCGGCGGGAAACCTCTAAGTTGCATGTATTGTTTTTTATCCAAAGTTTAGTGACAAATATTTGGCTAAGAATCATTTATTAACATCCATGAAAATTTCACTAACCGATCTTTCTAAAACTCTACTTGATTTTGTGGTTTTGCAATGTTTTTTATCATCTGTAAACAAAAAAAGCTTCGGATCTGGTGATGTTGCACGTCATTCAATGAGATACACAGGAAAAACTAAGGGCCCTAAGTTGGAACCTTGTGGCACATCACATGCAATTAGTTGGTACGTGCATGATAAAACTTTAATCTATCTGGAAGAAATAATGTAAATTCTAAATAGAGCTGATGAGGGACAAGAAAGGGTAAAAGTGGAGGAACATGATAGAGGACAGCGTCGCGCATGTTACCACAGTAACGTGAGGAGACTCCTGCGTTCGGAGGAATAACGCTGCAAGTAAAATCTCTTGTCTGGGGACAGCTTTTTGCCTCGTCCCCGGCCCGTGGCAGAGCTGCTGCAGGGTGGGGGGGATGGAGTCGCGGGGGCGGCGATCGATGGCGGCCGGCCGCGGGGCTAATTACGGAAAGGGTTGAGCGCGCCGGTCAATAACCCCAGCGAGGGACAGCTGCAACATCCGGCCCTGCAACATCCGGCAGGGACCAACCTGCCCCTGCCGCTGCTTCAATTAACGACGCTCGCTAAAGAGTCCGTGATCACTTCTTGATTCGGCAGCTCGTGTACAATTCTGCTTTCGCGAGACTAACTCAAAAAAAAAAAATAACACTTCTCTTTCGTCACATTTTGTTACAAGGGACACTATTCGAGTGTGTAAGAAATTATATGTTTAAAGTCGTCGGATTTACTCCACCGGAAGATCGTAGGATTGTTCGACTGAACCCGACGAGAAGGCGAATAACAACAACTGATATCCGGTCGGAAGTAACAGGCAGAGTGCCACCAAGAATCATCGGGAACAGATTACTGGAAGCTCGGTTGAAATCTCAAGTTACCATTTGTCGTTTACCGCTGACAGAATACCGCAAGTCCGCAGCTTGTGGTCGTGCGGTAGCGTTCTCGCTTCCCGCGCCCGGGTTCCAGGGTTCGATTCCCGGCGGAGTCAGGGATTTTCTCTGCCTCGTGATGACTGGGTGTTGTGTGATGTCCTTAGGTTAATTAGGTTTAAGTGGTTCTAAGTTCTAGGGGACTGATGACCATAGATGTTAAGTCCCTTAGTGTTCAGAGCCATTTGAACCATTTTTGAAGAATACCGCAAGCATCAGAGCCAGAGCCATCTGCTGCATCCAGCGTCATCCTCTGGTTGCGGCCGTCAGATCGGTGCAAACGTGTCTGTTTTTTGAATTTCGTGTTTCTTCACGCACACCCCCTAGTATTCTTCCTTTTGTTTTAAGAATAATTTTAAGACCTATTTTGTTGAAGTTGAAGATGAGGAACTATGCCGTAGTGACCGAGAAGTTGTACCAAGTCTTTACGTGCATTTTAGTATCGCTTAGGCGTGTGTTTGACTGCTGTCGTTAGAGTGGACCTTATACGGGGTTTCACAGAAATGTCATCTGAGTTGAGCACAATCGCTCCACTTTTTTTTCTCTTTTGACATGTTTTTATAATCTGCCAAACTTCATGACAATTAATTAACTTCTATCGCAACGGACGTAAAAATTTAAATAAGACTTATATACTGAAATAAATATATGACTTTCTATTAGAATAAAATGGCTCAAATGGCTCTGAGCACTATGGGACTTAACACCTGAGGTCATCAGTCCCCTAGAACTTAGAACTACTGAAACCTAATTAACCTAAGGACATCACCCACATCCATGCCCGAGGCAGATTTCTAAGCTGCGACAGGAGCGGTCGCGCGGTTCCAGACTGAAGCGCCTAGAACCGCTCGGCTGACTCTATTAGAATAAACAACTGAAATCAACTATATACGTATGTTTTGCAAATGATCTTAAATATACTTAAATGGGAGAAATTTAAGTACCACCATGTAACAGAACATACAAAATGTGTGAATGCAGCGTAAATCAGTACTAATTTAGCGTAATTTTCTTTTCAGTGAATTTTTTACGCAATCAGGATATTGTCTCCGGTGACCTTGTACACATCGCAAAATTAATTCATTTTGTTCTTCATCGGCTGTTAATAGTTCACTGAAATCTTACATTAACTTTACTGCTCTTTCCACCGTATCACATGTCACCTTAAGATTATTCTCTTTGGCACAAAGGCAGAAAGTCTTTGAACCCCAAGAAAAAGGAACCTTACTTAAAACATGTGAATCTATACTTTTTCCACCATGTCCGAATTCTTGACTGAAATGAACGCATCACTCCGTTGTAGACTGAAAATTTCATTCTGGAAACATCTGCCAGGCTGTGGTTAAGCCATGTCTCCTTTGTTCCAGAGTTCTAGTCCCACAGGATTCCCAGCAGAGCTTCTGCCAAGTTTGGAAGGTAGGAGATGAGATATTGGAGTAAGCAAAAATGTGAGAACGGGTCACGAGTTGTGCTTGGGTGGCTCAGTCGGTACAGGACTAGCAAGCGAAAGTCAAAGGTCCAGATTACGAGTCTCGGTCCGGACACAGTTTTAATCTGCCAGGGAGTTTATATCAGTGCACACTCCAATGGAGAGCGAAAATTTCGTCATGGTATATGATAGCAATCAAGCACAGGCTTGGGCAATGATAAACAAAACGTGGTGATATGACGCAAGATCTTGGCCACTGCAGCATGTGTTCTTTGTCATCAATTTCAATAAAATAGCTCTTAAAATTCTTCTCAAAACGAAAGGAAAAAGTGGGGTGTCTGGTTGAAGAAACATGAGATTTGAAAAAATAAGGACCGTCCTCGTGTCGATAGACGACCCGGCGAAACTTCACAGAAAGCAGCGATTCTCGAGATCCAACGCTTCCTGGAATCATAGTGTGAGTAGGATGTGGAAGCAGGAATGTTTTGGTAATTGTTCAACGGAGGTTGAATGCTCGCCAGTAAGTAGCAATAATGGTCAATAATATTCTCATATCCTTGAAGATCAAGGTACTAAACAGCATATTCCAGCAGGATAATGCAAGACTACACGCTGCAGTTTACACTAGAAACGCCTTAAGACACGTACGTTCTCCTTGGTTCCCTGTTTGTCACCCATAGATCGTGCCTGGGATTCGAAGAGAAGACATATTCTTTCGTAGCAGCCTCTAGGAAGCAAACTTGATGTACTAACACAGTATATGTTTCAGGCGAGCAATAAAATCCATTCGGCCATATTCTGAGAGCTGGCCGATGTGGCCGTGCGGTTCTAGGCGCTTCACTCTGGAACCGCGTCACCGCTACGGTCGTAGGTTCAAATCCTGCCTCAGGCATGGATGTGTGAGATGTCCTTAGGTTAGTTAGGTTTAAGTAGTTCTAAGTTCTAGGGGACTGATGAGCACAGATGTTAAGTCCCATAGTGCTCAGAGCCATTTGAAACATATTCGGAGACTGTTAGCATTCATGCGGCAGTGAACACAAGGGCGTATTCGTGCCACTTACAACTCGTTCTGATTGTGATGGACAAATGGAATGAAAGTTCAATCAATTAATACCTGTAGTGTGATGATCGTCTCCACGAACTCTTTGATAAATGCCGGTTAAGTACTCCACGGTGTAATAGTTTCCATTTTGGCCATTGTATTTATTTCTTCTCTCACACCACATAACCTCCTATCTGACGGAAGAACTGAATTTTTAACATAAAAAGCGTTAAACGTAGAACTTCAATTTTATTTTCAATTCCTTCATTGTCGCTGTTCTTTTTTTTCTATAAAAATGACGTTCTGCAGTAATAAGGTTTCAGAAGATATGTATATATGCAGAGTGAACCGACGAATGAGGAACTGTACCAAAGCCAGGATTCGAATTTGGGTCTTCTAGACCCAGACATATCTATTAACCACTACGCCACCCTGATACAGCCGCTGAGGCGTGTACAGGAATTTGGACTAACGGGGAAGGCCTGCTAGGGAAGTTCTCGCCTTGTGCAAAATCATGAATCCATGTAACGTAGTGGTCAGCGAATCTGTCTAGTGAGCAGGAGACCTGGGTTCGTACCCTGACGTTGGTACAAATTTTCATTCATCGCTTCAGACTGCGTAAATACACTGAAGACCAAAGAAACTGGTACATCTGCCTAATATCGAGTAGGGAACCCGCGAGCACGCGGAAGTGCCGCAACACGACGTGACATGGAATCGACTAATGTCTGAAATAGTGCCGAAGGCTACTGACACCATGAGTCCTGCAGGGTTTTCCATAAATCCGTAAGAGTACGAGGAAGTGGAGAGCTCTTCTGAACACCACGTTGCAAGGCACCCCAGATATGCTCAATAATGTTCGTGTCTGGAGAGTTTGCTGGCCAGGGGAAGTGTTTAAACTCAGAAGAGTGTTCCTGGAGGCTCTCTGTTGCAATTCTGGACGTGTGGAGTGCCGCATTGTCCTGCTGGAATCGCCCAAGTCCGTCAGACAGGATGCTTACTACATGTCATCTGTCAGAGTCGTATCTAGACGAATCCGGGACCCCACTTAACTCCAACTGCACACGCCCCACACCATTACAGTGTCTCCACCAGATTGGTCAATGCCCTGCTGACATGCAAGGTCATTGGATTCATGAGGTTGTCTCCATAGCCGTACACGTCCATCCGCTCGATGCAATTTGAAACGAGACTCGTCCGACCAGGCAACATGTTTCCAGTCATCTACAGCCCAATCTCGCTGTTGACGGGCCCAGGCGAGGCTTAAGGCTTTGTATCGTGCAATCATCAAGGGTACACGAGTGGGCCTAAGGCTCCGAAAGCCCATATCGATGTTGTTTCGTTGAATGGTTCGCACGCTGACACTTGTTGATGGCCCATCATTGAAATCTGCGGCAACTTGCGGAAGGGTTGTACTTCTGTCACATTGAACGATTCTCTTCATTCGTCGTTGGTCCCGTTTTTGCAGGATCTTTTTCCGGCCGCGGCGATGTCGGAGATTTGATGTTTTACCAGATTCCTTGTATTCATGGCACGCTCGTGAAATGATCGTTCCCGAAAATTTCCACTTCATCGCTATCTCGGAGATGCTGTGTCCCACTGCTCATGCGCCGGCTATAACACCACGTTCAAACTCACATCTCGCTAACCTGCCATTGTAGCAGCAGTAACCAGTCTAACAACTGTGCCAAACGCTTGTTTTATATAGGCGTTGCAGACCGCAGCGTCGTATTCTGCCTGTTTACATACCTCAGTATTTGAATACGCGTTTCAATGTACATCATAGATGTTTGAGACATGACAGTGTTTTTGGAACCACATAGTTTCATTCGACCAAAGAAGTAAAGCCTGGGTTTTATGCAGGATTCCCCATTTCGTTCGATAGTGAGGTGCTGTTCCAATACAGTTGGAGTGCCTCTGCAATGCTGTTCGAGCTTAGGGGAATAGCGAGTGGGCAGATGTGTGAATGGGATATTCGAGTGAATAGGGAGGCATGGTAGGATGGTCCCTGCAGTTGCGCAAAGCCACTATGTCAGGATGGTGTAGCAGTTAACCCATCTGCCTAGTGAACAGGAGGTCCAGGATCGAACGCCGACTTTGGTACAAATTTTCAATCGTCGTTTCAGTGTTCATACATACATGGTTGGGTTGTTTCTGGGGGAGGAGACCAGACAGCGAGGTCATCGGTCTCATCGGATTAGGGAAGGAAGGGGAAGGAAGTCGGCCGTGCCCTTTCAAAGGGCCTGGAGCGATTTAGGGAAATCACGGAAAACCTAAATCAGGATGGCCGGACGTGGGATTGAACCGTCATCCTCCCGCATACATCATTGACGTTTGAGCCTTAAAAATGTCCCTGGAACTATAAAGTTTCATTTTTGTAGTCTTACACGTGGTTTCCTCGATTATGCGGCACAGAGAGGGCTTGTTAAGACATTGGATTCTTTCAGAAGAATTCCAGTTAAAACTCCCAGTCGACTCGTGCATCTTCAGGTTTGACTGGTTTCCCTAAACATCCTAAGCCGGTTACTAAGCTTGTTGCTTCAACATCACAGATCCTCCCCCGTCTTCCAGCAACAAATCGAATTGGTGCAGTGGTAAGGCACTGGATTCGCTATCCGGGGGACGGCTGGTAAGATCGCTGTCGGGCCATTCACATTTCGGTTTTCCGTGGTTTCAGCAAATCACTTAAATGAAAAGGCGTTATGTATCATTTGAAAACTACTTGGCGGATCCCTTCCCCGTCCTTGCCTAATGCGAGCTTCTACCTCCTCTAATGACTTCGTCTACGACGGGGCTTTGAACCCTCATCTTAGAGTCTTTTGTTCTATCGTTCAGCTAAGCTACTGGCTCATCTCATTGGACTCGACAGCGGTTGGACCCTAAATTCTTACCTTCCTTCCAGCAGTTCTATGCTAAACAATTGATTTCATTTGGGAAATAAATGATTGTAACATGGATCCTTCTGTTACCCTTTGTCTAGCTATTTCGAGTGATTAAGACTTACGGACAACACTTCTGTTATACAAAATTGTTAAGGCTTTCGTGGCCACTTGTTGACAAACTGCCTATTGGCTTCTGTCTCGGGTTCTTCGGCCGACTTTCATCTAATGATTTTTCTGACGTTTCGCCAGCACGAGTGGCTGGCATTGTCAAAGCTTCACCCTCCATTGCCGGTGATGAACTGGAGCCGAGCTCGCGGCCGCAGACTATATGTACCTGGCGCGCCAACGTCCGAGGGCTTCTCCGCGGTCATTTCCGGTGCGGTTCTCCTCTTGCTACCTGCGACGGCCGTTCGCTGCAGTACGGGAAGCCAGGATCCGTTTAACTTAAGGCTTTCCTCTTTCTTGTTCAAACTGTTCGCGTGTTTTTGTATGTTATACTTTTCTATTTTGATTCATACTAATTTTTTTATTTAGTTCTGATACTATGATTACTAGCCTGACCATAACACTTAAAAGTTGTAACTTCTCAGCACTTTCGCCTAGACAGGCTAAGCGATCGGCACGTTTCACCATTAATATTCGCCCTTCTTCCACTTCTATTCTTGTTTTCATTTCTGCTTCACTTCTTTCAGAGCATCTTCAGCTTCAAATCTAAACAGCAGTGGCTGTAAGCTGAATTTTTTATCAGTACGAGCTTCTCTTTGCTCATATTCCAGTTTCATAGCCCTTCTGGATACTGCCAGTTACCTGTCAAACCTTATGCTGCATCCTCATTGTCTTCATGAATTTCGATATTTTATTTCGCTATCCTTATCAAAAGCTTCCTCTAGATCGAGATACTCAAGGAAAGTATTTTTACTTTTATTATTTTTCCTTTCAATTAGTAACTGCTTCGCTAGCACTTTTCTTTTTCCCGCATTGCCACTGATATTAGCTTGGCTTCTCTTCAGCTTTTATCTCTGTACTTCGCTGTATCTCAAGAAATAGTAATTTGCATGCCGCCTGATGGCGAGATCTCAGTTTTATCTGTGATGTCATCTCAGCAAGTGTGACGTTTTTCTGAAAGTGTGAGGTCTCCTGTTTGAGAATTTCTGTACATTTTCTGATTTCCAAGTTTTCAGTTAATTAATTTTAGTATCTCAAAACATATATCACAAACAGCTACTCATTTATTTTGTCTTAATCCCCTCAGAACTTATAATACTGGCTTCCATTTCTATTTCCAAAACGCAAGATCTTCTCAGTTTTCTTGCTTAAATAAATTATCGTCCGTCTGTGGCGTCGTGAGTGATCTTCAGTTTCAGTACATATATGAAAGTATTAAAAGTTTTAGGAAGAAAAGTATGACTGAAAAATGAAACCGTAACTTCTCTTAGTATTTCGCATTTTTATTATTTACAAATAAATTTTATTTAGTAGAGAACCATTAGTACTGGTGGGTAGCTTTCTGTTCCCTTGCTGGAATCTCGGCACATTCTTTAATGACGTACTTTCGAGTAATGTAGCCGCTGATTTAGTCCTGATAGCCGTTACATCCTTATTGAGGCCTGGGAATCCGCAATTAGTCTGAGTAAGAACAGGAAGAAGATATCGCGCAACAAACTATTTTCGGGGGGCAAGCGAAGGAACAACAGAGATGTCGCGTACTTGGGCGCTAACGTAGGACAGAGTCGGCGGGAGGAGGAGGGAATGAGATTCTGGGCGTGGACAGCACAGACGGAACGGTAGATCGGAGAGGGCGGGGGGCGGGGGGGGGGGGGAAGAGAGAGAGAGAGAGAGAGAGAGATAGAGGGAGAGGGAAAGAGCGAGAGAGAGAGAGAGAGAAAGGGAGAGAGGGAGAGGGAGAAGAGCAGCGCTGGCCCCCCCAGTAGTCAGTTCATCAGCACACTTGATGATGGCAATGCGATTGCTTGCCAAAATAATGTTCCCATTGGACACTGGCAACGGACCGGTCAGTCGTAAACTACTTCGTCATGAAGTATGCCAGGAGAAGCTCAAGAATCACATCACGGAGAGATGTACTTCAGCATGAAATACTTGAGAAGCTGCGCCACCACCTTATCTGACGCCATGAAGAATATGTAATGTTGAACGTCACAGATGTAACACAACACATCCACTCAGTGGCAGTGGCAGAGCCTGGACTCGAATAACAAAGAACTTTTCAAATTAAATTTACAGCTGGCCAACAAGTTCAATTCCTTGACTTGGGCATGGATTGAGTGTGTCACTTGGGCCATAGCAGACTCCGCACAAACAAAATTCAAGCGAATGTCAGGGATACAACCTTCGGTTGCTCCCTGCAAGAGTATCATCAATATCACTCACAGGTAACTGGATGACGAGAGGGTTGCAGTTCTTAAGAAAGGTCTCGATTTTGTACCTACTCCTAAATTCGCACGTATCATGGACATCATCAATGGTGTGGAACAGACAGCTGCACAACTTCCATCTGAAGCGGTTGAAAACGTGCATCGCGAAAACTCTACGGGAACTAAGAGGAGATCCAGATATCGTGGGCTTACCAGCCGACAAGGGCAACACAACTATGGTACTGTCTCACCAAGTTTACACTGAGAAAAAACGGGGCCTACTAGAAGACGGTGCACACCGTAAGATCGACCCTGATCCTACCAAGAGTGTGGATAGGAAGACCATGCCGCTTCTCAAAGAATTCGGCTTGCCAGACCATGTTATTAAGAAGCTACGGCAGGGCACATCATTTCTACCGGGATTCTGCGGACTGCCGAAAGCTCACAAAGACGGGATATCTTTACGCTACATTGTTAGCAACATTGGTACCCCGAAGTACTCAATCGCTAAATACCTGAATGATCTGCTTAGTTCTTACTTCGGGAAGTATTCGTATCACACTAACAGCTTCATGGATTTTTTTGTGACGCCCTAACAACTTGAAGCTTCAGCATATCAGTATCTTTGTAGGCATCGACGTTTGCCTTTACAAGAATCCTTAGAACGTATTTGCCAGAAATTTGACATAGCGACCACCATCCTTTTTGACATGTCATGATGTTGAGCCTTCTTTGTGTTGACCCTACTTTTCTTTCCACGGTGGCTATTACAAGCAGATGGAAGGAGTAGTCAACAATTGTTGCCAACATGTATATGGAACATTTCGAGGAGGAAGCACTGGGATCAGCTCAGTGGAAACCAACTGTGTCTTCAGGTACGAAGGTGACACATTCGTCGTATGGCCACATCAAAGCTAAATTACTTCTACATCGTCTCAGTTCCAAACACCAGAACATCTGTATAACCATGGAAGTCGAAGTGGATGGGGTGCTCCTCTTTCTGGATGTCCTGGTAAAAAGAAGAGTGGACGGCGCGCTGGGACACAGCGTGTACCAGAAGAAGATGCATACCGGTCTAGACTTACCTGATGACAGCCGCCACCACCCAGAGAAATGGCATGCTTAAAATATCGGTACATAGGACTCGCACTGTCTCAGAAAATGATACTCTCATCCAAGAACTTGATCTTCTGAGGACGGTGTCCCGAAAGAACAGCTATAAGCAATGGGAAATTCGGAGAGTCCTTTGTCCTACACACACTGTACAAACGGCAGAAACAGAAGAGGAACCTCAGAAGGATGCGGCCATTGCAATTATTAATTTTTGTGGCGCATTGTCAGAGACAGGACGAATTCTTCAAAAACATCAACTGAAGACGATCTTCAGTCCAACAGCTAAAACACGGGCACTGCATGGTAGCATCAAGGACGATCTCGGACTATGGATATCCGGGGTATATGAGATAGCCTGCCACCGTGACAAAAGATGTATAGGTCGGACTGTACGTACTGTCCAAGATCGTTGCCGAGAACGCCAACAGCAAACCAGGTTACAACAGGCTGAGAAGTCAGCAGTCGCAGAACATAGCCTATCGGATACA
Organism: Schistocerca americana; assembly: GCF_021461395.2. NCBI lineage: Eukaryota > Metazoa > Arthropoda > Insecta > Orthoptera > Acrididae > Schistocerca > Schistocerca americana. Next base: position 416,380,109 of record NC_060121.1, on the reverse strand, counting down.
AACAGATTTCGACCACAGGCTCTGACACAGACGTCTAGGTTCCGGAACGGTGTCATTATAGAATCTATCGCGATTCGACAATGAAACGCTGATCAATCGTAATGGCGGCTACATTCTTAGTAAGATGTGGAAACCGGCAGTTAGGCTCACTGAAAAAGAGGAAGAAGGCATCCCATAACACTAACTTCCGGGGCAGGAGGAAGAACAGCTACAGGGGAGGGGGAGCTGGGTACGAACCTAGAACGATGTAATGTTTAAGAAGGAGAAATGGAGGAGGAGATGCTAGGCGCAGACAGTGTATATAACGTCAGATCGGAGGGGGGGGGGGGGGGGGGAGAAACAGAGAGAAACGCTACGTTGGACCCCCAAGTGGTCAGTTCATCAGTGTACCTGATGACGACAACGTGGTCACTTGCCGAAATGTTATGCCCGTTGGGAACTGCCGCCCAGCAGTACACTCCTGAACTATTTGGCCATAAAGTGCGCTTGGAGAAGCTGTAGAATCACATCAAAATTCACTTTGTATGCATTACCAGCTTTTAATAACGTAATGAATAACCCATTAAATTTTGGGCAAGCAGCCATGCCAAATCCGACCGACATTTCGGCAGTGCATCGTCTGATCATCCTCGGAGTGAGCCTAGAGATTCACTGTATATCAGTGGAAGAACTAGAATTTCCTTAGCAGTACGTCCGAAATTTAGTGCATTAGAATTTAATTAATCCTTCATAAGCTTGACAAAACCGGACGCTGAAGAAATTTGTTTGATATTCCTCAACAAGTTAAACGATTAATTTAATAAAAAAATTCATTATAAAAACTGTTTTGTGGAGAAAACATACTTGATCCAAAAGTATAAAACATTAAGAAAGCATATGGCCTAACTCCAATTGGAGCACAATGGAAATGAGTCAGTCGCCAAGTTCCACAGCAGCAGTTCATTCTACTGCAAGACGAAACTTTGGTCCCAAGTTGGTGTGTCCGTGTCCACTGTAAAACGTGCAATCTCTCTGTGGTAGATAAGGAATATAGTATTAACATTCATATTGCTTTCGTTGTATAACATATCGAAATATTCACATGTATAACAAACAGCCTGCTAACAGTACCTTGGTGGCAAATTATATCTAGCCTTTCTACTGATTACAGGCTTTCAACCATCAGTTTGGTAGGAATTACATGTCACAGAATGAGATTTTCAATCTGCAGCGGAGTGTGCGCCGATATGAAACTTTCCTGGCAGATTAAAACTGTGTGCCGGACCGAGACTCGAACTCGTGACCTTTGCCTTACGCGGGCAAGTGCTCTACCAACTGAGCTACCCAAGCACGACTCACGCCCCGTCCTCACAGCTTTACTTCTGCCAGTACCTCGTCTCCTACCTTCCAAACTTTACAGAAGCTCTCCTGCGAACCATGCAGAACTAGCACTCCTGAAAAAAAGGATATTGCAGAGACATGGCTTAGCCACAGCCTGGGCTGTTAGTAAACACACACTGATGAGGCAAAATATTATAACTACCCGCTTAATAGCGTGTTGGTACACTTTTGGAACGCAACACAGCAGCCATTTTACTTGACATGAATTCGAAAAGTCCCATGTAGATTTCCTGAGGCATGCGGCGAAAGGTGTCTGATCACAGTTCATCTGCGCACAGTTCACGCAATTCCCGTGAGTTACGGGTCAGTGGTTTGTGGGCGCAGAGCTGGTGCCCGTTAGTGTCCCAGATGTGTTCCATCGGGACCAGATCTGGCGAATTTGGTGAACATAACATCAACATGAGTTCATAACCACACTCTTCAAACGACTGTAGCGCGATTCTGGTCTCATGACACGGCCAGTTATCCTACTGGAAAATACCATTTCCGTTGGCGAAGATGTCAAACAAGGAGGGATGCGAGTGGCCGCCAAACATATTCACGAGTCCACAGCTGTCGTGGTGCCTTTGCCGCGCGGGATTAGCCGAGACGTCTTCGGCACTGCAGTCATGGTCTGTGCGGCTGGTCACGGCGGAGGTTCGAGTCCTCCCTCGGGCATGGGTGTGTGTGTTGTCCTTAGGATAATTTAGGATAAATAGTGTGTAGGCTTAGGGACTGGTGACCTTAGCAGTTAAGTCCCGTAAGATTTCACACACATTTGAACATTTTTGTGGTGCCTTTGTTTACTATCAGAGATCCCAGGAATCTCAGGGGAATGTCCTTCATAGCACAATATTGCTCTCCTGGCAACGTCCGTGACGCTGTGCACGTTTCGAGCAGCCGTCCCCGTGGATGACTGCATATCCGATCACAACCGTCGACGTGGTGTGTCAAGAAATGTGGTTCACCCGGCCAGGCGACGAGTTTCCTTTGACCCACGGTCAAATCTCGATAATACCGTACCCATTGAAATCGTAATGGACGACGTCGTTGGGTCAACTTAGGAACACGCGCGGGTCGTCTGCTGCGAAGCCCCATGTCCAACACTGCGCGCAGAAAGGTGTGCTCTGAAAAACTTCTGCCTGTCGTAGACGTGAGTGAAAGCTACAATAGAGGCTTGCGATCATTATAACCACACTGTTGAAGATGACTTTAAAGTAGATGATTGGTCGCAAAATAATAGTGACACAATGTTTCTTGGCCCATTTATTATTCGTTATCATCATTCATTACACAGTGAGTATACAACTTTGACAAGAATGTCATTTAACAAAGTTTAATAGTCCACTCGGCAAATATCTTTATGAGCTAACATATGTGTTGCCTACTCGGCGAACGAAAACACTCTGCGATCTACACTTGGTTTCACCGCCCTTCAATCACCTTACATAGATTCTCAAGACAGTAGAACGCAAACAGCCACCTAGGTTCGCTGTTACCGAATGGCTCGTTCCCAGTCGCAGGATCATTGCAATCTTTGCTTCACCAAAGTCGTTTGCATCAGAACATTTCCCAATTTGTAGCCTGTATCGCCGCTAGAACGATTGCAAATTCGTCTTGGCATCGTTGTTATATTTCCCTATCGCGCAACGCCACCAGGTGGCATTCAATCTCGCTGTGGGCAGCGATCATTCGAGGGCGCCCTGAAAATTAATGTCTCCGAGTTTTTTGTGCGAAAACTCTTAAAACTTTTTAATAAAACATACGTTATTAACATTGTATATATTTATTCTTCATATCTATATATTTGCAGTTCTCTGCCGCTAGGGGGTTCCGAATTGTAGTGTGTAACATGGCGGAGTATAACGTAACTTTGTCGGTGTGCGAGAAACAGCGTGCTGTAAACGAGTTTCGCATTCCGAGAGTTCGTCCATACACGGAGCACCCTCTCTATCACGACAATGCTATAATTTACAGGAGTGCTGCGATATCTGCAACAATCCGACGCCTTGGGTCCCTGTCATAGTTCATTTTCCTTACAGTCCCGATGTGGCTCCATCTTATTTTCATTTGTCTAAATAACTTAAAGAACACCTTCAAGGATTTATCTGTGATAGTGATGAAGTGTTGCAGGCAGAGATGAGGTTGTGGTTCCGCCAACAAGGTCAAACATTCTACAGTGACGATATCAACAAACTGGTCTCTCATTAGGAGGAATGTGTTCGTCCCCAGGGTGACTATGTAGAGAACTAAAAGTCTAGACATGAAGAATAAAGATGGAGAGTGTTAATAACATTTGTTTTATTTCAAAAACTTCCAGAGCTTACACATAAAAATTCCGGAGGCATTATTTTTCAGACCGCCCTCGTAACTTTTCGGCTCATTGGTGTACAGTGCTAGCAAACAGCGAAATTTTGGGTAAATCCCATTTCTCGCAAGCTGAACGCTCCGTCTGTCGTACTTCCTCTGGTATGACCAATATACGTCTGAAAAGGAACAAATTAGGCCGCATTATTATTTGTCGTTGCTTATTAATCCGCGACTATTTCTCGATTTTAGACTGATGGTCTCATTGTTTTTGCGACCTATGTTGTGCCCTTTATGGACACAGGGTTCAATGTTTCCCAAACATGTATGGCGCAGGCGACCGTCACGGCTGTCGTTAGTATCGCTCCAAGTTTGACCACTATGTCATTTTCCACAGTTCTGCGCGATCTGTTATATGAGACACAGGATTAAGAGAACTCCAAAAGACAAGTACACATATCACTGAACGAAACGCAGATATAGGTTATAAGATCCTGTCGATCTTCTATGGACATATCCAACGCAGGGCAAGATGACTAGCTTTCTTGGACCGTCTTTTCACCCGGCTGCTCTCTATAGTTCACACATGTACGCCGATCAGTTGTCCAGGATACCCACTTTGGAGAAAAAATATCCGTATGTGATTGAGCTCTTCGTATACACACTGAGGTGACAAAAGTCAAAAAAATGTTCAAATGTGTGTGAAATCTTATGGGACTTAACTGCTAAGGTCATCAGTCCCTAAGCTTACACACTACTTAACGTAAAATACCCTAAGGACAAACACATACACCCATGCCCGAGGGAGGACTCGAACCTCCGCCGGAACCATCCGCAGAGTCCATGACTGCAGCGCCTTAGACCGCAACAAAAGTCATGGGATATCGATATACACATATAAAGATGGCGGTAGTATCGCGTACACAAATGCAGTGCATTGGCGGAGCTGTCATTTGCTCTCAGGTGGTTAATGTGGAAAGGTTTCCTCCATGTTTATGGACGCACGGCGGGAATTAACAAACTTTGGATACTTTATGGTAAATGGAGCTAGACGTAAGGGACATTACATTTCTGAAATCGTTAGAGAATTCAGTATTCTGCGATCCACAGTGTCAAGACTGTGCCGAAAATTCCAAATTTCAATCAGTATCTCTCACCAAGGCAATGCAGTGGCAGAAGACCTTCACTTAACGACCGAGAGTAGTGGTATATGCATAGAGTTGTCAGTACGCACAGACAAGTAACACGTGAAACAATCGCAGAAATCAATGTGGAACGTGTGACGATCGTATCCGTTAGGATAGTGCGGAGAAATT